>NC_092183.1:7545000-7857500 GCF_043641665.1 Enoplosus armatus | reverse complement strand
AGCTGTTGCTGTGGCTGATTGATAGAGTTTGTATTCCACCCTGATGGGAGACTGGAGTCACTCGCCAGAGCTGAGAGGGATTATGTCAATTTCCAAAGGAAAACAAAATACAGTAAAAATGTAGAAAAACAAAAACAAACATGACATTTGCTTAACACTGAAATGAAACTAAATCCATCACATTTCTCTACCTTGTGCCGGTCAATCATCGCGGTTATTTTTTTTCTTGTTTGGTCTTTGATTTGAAAGAATTCACAAGTGTGGTATGATATATAAAAAATCTGAATGTAGCTCTACGAGGTTAACATACAGAGCTATAAAATATATCCTAAGTTGCACATTTATAAAAGCATTCAGATTTGTTCCCATTTTCTCCAAATGGACTCTCGTCTCCATAAAGTCACGTAGCACTTAGTCACATGATTAGTAGTACTTGTGCATGGCTGCACAGGAGGGTACACAGCAATATGCTTGTCTGCATGTACATAATACTCCATGAGATACTCAGACTACACTATTCAGATTAGATATTCAGACACGGTGTGACACACCGATATGTAACTACCGTACATAACACAAGGCTTTGGACTATGCACTCCAATCACACAACGACATTCGTTGTCACCGAGTCAAAAGTAGAAGCACACATGACAGCCATACAGTACTTCTCAGTGGAAAGAACATCAACAGTGCCCACCCAAACATCCTGTAAAGCAATTACTGAAGATGTTAAACATATCTACAGACAACCTGGGCTCCACTTTGTGTGTGTGTCAGTGTGAGTGTGTGTTTTGTGTAGGAGTGAGTGTGTGCGTTAGTGTCCAATGATGACTGAAGGAATGCCATATGTCCCACATGCCACTGCTTTAAACACAATGGCACAGACAGTAGTAAACGAGATTTCCATTTCTGGCAAAGTTCAATGATGTTTCTTGACAAACTGCGTTACACTGGGTGGGTTTAATGGCAGCTCTCCTCTGTCAGGTTGTTGTGGCTGACTGTTGCTTGTGCACACTCTTCCAATTTGAAAAATGAGAGCGCAGTGAAGGGAGGATAACATACAATACACTTCTCAAAGAGAGAGGCCAACATCTGCTGTATTTTCTTTTTCTTGCGTGTACGTTTGTGTCTGTGCATGAGTGTGTGTACATGGGCACCCGCAGGATGTGGGGTTTCTTTGTCGTCAGCCGCTAATGTCTCTTAGCATTAGCAGCGTTAGCATCATATCCTTGCAGGCTCTGTGTCTTTGTCCTCCAACAGGGTAATGAACTGACCGAAGATCTCCTTCACTGCCTCCATGTTGTCGGTGCTGCTGCCCTCCAGGATCCAGCGCTTCCCTCTGGCCAGCGGCTCCAGCTCAAAGTACTTCTTGATCTGCCGGCAAAAACAGAGAATGTGGTCAGTCAAAACATTCAGTAATAACTAATTAGTAATCTAGTAGTAAAGTAGTAATCATATTGCCCTCAATGCGAAAGCTTTAGGGTGTTTTTAAACCAGTGTATGGTCAGTTCTTGACTCAGCCAGATTATCAAGCCCCGGTTTTATTGTTGCATTACAGTTTCCAGAGGCCACACTCTTTGTCCTCTGGGGCCAAGAACATTCAGAAGAAAAAAAGCAAGAGCCCCGTGTATCATTCCTGTCCACACTTCGATTAGTTTTCCATGCACAATATGTTTTCTAAACATAATCACTCACAAATACATGAAGGCAAAGCCGCAAAACTGTCCAAAGTTTTAGTCCAGAATGCAACCAAAGTTAAGAAATAAATAAATAAAATAAAGTAAAATATAATAAAACTAAATTCTTATCTGAGGAATCTGTGACTTGTTGGTTTGCTCTTTGTAACAGTTGATTATAAAGTTTATATGTTGGCTTTTAGCAGCTCATGACAGTGGGGGTGCGGTGAGATTGGAGGGAGAACCAGAACCAGCTGTTACGTAAAAACAAATCTCAACAGAGGGAAACAATGTCTTAGACCTCCACTGAAGCTACTGCAGGTTGTTAGGGTTTCTGACAATTTCAAGCAGAGAGTAATGGAAGCAATTTCATTTGCCCGATGTGAAGAAAGTTCAGCCATCTCCTCCTGTTTGTCTGATAGCCAGTGAGGAATGTACAAAGACAAATGTGTACTGTCAGCAGCTCTGAGAAAAACATCAAAATGCTAATAATGTCACTGATGCCACAGAACTACAATTTCCCACCATGTATACTTATTTAGTCACTTTCGTGCTCAGTTTGAGTTTTAAAGGAAACTGTCTTTCACACTGATCAAGTAACAACATGTACAAACGCTGGAATAATGATCAGTTGTCAATCACAGTAAGTACACATTAAGTACTCTTAACTCCTTTAAAAAGGGAAAATATTAAAATCTAAAGAGCTATTTTCTCAGTAATCTTGTCTTGTTAAAATACCAAGAGCTTGACTATTCATTCATTTCTTGTGCTAATTATTGTAATCTGGTTTTCACATTGAGTGTTTGTTAAAGGACACAGGCTGGAAGGGGGGACAATGATCAATCACTGCAGAAATACCAATGCTGTGAAAACAGATCTGTTTAGCATCAAGATAGTATTTCTCCATATTTCTGCAAATATTAAGATTGATGACTGAACAAATCTTTAAAATCAAAATAGCAGATAACCTCGCTATTCTGAAGCGGTCTTGTCAGGTACAAGTAGACAAATACACTTGTGCACCCTGCAAACACCACCGAAGCCACACAGGTGCCCGTCACACAGTCAAATTACTTTTCAACTTCAAGTGAAATTGCTTTTGTCTAGACCGTGCTGGGCTGTCTAGCTGTGCCATGGTGTGTGGCATGAAGAGGATGGGGAGGAGGAGGAGGAGGAGGAGGGGTATTCTTTGTGTCTGCTCAAATCCAGCCAGCCATGCCAGTGAGTGGGAGAGTGAGCGCTGTCTCTGCCCCTGAGCCGAGTCTCTGTCCGGGTGTAATGTGAGTTTAATGACAGATTAAGTCACCTCAGCCGCGTTTGGCTCAGAGGCCTGGCTAGAAAGCCGAGCGGACCCAAACAGTGTTAACAAATCTGTCTGGGTAACTTGAGCTGCCCTAGTCCAGGCTCTAGCCCCAGACCTAGACTGTAGACGATGCGGCTGGCTGCCTGTCTGGCTGGCTGGCTCACTTGTCTGCCTGTAGCCAAGGCCCTCTTCTGGAAGACTCTGGCCCCTGCACTGGCAGACAGTCAAAAGGCCAGCAGTGACCTCTGTGCAAGTGCAGACAGGCTCAAGCTTCTCTCACTTCCCCTACTTGCCTCACAGGCCAACAGAACACACCCAGGAGCATCTCACAGTGCGGCAAGTGCCGTCTATCGTTGGTAAGATCAGACAACTGATCAGGGGGAAGATCAGACAACTGATCTTACCATCGATACCAGATGACTTATCAAGTTTTCAGTGCAGCTTTACAGTTGTGCAGTCATGATAACACGAGTAGTCTAAAATCCCAAAGAATCCCCCATTTACTTAATACCCAGTTGGTATGAACACCTTCATAAAAGGGCCACATTTCATTGACAGGGCACATCCAATCCAGAGATTTTAATCACACAACAGGCGGACAGGACACTTCGCCAAATACCCTGTCTCAGTGTTACATGACTGAAGGAACCCCATGACCCATGAACAGCCGGGTGCATCCACATTGGCAGTCAACAGTGTGGCCCAAACCAGTTTCTCTGAGATTAAGTCCTCCTAAGCACACTTATGCTTGCTTAAGGAATTGCGTGAGGTAGTGGGAAGGGTAAGCCACACAAGACGTGGGTTGCCAGATGGCTCCTAGGATGACCACTGGGTCATCCAGTCTAGCTTCTTCTAGGTCATACAGAGCCGGGGCCTCGCCTTGTGCATAGGAGAAAGCGGCTTAAACATGCATAAGGGTGTCAAAAAATCTTTAATCACCTGTGTCTGTGTCAACTGTATTTCTGCTGCTGGAATCCAGCCATGTTAGCCACCGGGGTGTACTGTTGTAGGGAGAGCCATAAAACTCTTTGGCAACAGGCCTGAATAGTTCCAGTGACTTCTGAGCCTCACGAGTTGAGCAGAGTGGAGCGTGTAGCTTTAGCTTTTAGAGAGTGTAGGTTTACTGTGTGAACTCCAGGGCGTCAGTGGCGAGAAATTTTGATTGCAAGACAAATGCCTTCTCAGTTAATTCTGGATGCTAAACTTTGTGATGTAGGCAATATGGAGGCTGATGCATCCATTTCCTATTGCACCACCTTTGGGTGGATGGATTGAACTACTGATAAGAACACAAAAGCCACGACTCTGCATTAGGTGGCTAATTTATCTTTGTGTGACAGTCAAATTATAGTAATTAAAGAAAAAGAAGAAAAACTGTGCGCCTACACCAACATCTGACACGTTTAGTAGAAAGCATTTATTCATAAATAATGGCTTGCAGTTGTTTTAACAATGACTTACATTCTGAAACATGTAAGTAAAGTTTCATGATAAACTGACTGATGATGGAGGATTTAAATGAGTGTTAAAGTATGCAACAGATTTAATGATTGAATGAGGTGAGGGGCAAGTTGGCCAGAGTGGGAAAGTGTATATAAAGAAGTTTCTAGGTATCTTTAAATCGCTATTGGAAATCAGTGTCTGGGCTATTTGTAGGACAGAAACCAAAATAAACTTGGCCAAATGTAAGCTTCCTCTGGAAAGAATAGTTTTTGTTCCAGCTTTTATTTAAAATTTTATATGTTGATTAAAAGAGACAATTCAGCAATTACTTTTTGGAAATTGAGTCTGGAGGAAATGTCACTTCATTAATGATAAATCATTAGGTTTGACAATTTCCGACCCAGTGTCTGCAAGGAGTGGCTGCTCTGCTAAGCTTAAGCTCCAAACCTGGCAAGCCTACTTCATGCTCCATAAGACAGTGGATGGGCATGCATGGCACGTGCACCCAGCTCCTCCCTGACCTGTGCCAGATTACTACATGCGATGGTCACTGTTGGCATCGTGTCAAATCAAGAGGATATCCTAGTAGAATAAAAAGAGCTTTGGCGGCTGTCTACTGCCAGCAGAGTCCTGTACTGACCTCCTGACCAACTAAACACACCAGGGAGGCAGACAGGCAAGGAAAAAAAGACCAACTGGACGAGAGAGAAGAGAAAGACGCCTGAGGCCAAGTTCTAGTCATGGAGGTGCATAATGTTGGCTGCTGAGAATATATGTGAGAAAACCCCCTGACAAATTTATATCCTTCACAAATTTATATCCTCTGTTCTGCAGCAGTGTTCAGTTTAAAAGTAAAAACTGAGGATTCAGACTAGAAAGCATGTGGCAATGTGCTCAAATGCCTTTCTTCTTTTATTATAGGCTGTATTGAAAAACAAAAAATAAAATAACAATCTATGCTCGAGTTAAAAATTAATTCCCTCTTCAACCTTTCCCAGCATGCACTGTGCACCAGGTTTCAAGTCTCACACAGGGAAACAAACAAAATCACTCATGCTCGCATTCACACCTGTAAACGGTTCAATCCAGATGGACTCTGTGCTTCTCTGCCCAGCAGTCCAGTTATCAGATGTACACAGTGTAGGAATTGATTTATAGTTAAGTTTAAGGTTCAACCTGTTTATTGTCAAACCACCAACATCATGAAAAATAAAAAAACATCTCCAAAGATGACAATTGTAATGACTGTACTTGTATCGGTTAAAAAAAACAACAAAAAGAACATTTATTTAAATTGTTGAGAGACACAGACTTTATGACAACTTATGCCAAAAAGACAAAAACTGCATTTGTGGGAACAACAGCATTTACATTACAAAGGCAGCTGACCAATACCGGTAACTGGCATGCAGCCTAATATGACCCACCTTTGATGTGTTTGACATGGTGATTTATTAACTTCAGAATTTAAGTCATTTTCCATGGAGCATTCTCATTACTTTATCTGTACCCTGTATGTTTCCTATAGTCATTTTGGCAGTTGAAGTTGTGCAGAGTAATTCACGTTAAGTGCCTTTCTCAGGGGTGCAATGGCAGAGGTCCAAGACACAACATGCTATGTTCAGGAAGATCTTTCTGATAAAAAGACTTGTTGTGGTTCAATGGTCTTGCGCTATGTACACGTATTTGGGAAATCTAAAGTCAGTTCTAGCATTCTTGAAAGAGGTTAACAGCAAAGCCAGATGGAACAGACGCAGTTTGTTGGATACAGTCCTACAGCAGATCAGTATCGTAAAAGAAAGTTAAATGGCCTGCGCTGTCAACTCTCAATTTCTCATCTAGGGTAGGTTTTTTTGTCAAGTCTGGCTCTTGCAGTTGCCTCAGGTTCCAAAAGTCTGAGAAAAGTATCGAAACTAAATTCAATAATATCAAATAATACTAATAATCTCTTCCTGTTTAAGTAATAAGATCATAAAAGGGAAGAACAGGAAACGTTCACTTGAGAAGATTTTGCCTTTCAGCCATGTTTAGAAAAGCCAAAACAAGAGAAGCTGATAAAAAGACTCAAACAGATAAGTTATCCTTCAAACACTGCTTTCCTGCAGGCAACTATCAAAACTCCTCTGTGGAGCAAGGAGAGCTTTACTCAATAAACTCATTGGAGAACCAGTGATTTCAGCCTTGAGGTTTTCGTTTGGATAAACTTCAGCAGGGATCCTTTTTCAACAAAAACAACATCCTTTGTTCAAAGGCTACTCAAGAGCATATGTGCATAAAGTGACCTATGGGAAAGGCAGCAGAAAGCAACCAAACACATCTTCACATATATTTAGGCATTACCTTTAAAATAACTGTGCCTCAGTCACTCAATGGAAGATGTGGCCTTCAATGCCCTTGTCCTAATATGTACTATGACCACATGTCTATCCTGCTTCACTGTCATGTGTCAAAACCTCACCACACGAGTAAGCTACATAACTGGAGAAGGAAACATTAGGGGGTCTCTGAACTAGGGAAAGTGGCATACTCAAATATCCAAGACAATCAATTACACCATTCCTTGACATGTTGGCCCCTGTGAAAATATCAGTCACTTGGAAAGTGGCCCACAGTGGCGACTGCATTGAAATGGGTGGGTAATGTGAGATCCACTTACCATATAATAGATATGCCTTTGTTTGCTTTTCCGGCTTACCTAAAGAGCCTTAAAGACAAGAGAAAGCCTGGAGGTCCCCAAGAGGGGAACACTTGGGAAGCCTGTGAAAAAACAAACATTGCACCACAAAGTGTGGGGAGGTGTCAAATGAAACAGCCCACTGGCCAGCAAGTAAAACCTAAAGCCTATTTATGCAAGGTTGTAACACCTTGGGCAATGGACCCAAGGTTTTCCATCTGAGGGGATTACTGTCCCCGAGCCTCACCCAAGGTAGATAATAACCTGATCACCTGTTAAGTGAAAGCATTAGCTGTAGGTGAGGCACATGACACTACCACCTTTGTTTCCAGATTACATTAAGTGAGGACTTCAGGACCCCCCTCTGAATTTTGTTGGGATAGCTAGCAGGTGGCACAGCAAAAAGTGGGGACTATGCCAAACCCTGCCCCGCAACAATTCACGTACATACTGTCACTCTCTTCCTTGAGGGAGCGGTCATTGTTCTCCAACACTGTAGGAGGTGCTGTGGGCAAATCTACTGCAAATGCACAGAAAGGTTGTTCTTGAAGTCAAAAAAGGCAGGAAAAGCTGCATGTGATGTCTCACAATAGTAGCATGTTGCCATTGTACAGGTGTCATGTTCTACTTGCCTCCTCACTCTTCTTGTCTTTAAAAACACATTGGCTATCTGGTCTCAGATGTACCAAAGACCAACAAGCCAATCATCAATAAGGAGCTGTGCACAGTTGAAGACTTCAATGTTTCAAATTTTGTAAATGCGACACTAACCTCAATTACGTACATACGGTGGTTTGCGTGTGCACAGGAGTGTGAAGACCCATGCAGAACCATGCAGCAGGGCTTAGAAACAAATGCAGAAGAAAAAGCCATGTAGCCAACTTTAAAAGAACCTATGGTGACAACATATATAATACAAAGACCATAGACCTAAAGTCCGAGGATGGAGAGAGGGAGTGGGAGAAAGACAGAAAGATATGGACTTTCATTTGCTGTGGAAACAATTGAGGCTAGCCAGCACGTAAAAGCGTTGACGCCACCCTGGAACCAAGCCATAGTTGTAGAACTGTTGGACCAGGGGATTTGGCAGGCAACAAATTAAGACTAAAGTCCCCATGTCACAGTGCAAAAACTGAGCTGCCTTTAGATTTACTATCCTTCTCCACTCAGGTGGGACCATGGGTCTCCCTCAGGCTCAGCTCAGTGCAGGTTCAAAGTGATTCACTTGCGGTACACTTCTCTTCAAAGCCAACTGACCACTGCCAGATCAGAGCCATCCTCAGAGGCGCTGTAAATCTAAGCAAGACTGCACAGGGAACATTCTTCCCGACCCTTTCAGTAGCACAGAGGCATTTATTTTTATTTTTCTTGCAGCAGATCAGATGACTTCCAAAAACACTGGTTGCTGTTACCTGGGTAAATGACCCATGCCTCAAGTCTGGTAGCGGCAACAGCAGATGCAGTGTGTGTTTGCAGAACACACATTTAAACATACTTTAACACTGGGGATTAGGGCTAGGTCATAATTCAATAATGTTTATCCACTTTCAGCAGAATCATACTGTGCTGATATGATCTTATTACGTTATCATTCTACAAATTTCTGCTTTCCAAATGAATATTTCAGAGCAAGCAAAAACAAAACAAAAAAAGTTGTTTCACACATGTAGACACCCTGTAATGCTTTTAACATCAGTTTGATGATTTTATTTGATATATATTCTATATACTGGCCAACATCCTTATAAGTATTGTGATAAGGATTTCAACCATATCGCCAAGCTCTACTGGCGATCGGATCACTTATCGGAACAGAAGAGCAACTAGACCCCCAGAATTGGGCACATAAAACAGGCAAACCTGATAGCAAATTTTCCCTAACATGATTATTAAACCTAGTGCCATGAGTTTCTGTTACACCATAACATCTCAAAATACATTTCTCTTTGGGTCAGGTCCCTGAAAGAGATCAAGGACTGAAGGTTAGAAACCTGGTGATGTTACAGTCAAGAAGCATGAATGACATTTTCTGTAGTTAGAGTGCAGGTTGGGGGGCAAAGGGGAAGAAAAACATCCGTCCTCTTGTGTAGTTTGGAAAGTAATTGGCAGGTTCAGTAGCTGGGACATGGCCCCTTCACCATGGATTGACCCGTAGGACACTAAGAAAGGCTGTGAGGGCAGCCTATCTGGGATGTGTGTGTAGTGGGGGAGGTGGGGTGCCGATGTTTGCCTTGCCTTATTACAGATTTACAGTAACTCAATTTATTAAAGGCCAAGAGCTCCCTGACAAGGAACATCTGGTCTGTGGGACTTGAACGGGTGAGCTGGCGTTCTGCCCATGCTCCCTGCTGCAGGGGCCAATGCGCCAGCACCTTCCCTAAAGCCGCCCTTCCTCTCTTCTTCTTGTGAAGAGGGCCGCCTTGCTGTTGCAGCCCACACAGAGGGCCCTCAAAGCCCAGGAGGTCCGTTACAAGCCACCCCTCCTCCTCCAGGACCCCCCTAGTGGGACTCTCCACCCCTTTCACTCTGGGGCCCCCCTTTCATGCTCCAGTCCTGACAGTTGACCAACTTTAAAGCTGCTGCAGGCCCCCGCTTTAGCACACAGCACGCGGCATTACAATCAAAGTGCTCCCCTTCTGCAAAAGATTTAAACCATGCGTCAAGTTGGAGTCTGCACACACATAGACACACAGAGACACATACTCTCTCATGTACCATGGGACCATCATATTTGAAATTCAAGGTTCCTGGTTTTTCTTACCTTTTCTGCCTCCCATACCTTCTCCTATTCGTTATTACAACCACATCTTCACATTGTTTCTTTGTGTGTATGTGCATTTGTGTGTGTTCTGTAAATTAATCAGAAATAGATTTCTTACAGTCTATGGCAACAGAACAGACAAATGGGACAAAAGACTAATCAGAAAACTGTAAAGAAACTAATCATAGAATAAAGGACAAATTGAAACCACTGCTCCCACAGCACCTTTTCCATCTGTTTCACGTCTGTCTCTAACTTTTATTAATCCTGGTATATATCACTCTACGAAACTGAAATTGGTTAAATCAACATGTCAGTGGTGTCTCTGTATTTCTGCATCATTACAGCGCTTCCTGGCCTCAGTATCAGTGAAATGTGATGTACTTCAGGAAATGTGTTTATTTTTATGCATTATTAATTTCCTCTGTATACTCTGTTTTAATCACTACCAGGAAATCAGGAGTGTAAAGCCAATGCTGTGGCCCAGCCCAAGCAAAAGCAGTCCCAGCGCCAGCATTGACAAACGTTTTCATACCACAACTGTCATGTCAAGGATGAAAGCTATCTCATGTATAGCCTGGGTGAAACTTTTCCAGGAGTCCCACATTTGTAAAACATTGCTATGCCATCAAGGGAACTTTTAGAAAAAATCATTAGTCATTTTGAGTTTTGACCAAAGGATAAATTTCAATGGAAGAGAAACCCCCAGCGATTCCCATGGTTTGATCCCTGTGAGTCAGCAATGGAAACTGGGGGTCAAATCACATGCTGAATAGGCTTTTCGGAAGTCTTGTCCCGGCTAGTGGCGGCCGGTCGTCCGACCCTGCTTGACCACCAGACAAAGGGAGGGCACTGAATACAATTGGAATGGGGGGGGGGGGGGGGGGGAGTCTTTTCTCCTCCAATGGAAAGTCCGGTCCTGAATAGGGTCTGGCTAGCTGAATTGCGTTCCACACCGATTTTGAGAGTGAGGACCCAATGGGGTCAGGGTTCAGCAGCATTTGACGCGGGCTGTGGGAAAAGGCGAGCACGGTGCCCGCACAACCTGCCGACTGCCCTCTCACCCACGGTGCCCCTTAACCTCCCAATGGGACGGACCACCAGCCCAGGGATGACAGGATGAGAAAGGCTGTATGGGTGGGAAAAGGAAAGAAAGCGGAGATGAAGGTGGGTGGGAGGGCTGCACTAGCGGGATAGACAAAGATGTAAGAGAGATAAACCATCAAAGAAATGAGAAGTTTCTAAGTAACTTCACATATTGCGCTTCGAAGGTCTAGCACACATTCTCTAGAGGGTAATCAATATGTGTTGCTTGACTGGTTTTCCAACCCTTGCCTCCCAAGGTGGGTTGGATGAAGCACTGGGTACACGTCTGTGAGATCTCTCCTGACACTGAGGGTCTGCAGTCCCTTTTTGTGTAATCGCTCACACACCATGCAAACAGAGGTCAATAGGTGCTATGGAAACGTATGCTACAGTACCTCTAAAAGTGGCTCAACATTTATGAAAGAGTCAGATATATTTACTAGCAAAAACATCTGGACTCACAACTCTCTCCTTCTTGGTAGTGTAATATGTTGCCCCACACTCTGACTCTATCTGTTTTTGAATGCAATAACTGGGGACTGATAGTTGCAAGCACTTTCCGGTCACCATCACTAGAAGTGACTACCTTCCTGCTACTTCATTTCCTTCCACGAACTGTAAGATGTGATAACCAGGAACTTTGTTCCACATGCAAAATGCAAAGGTGTTGCTCACACTCCAGCCACCACTGAGAATACAGACTTTCTGGGATGGGAGACCGATTATGTGAGCTTCAACAATCCCTGTTTGTTAACTCTGAATGTCACACAGGCAAGAAATACTAATGATGGGAGGTGCTGGGGGCAACCTATTTTTGCACAAAATTCAATGTAATCCTATGTTATAATCCACAACTTGTTATTGTTTTTATTATACCTGCGCTTTATCATATTATATCATTTACTCCAAGAGGGGCCCCACTAAACAACCAGGAAAAGGTAAATCAATGAATAGGTAGGAATATGGCACATGTTAAATGTGATAATTAAAAGCGAATTCTGAGAAGTTGTCAAAGTAGTCATACAGGACGAAATCAACTCTCTTTGTGATGAGATCCATCAAATCATCAACCTCATTAAGACAGCCTCAGCAGAACATGGAAGGAGGATTGATGGGGTAGAAGAGGGTATGAACACCCTAGCTGCATGCGTGGACACACTGGAAGCTACTCATACCCAGCTTGCTAATGCCAACAGTAAACTTCAGTCTAAACTGGACACGCAGGAAAACTTCTCAAGGCACAACAACATACGCGGAAGGGCCGGAGAAGGGCAATCCCACCCAGTTCATCTTGGAACTTTTACATGGCTTACTGGGTGGACCTACTGGCCTCAAAGAACCAGTGATTCTGGACCGTGCTCATTGTTCAGCTGCTACAAAACCTTGTGAGGGTTCATTGCACAAATTCACTACTTCCAGGAGATAGGATGGATCCACTGCTTAGCAAGAGATAAGGGCCAGCGGCTTACTCTCCGGGGAAAACGAATACACATTTTCCCCAACTTTAGTGGGGATCTAGATAAACGTAGGGCCTCTTTTAATGGGATGAAATCCATTCTACACAAGGCTGAAGTGAGATATGGGCATCTCTTCCCAGCCCAACTTCGCAACAAGATGTTAGACACCCCACAAGCAACAATGGACTATTACGCCAAGGAGATTCTTCTTTCTACAAAGACCTGGTAATGTTACATCTCATCTTGATATATTAGGCTGGACTGACGAAATGGACGGGCCAACTACTTAGTAAACTGACAGACGTTGCCTAATACTAATTAACCTGCAGGATAACTAAAAGATTGCTTGTTGAGTTGCTGATATAGCTACATCCTTCCTATTCTAGATACATGAAGAAAAGCTTTGAATACACCTGGACAACAAGACGGTGAAGATGGTGAAGTTATTAAACACAGTAGTTAGTGTTCCTAACCACCTAATTTACATACTTTGAAATAGTACTCAAAGGAATTATATGCCATCTGTCTCTTACTGATTCTGCATTCAAATTATGGGAAAGACAATGGCTGCAATCAATTATTACATGTAAGAATTGTGTCAAGAACATTTTTGCCTCCTATAAATCAGATTTCCAAAAAACACCATCTCCCACCATCACATTCTTTCTAATATCTACAAATCCTTAGCATAAAGGAGTTATCTCTAGAATATATGACATACTCTCCACCATTAATTGCCCTTCCCGTGATACAATTAAGTCACATTGAGAAAATTCTCAGAGGGTGATTGGAAGGATATTGTAGAACGAGTCCATACTTCCTGTATCTGCTTTCGACATGGGCTCATACAGTTTAAAGTGGTACATCGCCTTCACTTTTCAAATGAAAAGCTTTCCAAGATTTATACTGGTTTAGATCCTCATTGTCACAAATGTAAAATCACATATAGGCTCTCTTATTCTCAGTTTCTGGACTGGTCTGTTGTCTCAAATAACTACTTACGCAATGTTTTTGTGCACAATTTTGAAGTAAAGAAAAAAAAATTCTAATGATACCAGTGGGATCACTCGCATCACCCTGAGGTTATAGAAATTATCACAAACTGCAAACTCGACAGGATTTGTTGGACTGAAGCAGCTTTCAAACATCTCCGCATTAAATTAGATTATTACATGATTAAATCACACCATGAAGAGCAATGCAAAGGTAACACAAGATTGAAAGGCAGACTCTGGCATTTAAAGACAGCTTAATTGTAACAGTTTAATATTCAGTTGGAAAATCAAGCTGTCAATGCTGTTTTACCAGGGAGGATAGAGTCATCTTACTGCACATGGCAGGGCCACTGGCTGGCTGGAGACACCTCTTAAAAAACTATCACGCGCTGCTTTAGATGGAATGTCACACTTCGGGGTGCCATACAGTACACCTCATCAACTGACAGAGGGGAACAGAAAACACACTCACAAACTAAACTGCATCTTCTGCAGTTAATGTAAATTGTTCAGAAATATCTCTGTGTAAGATAAAATCCTTAATTTAGTGCAATGTAGTAGACAGTATTATCGTCACTACTAACTGTTCAGAAAATTACATAATGGCACGAATAATGTGGTGTTTTTCTCAATGCTAATATAACTAATTTCCAAATTTCTGTTTGCTGATTCAGGCTGTATGTTTCCCAGCCAAATGATTTGTTTGTGCACTGTAAAATAACATGAACCACAATCATGGCAAGCATTCATTAAGTAAATCAGTTAGTGGCTACTGGCGTCCAAAACAGGAAGTTAAAAATTACTCATAAAACCGAACATCAAAAGAGTAACAGGCAAGGAAGTGGGAAGTTCACTCTGGCACTGGCATTTGTATTTCTATCTGGAGAGAGTGTGCCCTCATTTAAAAGGCTAACACCTTGTAAAGAAAAAGAGCCACTGGACTTTATCTTGTATTTATCTTGTTTACATGTAAACAGCAGAACACTCTCATACATTTTATTTTCATGTGCTGAAAGGAATAATTTTATGCATTCAGCAGAGGAGTCAAACACAAAAAGAAATGGTAATGCACATCACTGGGTTATAGTAATGTTAATGGATATAATAATAGCTGAATAATTTTTTAGAATATTAAGTGAAAGAACACCTCTTTCACACCGTCGACAGTGTCCAGGGCCAACTTGAGCTCTCAGTACATTGTTACATTGTGGTCAATATGTTTATATAATATGGCCATAGAGCCGTTTTGCACTTGGCAACAAATGAGGGACAGAGCTCAGCAAGGTCACCTGCTCCTCATCCGTTTTTCCACTGTAGCCAGCAACTCACAAGTCGGGGGTTGGGGAGGGGAGTTGGGGGTGGGGAGGTTTGGTTGCTGACCGGCTTCAGTCTAGACGGCTCAATACGCAGTTGACTTTTTAAACCCGCTTGTCTGGAAAAAGAGCAGACGTGAGGTAAGAGGGGGTGAGCTGCAGCAGAGAGGTGGTGGTGGTGCATTTTGGCTGCCACAGCCAGAAGGCTAGACTCACTACGAGCAAGCAGAGAGAGAGGGGATGAGAGAACAAGGGAAAGAGAGGAAGAGAGACAGTGAGAGAGATAAACAGACAGCAAGGCAGAGCGAGCGAGCGAGAGACGCTATCGGAGAGAGCTATCCGAGTCGCTGGCTGTGGCTCCATTGTCAAGGTCAGTGAGCCGCGGAGTAAAAAGTCACGCCACCTGACCCCCCCCCCCTCCCTCTCCGCCTGTCTGCTTTCCTGCTGTTCATCCCCTGTCCCCCCCTCCCCCCCAGTACCTCCATCAGTCTTGTCTGCTCAGTCAGCATACACGGGGAGAGAATCTGATCTCACTGATTGCACAAATATTCTATAGTTATATCGTCACCATACGAGAGGTATTTTACAATTTCTCTCTTTGTATAGTTTGATAGAGAGAGCAAAAATAGGTAAAAGAACCATCCAGCTGCATATGATGTTGTTTAACATATGAATGCTTGCCTTTCTGTCATAAAATAGATGAATTCCCCCAAATTTATGAAAACACTAGCGGTCTCTCTGCTGATGCCATGTCTAAACTCTGCACAAGGAATATTTATGCAGCAGCTCGACCTTTAGAGCACATTCATCTTCATTTGGCATCCTGGGGAAAGATTTTAATGGGAAATTAGCAGAATTCAAAAAGAATGTCTGTTTGAAATGCTGACTGCACTCAATTTGCAGTTTTCATTAGTCCTAATCTTTGGCAGTCTAGCTGATAAAAATGATTTGACATTGCACAATGATCTCATCTTTACAAGACTGGCAATGAGCCCTTTTGGAAGTTCTCTTAATTATTATTCTGCAGAGAGAAGAAGAAAGATTATATTGGCTCACTTCTACTTTTGCAACATTACTTAACTCTCTTAAGGCAAAAGCAACCCACTGAAGGATACTGACATCTGCTGAATCATTTGACGGGGCTGCAGCAAACCGTTACTGATCGTCTGGTGGGTCTGAATGCTTACTACTGATGATTTCATCTAGATGAAAAGACTAAGAGAGGTTATAGCTCACAGACCGCCCTTATGATGATTAAGCACTGACCGGAGCTTATTCCGGCGATGAGGTATGTGAAAAAAAAACAAAGGGCAAGCCAACGCAACAGTGACATGCTGTGCAACGTTTAGCATAGCATCACTTTTGTCGTGAGCATCAGTGTTTATGTACAAGCCAACATGCCCCCCTCCAGGCCTTTTAATATCACCAGACCTTCCTTTCCAAAAAAAAGAGGAAAAAAATCAGCCTGCGACAATCAAAAACAAGCTGAGGGAGAACAGAACACACCCATTAGGACCCATCACGACTTGAGGTGATAAAGACAAGTCAATCAACAGACATCTGACATTATATCATACACAATAGCACCACACACTCATGACTGGATCAAAACTTTCCTTTTCAAAGGGCCGTGTTGGTGTCATATCATAGGCAGCTGTCAGAGTTGTGTGAAAACAACAATTCTGGTGAGAGACTGACATCACTGAATCTTTTTTTTTTAAGATGTGGATTTGCTCATTGTTCATACCATGTCATTCTGTTTCATCATACTTTGTTTGAAATATCCCCTCTCATAAATGACCTGCACAAACAAATTATGATCCTCAACTTCTAATAGAGCACATTTTAACTTAGTGTGACTAAATTCTGCTAAGTGATCAAGACATCATTCCTCTGCAATTACAATGACAAATGACTCATTTTTGACTTTTTCAGAGACGTCTGTCATTGTTTCTGATGCTGTTTGTATGTTCTTGTGTGTGACTGGATGTGTTTTGTTGTGTGTCGTACCTCTATTCTCATGTTTTCTGCTGTACTCAGGTGTCTCTTGATCTCATTGCGATTAACTGATTAAATTAAATCTATATTAAAAATCTTCTCCTTGTTGTTTTTGTCAATAACAGACTATTTTTCTGACAACATTATAAACTAAACCTCCAAAAAGAAATTATAATGGTCAAACTGGCAACATTTGCAATTAACAAAAGGTAGTATTTCCATATACTTTAAAAACCCCAAAAAGGAAATATCACTTTATGTTCTTATTTGTGTCTGATGTACATTTTCATCCTGTTGATTATTCTAAATGAGCTGGCAATAATTAGACATTTCCACTCATATAATGACGCAAGTGCAAGGTATTGTAAGGGGGATCTTAACAAGTTAGTTAGAGACATTTGGTAACGGAGTTGCTCACACTGTGTTGTTTCCTTCTCAAGGTTCATTGATTGGCCCTTACCTGTGCCTCATCTTCTGCACAACCAATCAGCAGCCTCTGGGGAATTTAGAGCCACCAGCGTCACAGGCCACAATGACACACACACCATGTGCCAGACGTTTGACGAAAGTTTCAGACACTGGGCGCCACATGAGTCACTGAGCACAGCCACCACCCAATGTGTGCCAAGACCTGCAAGTTCACCATGTGCAAAATGTGACAGAGGACAGTGGTTGACTAGCCACTTCCGGCTTGGACTATTCCCAACACAGTTTGATCAAAAGTTATCATCGCACTTTCTGCAATGTCAAGTGACTGCAATGGACACTGAAAATAGAACTACTCTCCCAGCTACATGAGGGATTCAAAACCTATGGGATTTCTTTGTGCTAGTAGGGTGCCCCCCCTCCCTCTTTTAGTACATCATTTTGTTCAATTTAATTTCTCTGCGCCCCCAGGCAGTAAAAATAGTCTGTTTATGGATAAGTGAACTTCTAAGTAAATTTTTTTTGAAATGCTACCATTTACACCTATTTAGGATAACGATCAAGCCCCTTGGCAGATTAAAGCAGAAACCTAGTGGTTTTAAATTAAGTGAAGAGTTCTAATGAATTTTAATAAAAGTCTGAACAAGGTTTAGAAATTCCTTCAATTCCAAAACATGATATATGCGCTGCCTGTCATTGTGTGAAACCCACGATGAATCATCTTGAAAGCCACAATTTTAACAAATTATCTGTTTTGATCATAACTGCCATATCGTGTGCCAACAATTACTAGGAACCTACTCACATTAATGTACTATATATTGAAGGTGCAAAGAGGACAGGCAAGATTCAGCATGTGCTGCGCTCCATAAGTTGTGCAGGACAGGACACGCAGCAACGCATTACATACTTGGCAGTGTAACTACCTACCCTACGTGCTACATGCTGAGAGAACTTATGAACTAATTAATGGCTAAGAGCACGTGGTCTATCGGACGTAACATTCAAGTAGCCATCTGGATGTCTACCACCTGTCGAGGGTGAGTAAGAACATTGTGTGGCTACAAAAGAGATGCGTCATATTTCAAACAAAAAGTCACAGTTGATTTTACTAACTTTGTCCATTACCAAAATAGTTAAAGGGCATTTCTGATCAAGCAACCAATCAAATCCACCTATTCAGCTACCAATTTATCTAAAATCTATCTATCTATACATTCACCCAGCTATCATCTGTCTAGACTTTTAGTCATGATCTCCATTTAAAAGAACAAAAGAACATAATATTTGTTTTTAAAAATGTTATCTTTAAAAAAAGGTCAGTGATCTTGCTGTTATAATCCATGTATAGACAGAGCACAGTGCTCTGTGCGTAAAGAATATCTTTTACAGTGCTCAAACTCTTTTAGCCAGCACACAAGCCGCAGATACACAGAGCCAAGTCTGTGTTTTCTTTGAGCGAGGGGCAAAAGGGGACATGTGACATGTGTGTGAGTTGTCACACTCGCAGACAGGAAGAGAGAGACAAACACTGAGTCCACAGAGGGAGATCATTTTGAATAAAACATGGGAGAAGCAGGAACAACAGTGATTTTCACTAGATGTTAAAATTTCTGGTTAATAACAACGAAGCCCAACACAAGCTGTTGGAACTGATTTAGCCCAGTGCGTTAATTCAGATCCATGAATCATCACCCACAGCATACACAGCTCTGTTTTTCTCTGTCCATTTCTATTTAGATGAAACTGTGGGGTTTCCCTGACCTGGAGCTAGAATACAGATCTAAAACATAAACTCAACTGAATAGATAAATGAAACATTATATAATTAGGACAAGACATTAGCTTGCACATGGCAAGAGAAAACATAAACCAGGTTTGAGTATTACAATAATCCAGATACCTGAGCAATATTTGTATTTTTGTGGGAGTAATTATTCCCTACTTGCATACAGAACCAACTGCTTTAACATCAAACAATTCAGAGGCAATCTGGAGCCTCTTGAGGGTTCCTGTATGATGGTCACAATAATTTTAAAAAGTGTTTTACCAACATTTTTTTTAGATTTAATGCTGAAATTGCATGATAAAATGCATATTCTGTTAGAGAACAATGGTACGGCGCCACTGATCCACTCAGAGGAAAGCCTTGGCAATGCTCTAAAAAGGCGAGCGAACCTCCGCATGATGAAGCGAGAAATGTCTCCAGTTCATGGTGTTTGTATTCTTCACTATTAATGAATCACTGAGTCAAACAAACGTCTAAACTAAAAGAGATAATTACACTACCACTTCATTGAGATTTCCGTTAGAAACACAAACTGTCACTGACTGTCAGGGCTGTGCTGGGAAGCTCAAAATCATTATCACCAATCCCAAGGATCTTGGAAACCTGTTTAAACAAACTTCCTGAAGGTGTAAGAAAGCAGGGAAGCTGTCTGTGATATATTGAAATAAGACTGTGCCATTATTGTGTTTCTACAGTTAAAATGAGCCTTTAATGACACAGCTGTAGGATGGTGTCTGTGACATTCATGAAAGTAAAAACAAAATGTTCTTCGTATGCTGTCCACAGCTACAGTCAAATCATTAAATGTACAACATTTCTATTGAATGACTCATCAGATTAATCAGGCATTCATGAAGGTAACAAAATGCCTGTGAGAGCAGAGGTTATAAGTTGAAGGTAACTGTATATATTGTTGTGCAACATTTACAGTACCTAAAACCTACTCAGTGAGAGCTTTGAGAAAGAGCTCTTCTCCGGTGTTATTGGCAAATTACCTCCGAGTGATTAAGTGAAGTCTTCCCCGTGGGGAGTAAATTAGTACATTTTGGATGAGAGTCAAATGAACATGAATTACGAAATCAAAGTCAAATCAAATCAAAGCGGATGAAGTATAGTTTGCTGAGTGAGCATTGTTGTGGAAGTTGGACCTGTTCCAAAACTTGGCAGTGGCTTGTTTAGTTGCACAAAGAGCTGTTCATTTTCATTGTCTGGCTGCCTTTCCGATGCTTTCATCTTTCTTTATTAAGACCCTTTGGGTCTGTCTGTTCAGACCAGTTGGACTGCACAGAAGTACTACAGGGGTATCACCTGCATCTTTTTAACAGGTGCAAACACTGCTGCAGGTACATATGGCTCAATACGATGCTTTACTCAAGCACTAAAGTACAATTCTGAGTTACTTGTACTTGACTCAAGTAGTTTAATTTTATACTACTTTATACTTTTACTCAACATTTCAGAGGGAAATATTGTACTTTTTACTCCACTACATTTATTTGGTACCTGTAGTTACTTTGCAGATTTTAAAAACCTGTAATGAGCTTGATTGCAAAGGTGCTTGATTGTTATTGTTGCAGTAAATTAAACGACCCAACAGAATAAATTATTAGCTGAATTATTATTTAAAAGTGCATTTTTATAGAGACGCTACTTTTACTTGTAAGTAAAAGATAATACTTGAATACCCACTGATGCTGTGTGGTGAAGTGACTCCACTGGAGGTGTGAGCACAACTGTTTGGTGTGCATGTCAAGTAAACAATAAAGGGCCTCAACACCCATGCATTACTTCAAAAGGTCTCAATTACAAGAGATTATTACACATAAATGTTTCCGTTAAACATGCAATTGTCCGGATGTATACAGTTTTCAGCAGTGATTGTGAGAGTTGGAATGCCATCCTCTCCATTGTCAATGACTGGCAGTTTATTTCCACAGGTGAAAGAGAGACTATCTTTCCACAGGCTAGGATTACCAAAGAAAAGAGGAAACAATATCATAAGCGTTGTATAGCGGAAAGCCCCTTCTGCACAACGGCCATTAAAGGCGTAATCTAAATAGAGCAGGAAGGAGGGAAAAAGCTTTTAACATCTTGCTCCATATATCGTTCCATATAATGTAAAATAAAAGATTTTATGGCTTTTTCCCAGAATACAAGTAAAAGACATGTATCCTGTTTTGTGTTTCTGCATCCACATCCTTAGAAAGCAGAGCTACCGCAGCTTTCATCTGGAAGCAATGACACAGCTGCTTCTCAAACACCCAAAATCATTTGATTCGCTTCCAGTAAGTGCCCGAATCTAATCAGCAGAAGCAGAGTGTTCTGAGAGGATGTCGGCGCTGAGGACTGGTCATGCCGCAGGGTGCAGACATTAGGCAGACTCCCCGCAAGCTAACCCACGTAGGGTCATTCTGGTCATATCACATCAGAGACCTTTAACATTTCACCATTAGCTCCCATTAGGTCTCAGTGGGCTTAGTCATATCACTAGACATTTTGATCATTCCCTGCAATCCCTGGTTAAACCTGAGGGGCACTGACTAGACTTCCAGACTGACATAACACGCCATGTGCAAGGAGAATGCATGCAGGGATACAGATTCACTGATCTAACGTAAACTGCTTTTGTAATTTGGTGTTACGTAAAAAGAACATATTATTTATTTAAATATAATAAAGTTAACAGCTATATGTGCCTGCTTCCAAAATTGCCTCCACTCTGCCAACCAACACCAAAAACAAGCCATACTACCAGCCCACAATTCCTTCATGGTATAATGCAACATGGCACACCGGGGGAGATTCTTTAAATCGGTGCTCACGTATCCACAACGATAAAAAAGGATGAATAGGTGGTTTTGCAAATCTGGTACATGTCGGTGGTACAGAGACAATTACGTGCTATGCCCACAGTTTAAGAGGCAAAATTGACAACAATTACCACCACCCACTTGGGGACTGGAAAGAATAATGTTCTGTGTGGGAAACGAGACGATTTTCTTTTATATTTGCACTTAGCAACAGGACAAATTGCATATTGGGCATGACCAAACATGTGCTACCAAAAACAAACACATCATTAGGAATTTGGCTCTGATGTACATTACAGTGGCTCAGCAATACTTTGATCACATTTTGGATGAGGAGGTGATCATTTAAAAAGTTCACCTCAAAATGACACTTTTAAAACAACAACGCAGAGCTAGCCAAATGGCAAATAACACCACAAACAAACGTGACATGAAATCAAGATGAGTTCCTATGGGTCTTTGGAACAATGCAGCTATTTGGCTTCAGATCACTTGGACTCAAGTTCCCAAGCTTATTTTGCTTACGGTGTGTTTCTCTATTATTTAACATAAGACCATTGATTTTTCACCATCAGCAAACTGGACTTCAGTTGTTTCAGAAAACATAAAAACAGACATGGAACGACACTACACTCCAACTACAATGTTTTCAGTGTATACAGACAAAATTTAGGCTTCTGGAAGAATTATTCTTTCAAGTCATAATTTTCTATTTAAAAACAAATATTATATAAACAGGGTGGATCACAGCCTTTGGTGTGTACGGGTAACAAGTTGATCAAACACACTGTCAGAGCTGTGTTACAATAGACTTTTCCGCAGTCTTTTCTGTTTGACTGAGGAGATGTTTGCATATAAGAGTAGGGCTGAGGTTCAGGTGTAGGCCCCCAGGCTCGACTAATCCTACTGAAGTGCCCGTCCCATTAGACCATGTAATCAGGAATGTGCTGCAAAGCAGGTGTGTTAATAATGCTTATTAAACAAACGCCCGTTTACTGCTGTCTGCTTTGGATACCTGATGTTGGTGATGTCATGACAGACATGAGATGGGAGGGAGAGAGGAGGAGGTATGGTTTGTGAGGAGTATTTTCACAGACTGGCAAGTCCAGACAGAGAGGCAGAGTGAAAATAGCTCAAGGGGCAAACAAGGTAACCTTTTTCAAAAGACGCTTCAGGGGGTGTCTGCCAAGTCCCACACAATACTGTCTGCAGTGAATGTCTGTGTTGCAGTTGTATTGCACTGCAGAACAAAATATCTTAAAACTTCAGAGCGCATCTTCTTAAAGCGGTTCATATCTACAGAAACAGTCCAAAGCTGCTCATCTGAATGCCAAAAATGCATCACCACCTGATGTGTAACTTAATATGTTATTGGCAAAAATACAAGTTTTGCCCAGAGATTGTGACGTTGTTAAGACGTTGTTAATCTGAAAATACTTGCGAATCCATATTGGGTAGAAAATGAACGCTACCTGAGTTTTCTCTTCTGCATCCGCCCCTACTGTAACTCACCACTTTCCTTCTGTTTACATGAAAAAACTATTAAAATACAGAATACAATAATCTGATCACAACAAAAGATCAGTGATTACAAAAAATATTAAATAATGCTAGTTGCACATGCAAATGGATTATCAGACATAAACAGTACAAATAGAGTATGAAGTATTGCTTTGCTACCTTAATACTGCCTTATTACAGTACTTACACTCATGTGCAGAACCAAACCCACTTTGGACTATGAAGGACTGCCATTATCAGTCATTTAGCTGAATTGTGGCATCACATGCACTCATTATTCATTGCAGAGGGAAAGATATCAAAGTAGTTCATGGATTCTTTTCGTGCTCTGTCATTAAAGCTGATTGTTCACCACTTACTTTATTTCACTTCTGCTACTTTTTATCATTACATGTCTCATTTTTCTGATGTGCAGTAGTTTGGGCCATTTTTAATCACCTGTAATGATACACTTAGGGGACAGATCGAGGTGAATCAATGTCAACATATAACCCTACATGTCATGAGATCATCATGCTCATATAGAGGAATGCAGACCCTACACTCCCTGCTGGTGCCCTGGATTAAACCAAGCACATAAACATGTTGCACTGAGGTCATGGACATCCTCTTGTGTTCATGACATCATAACCACAGAATAAGCCATGAACACCTCGTACGGGCTATAATCAGATCACCTACATGGTAACTGTTGTCAAGAATAAGGCCCAGAGGATAACACAGACCGATTTACTTGAAAGATGAGCATAGCCATTCTAAGGCATCTCCATGATTCACAGAGAGGGCCTCTGTTGTTGAGGGAGAGGGGAGAGTGAGTGAGTGTGTGTGTGGGGGGGGGGGGGGGGGCTGTGCGACAAGTCTGGACACACCCATGCCAGCCGGGACATCCCCATATCCCCATTAAGGGGCCACTTAGTTCTAAAAGTGGAGAGGGGCATCAAATGGCCAGTTGTTTACAAGGTGTTTGCCCACTAACATAGATAAGAACTGAAGGGACAAGAAAGCAGGTGATGCTTGATCTGACACTCGGATCAGGGGAAGAAAAAAAGACGAGATGACAAAAAAGAAATGTGGGCTCCTCACATCCCCCAGTGTGGTTCATTTTAATTATTTTGTTTTTTTACGTTAGATTTTCTAAGATGCCTCGAGTCATAATGGTAAGCAAAATGAAAAGGTTGCGGAGGTCACAGGAAGCTTTCGATGCCATCTAATAAATAACTCATAGACTTGTCTTTGATTGTTAAAGCGCACAGGTAGCAGCATTGAAATAGCTAAGGGTCACACACTTGTTGAGGATGTGACGTGGGTCCAAAAAACAAAACGGAAGAAAAAAGAAAAAAAAAAAGCTGAGAAATGACTGAAGTGAATGATGTGTGGAAGCAGGAGCGGTGAATTTAAGTGCTACAAAGTTACTGGCCATGCCCTCTCATTGTGTCCTAAGGCCAGAGTGCATCCTCTATGAGTCTCCTGACGTGCTCAGGCCTCATTCATGGGTAATGTACCAGACAGAGCAGATTACTCCCCTTTCTTCATTCTCTCCGCTCAGCCGAGAAAGCCCTCCCTGGCCACACCTTATCACCCACTTTCTCTGTTGTCCTGTTTGTCATGTTGACAGAGATGCCACTAGGATGCCTGAATTTGAAGTCGAAAACTGATGAAGAGAAAATCTAGAAAAAGATTTAAGTACTACGGTGTTTCAGTTACCTTTTTAACCTGGGATCAAACTTAGTTTTATCTGATGTCCTGGTCATTTAAATATACTGGTACTTGTGCTTCACAAAAGTTTCAGTGAGTACAATCTGTTCATTTGTTCTTGTTCCATAACTTCTGCATACTGTTCCTCTGAGTGGAACGATTTGTCATCAGGGACTGTTTGAAGTGATGGTTACAACCGGATCTCTGAGACTGACTGATTGCTATCAGTGACTTGTGTTTCCTTAAGTCCTTCAAGAGCAATCTGAAGATTTCCACATTGGTTCTGCACTGTGAGCATTGCTGGGACACTATGCAATGTTTACATACACTCACTCATCCATCTCGCACACAACAGTGATGGAGGAGTGTTGGGCAATGAGGCATTCAAGTCTAGTCCATGGCCTATTTGTCTCCAATGAGCAGTGGCCGCTCAAATGCAAATAGCTGAAACAATATATTCATTACTTGTTTCTCAGCTCATTTGAGTAAGAAATACCACAGCTGTAAAAATAGAAAAAATAATAATGTATTTTGGCAATTATAACTTGTAGAATAATGTAAAATGAAAATGTGTGCATGCATTTTGAATATATAAAAATACTAAAGCCAAGGCGAAAAAAAAGTGTACATGCTCTTTCTCTTTACTTTCCAATAGTGGACGTATTCTTGGCATACACACCACAAGGAAAATTTAGTGTTTTACTGAACCACAAAATGGTAAAACTAGAAAATGATTTATACATAAATAATGTAATACACCTAACCTCATTATTACCAGGACAAATGTAAAATGTTATTGTGAAAAATCAACTTAACAAATTCAAAGTATAATCATGTTTTAACATAAGCACAGTCGATGGGCAGTGTCTGTTTTGTGGATTAGTATTAGTATCGGCATATATATGATATATGTGGCTAAATGGATCACATATCTGAACATTTTTAAATTACTTGATAATATGAACTTATGACTGAATATGATCATGCATCAACCATGCAGGTCTAATGACTACAAAATACAAATAATATTATTGTATCACTAATAGACAGCTTATTTCTGTTGGTCAGTCTGAACAGCACTTCATTCACTGCAGTGGAATGAGTGGTCGTTCAGTAACATCTACTTTGATTGTGGTGTACACAGTGCGATAGGTTCACTATCACATAGCCATACAGATGGTCCCTTCTCAGGACCCTTCACCACTGACTTGGACATTGGCACTGTCACAAACTCGGGTAGACAGAGTGAAAGAGAGCAAAAGAAAGGGAAGAGCTGGCATATGAGTAAGGTCCACAGGTTTGGCATCCAGTGGAGCTGGCAGAAACACAGCTAAAGATGGCTGAGTGCATTCCCAGCCCTGGCAAAACAAATGGAACTGTTGTTTGGGTTCAGAGGAGCTGGCCCTCAGAAAGGACACCGCGGGAGGGAGGTGGAGGGGTGGGCAGGCCAGACAGGGACAGACGAGGACACTGGAGCAGGGTGGCAGGGTTGCATGGCTCACACCACCCACATCAGCTCCAACAAACAGCATCGAACTGTTCCCAGAGGGGAAAGTTTGTGGAGGAAAAAAAAAAGGTCAAACTTGATGGAAGTCATAACTTAAATACAAAAGATGTTGTCCTGTATATGAGGCACGTCATGACGTGTTGCTTTCTCTATGTATTTAAACTCTATAGCGGCCAACAAAGGTTTTTTTTTGTTGATATTATATGAATGAAAGTGACTGTGAAGCTCTGTTTGGAGAATCAGTTGAATTAAAGATGTGGTGAAGTTACGACATTATTCAACCTTAAATTATCTCTTAGGGTAATAATGCCACAATATTATTCTGTCTTCTTTTGACTCTGCTCTAAAGCACTTCGGGAGGGTAACGCTGATCACAAGAAGCTGAGGAGGAGCGTCTCATGTGGCTCAGACAGCCCAGGGGACTCGTCTGTCAATTGGCGCGATTAAGACGCAAGTCGAGCTGCAACAGTGAAACTGTCCAACGCAGCACGCACTACAAACAGTGGCGGTTAGGCCTTGAGATGTCTGTGGGACTGACTTGGCTGACTTTAAATGACATTTTAACCTTCCCTTGTCAGCTGCTCAGATCCTCTGTATTATGAACATTTTGGTCCAAATAGTTCAAAGAAATCTCACTCAGTAATTAAGTCAGAAACTAAAAGCTTCTTCAGCTTTCACATATTAAGAACTGTTAAGATTAGACAAAGATTAGATATATTAAAATACATCTTTGTTTGAGACTTACATTCTGCAAGATATATCACAACAACACAGTCATCAGTGTTTCCCTTTAATTACCTAGACTGTAGCGGATATAACATAAAGATCTCTAATGTTGTGTTTTGCACTGTTGCTTCAGCAAAGCATCTCTCACTCCCAGTCAGTCCACTGCAGTTATCCACCAGTCCAAACACAATTGAGATCCCCTATCAAGTTCTATAGTTTGGTTCGGCCCCAAAAGATGTTTTTGGGCAAAATAGGTCTATTTTTGGCTATGTTAGCTGTTCCTGCTTCAGCTTCTAGACCGTGGTCGAGAAGCACAGGGGAGACTTGGTTTTTGCCTCCAGGGTCTAAGTCGATAATCACTATGGAGTGAACCCCCTTCACTCCACCCAGCAGTTGGGAAACAAGACACGGGGAACTTCTCTTGGTCTTGAGGAGCTGCAGCATTTCTTAATGCATAAACCGCAACCCCCACTGTAGGCCTACATTCACTGCCACCTGATAACTTCCCCACTAAACTCTCCTCTGCTCCAATCACCTACACTTCTCACACCGCATTCACCATCTCTCCCCCTCAATTCTATTCAAAGGGGTTTTATTGGTATGGGAAACAGACGTTTACATTGCCCAAAGAAGTCTGAAATAAAAACTCTCTCTCTCAACCACGCAATGGCAACACACATACACACTGACTATTCTTCAAATGAGCTATGCTACTCTTACAACAGCTAAAAGCTTACATTTTTCTACAACAAAGTTGAACAGGGAAATGACGATGTGCCCTTTGTATTTTCTAAAAAATAAACCACTTCAACACAGGTAACCACTTCTGCTTTTTTTGAAGGCTCAAATGTATGCTCGAGTCGATTGTGTTTTGACCATTTGTGGAACTGCGTTAAACTCCGTCTCCTTTACCATGCTTCGTGGGTGTGACATTTTTGATGTGTCATCACCATTCATATCTATACAACCAATGTGTTTATGATTAAATTGTTTACTAGAGCACAACATTGTTTACAAGACACCAAATTGATGCATTTAACTTTAAAATGTACAACATTTTCTTCGGGGGGAGCAAAATCACATAAAATCCTGTGGGAAACACTGAGTCATTGTGTTATTCTTTGCATTTTAATGTTATGTGACTGTAGAATTTAAATCCATGGGAGACTGAAAATACTACAAAGGGGGAAGTATCCAAAGTAACTCTGGTCAGCTGAGGTTTTTTTCCCCTTCTTGCTGGTTCTTTTTCTGCTTTAGCAATGAGAAGTTTGAAGCAATTATCAAATTAATTCAACACTGTCATTTTTCAGGTTGGTACAGTCTACTACACTGTGCAACCTTTCTTCCGGTTCTGAGTTCACTAAGGATTGCTCACATACCCTGTCTGCCACCAGTCATCACTACCTTTCCTTACTACAGTAAAAGGTGGCAAAAAATAATTCATTCTGTTTCCTACTGTGAGAGTCAAATAACTCTCTCTCTAAAAATGAGAAGAAAAAAAGGCAGCACTGAATTATGTCTAATGTTCCACATCTGCCTGGTCTATTCTTGTTCACAACACCACCTCCTTGCTCACCTTTGTTCTATGATCTGCATGAAAACTGAGACAGGATCACAATGCGGACAGCATGCAGACAACACAACACATAAATAACGTGCGTAAACACACATGGCATGGTTGGATTAATGATTATACAAATAGCATATCCAGACACAGATTACATTTTAGTCCCAAGGGTGTGTGGGGTCCGTGGTGTACTGGCCAGATGAAAACAAAAAACACATGCAAGTAGACCACACTGAAAGTCTTTCTAAATGCAGGAACATTTCTGATTATTTGTAATCAAAACCTACATGACGCAACCCTACCCAAGCTCTTCACCAACTGGAAATTATGTGAGAAGTGGTTAATGGCACACCCTTCAGTAAGTAGAAAGCAGTAGTCAGTACGGTTCAGTAACCCCTTTAGCGTGATATGTTATCTCGCTTGAAGAATGTTCAAGATAATGCTGTGGCTATAATCATACCCAGGCAGGCTTCTGGTGCTCAAGACACCTGGCTTCCAAATCCCGTCGGCCACTTCTCCATTTTTGGTAGACTTTTTTCAGAGCCATTAAATGCGCCTTGGTGTGTGTCTGCAGACAGGGTGGCCATGGCTGTTTACCAGCTTTGGCTGGGGCATGACAACGAAAGAATGCTGTTTTTGACCAAAAGGCTGAAATTCATCAGAACTGCCAGTGACATTTGGTGAGGAGGCACAAACATTAGTTTCTGCATCAAATCCATCTCATTGAATGTTTTTGGTACTGTATTAGTACTAGTATTAGTACGGTACTATGGCAGTTCAATATTATTTCTGCATTTTGCTTTTACAAATGACTGACCATTTATGAAGTCAAAACAGTGCAATAATATGGATAGGTGCTTATTTGCACATTTTTGAGAGAAAAATCAGGAAATGATTTACTATTAATATGCTCAATCTTTTTATGCTTTTCCTTAAAACATTCAGGATGGTTAAATTAACAGGTGTTTCATGATCTTTCAGCAACGCTTTTCAATAATTTATCAAAAAGGTATCTTCTTAATCATCTTGCATATGTTTTAGACCCTGTAGTACTCAGTAAATATTATTTATTTGATTAGGCTTTTCTTTTGACAGGGTTGAAAAGCAGAAAACCTTTATGGTAGGTAAACATGCGATCTGTCACCACAGTCACTCGGACTGAAAAAGGCAGCTCTGAATTGTACCAGACAGTTAGCAAACACTACCAGACCAGATCTTTTAAGCCTATATGAAGAATTTTGTTTGTATAAGTAGAAACTTTCCAGCGAACACTGTCATCAAAACGTATTTAGCAGACTTTTTCAAATGCAGGCGTCCAATTTCAGGTTACATCACGCAACACTGCAGACCCTACCTGCTGAGGGGCCTCAAACTCTAAAGTTAGAGATGCTGTAACAAGGTGTCAACGTAATGTTCTGCATTTCCCATTGTTCACCTATCCATCAACTTGGACAAAAAGCTGATTTTATCGTCACTTTAGTGAATAGTATACTGCTATTATGGAAAAAGAATTGTGATTATTTTGATTTAAAATTGTTTAAGAAGAAATCATTCAGCAACTGGCTTTTAAGACAGATTCTTGCAAACAGCTCCTTTTTTCACTGACAAGCACAAAGATACAAACTAAATCTCACTGACACGAGTCCTTGCCGCGTGTTTACACAATTACAAAAGTGACAGATGTGCACACAACTTTATGAATCCCAAAAATGTACAGGTGTGCAAAACCTGACACACGTGCACACAACATCTGCTTGCTTCCACACCCAACATCACAAACCACCTCTTCACCCTTTGACAGTTACAACAAGTAAAGCCATATACTGTTTACATGAAAGACAATGCTTGCCGATGCAGATGAGCACCTCCCACGCAACTACCTCACTCCCCACCTCCCTCTTGGCAGAGGATACCAATTTCCACCTGGATGGTCTTCAACTATGTGCCAAGAGGATATCACGGCAGCTCCATATCCTCTGTGTGACAGTGTAATTCCCTCTGCCCTGCAGCCATGTCTGCAAAACTCAGACAGTTTACATGTTCATGTAGCTACATTGCACTGGGGAAGAATGACTTGCCAAGTATTCTGTGCATTCATTTGATTTCTGGCACACACAGTTTAACCCCTCCAACATGAGCTGTCACAGGTGTAACAAAGTCAAAGGGGGAGTTGTGTTTGATCTTTCTTTCTATTCAGCGTATGGCAACCAAAACCCAACACTCTTGACTGATGGTTGAATCTTCTGCTTTGTTACATTTTAATATATAACCTTCTATTCCAGTTGAGCAAAAATACTTCATTTTAGTGGGAAGCAGCACAATAATGACTGTATTATGTGGATGAATGGATATGGGGTACAGGGATGTATAAAGTTCCAGACATTATTCAAACCAGGTATGCAGAAAAAAATCTGCGATAATTAGGTAATATTGTATTTCACGCTTGATTACAGTACAAAGTGAAGTAGTAAAATACATTTCAATCACTGAGATTCAACATTTAATTAAATCTTCTAAAACTTCAGATCAGTGACAGTTGAGGTTTCTTTAATCTGTGATGAAATGTAACATGTTTTCAATCAAATACAGTAAAGTACAGTGAGCCACAGCATTGTTATTTAAGATTGAAACCCTCTGGCTAAGTGCCAGTATATTACTGTTACTCACAGTACCAGAGCACAAAATACCACCTACATTGCAGATGTTGTTAAATGAATAGACGAGATAAACTAAATGCACTTTCAAGAGCAGACTGCTAAATTGTTCAATGGAAGGAACGTCAAGAGTAATCCATCCTTGAATATCTGTGGGGTTGAAGAGAATTGATGAAAAACAGAAAGCTAAGTGGTGTGTGCGTGCATGTGTGTGTGTGTGTTGGCATGCTGGCTCAGTGAGATAAAGTGCCAGTCAGGTTGCCTAACATGGGTCAAAAAAGTCCCAGCTCACCTGATGTCAAGCGGCACCACAAGCTACACTTTGAGTCATGAAACCGCTGACCCTTAAATTTCAGATGGTCAACTTATGTTTAAATATGATCAGAGGATGTGGCTTGGTTTTGATACAGTTTGGTAGATATACTGTACTATTATAGGATGATTGGACATTGACCAGTATGGACAGTACTGTACACAATTTATTTTTCTGTACACATTCACGGCATGTCTTTGGTCAGACTTGTCCTATGCTTGAGGGCAGACAATCCTGCACAAGGCTCTCTGAGTGCTATATGAAATCCCCTAACAGGTTCCCAGACAGCATGAATCATTCTGATTCTGATTCAGATTCAGGTGAAAATTGACTAAAGGATTTTTGGAATTGGGATGTTAGAATGAGCTTGAGACAACAAACAAACAGCTGAAGGAACAAACAGAGGCATATGTTCATCGGTTTTTTAAACCGATTCTCCATAGTAGACAGCCAACACCAAACACCCCCCACCTTCCACCCCAAGCTAAGGCTATCAGACAACTAAAGCTGCAAAAGTAAAATGACCTGGTGACTGTTAAAGCCCTTGGGAGAGTTTCTGTCTGGTTTCTGGGCTCATCTATCAATCCTGAGACTGGATTACGTATACTCCACTGTTTTCCACAGACCAAAACATAAGACTGCCTTCAGATGCACACAACTAAGGGAATGCCATGTTTTGATTTTAAGGAAGTGGATTTATAGATTTTTGTGCGCAGTACATTTCTGAATAAATGTTACCAAAAAAATCAGCCAAGAATAACTAACAAATGGAGAAATAATGTCCACAAAAATGAATGTGGAACCTTCATCAATTATAATCTTTCTGTATTTTACCTACAAAGATTTATGTATAGGGATTTAGGGAGAAATTATTAGTTTGGACAAAAACTTTAATAATGTTATTTTTAATCTCCAGATACTTAAGTCTGGGAAGACCCAGTGGATGGACCCTCCAGTTCATGTCCCCTGTCCTCTTCCCTCTCCACACACAGACTGGACACAGCGCTGTGGTCCTGCCCTCCTAACCTGCAGGTCAGCGGATGCGCCGATTACCCGCAAGTCCTTGACACAAGACAAATCTGAGCGCTTTCATCTGTGTCGGTGGGTCGCCCCTCAAAGCCTTGTTACAGGATTGGCGCTCGCCAATTAGCACAATTAGCTTTTGGCAAGCCGCCGGGGGTGTCACATGGCACCAGCTTTGCACTGATGGTACCTGACAAGCCCACAGGGGGTACGTTGGTTGCAGGATTGAAAGGAAAACAAAGATGTAACTCTTGAATATATAATGGCTGAAGTCCACCATGCAGCAGTAGAATAATTGCGCCTTTCCTGACATTACTATTAGTTCATCACACAGGGCAATTCAAAGCTAAGATACGAACGTGGTGTGAAACTGTGGCACAAGCAGGTGGTCTGATATGAACAGTTCAGTCACCACAGTCACAATGTGGTGAATTATGCATAATGCAAGAGTATATTCTTTCCACAAAGTATGATAACAGAAAACTCTGACATGTCGGTCTTGTGATAGACCTGTTAAGTTGGACCTGTTTTTTTCTAGCTTTTTATAAAACTACACAGTCATATATCCCAAGCTGTCATTTGTCCTTTTAGGACAGGGGGAGAGTTTGTTTGTGAGGCCTGGTTCCCCTAATGTGTTATCCAGAATGCTCTGTTGAGGGGCTCCCATGTCAAAGTCTTTTGAAGAGATGAAAAACATTGGCAAATAAAGTGGCTTTATGGGGGGAAATCCAACCCAAGCAATAGTTCCCCGCCTTTTCAGAAAAAAACAAGAATTGTACATGGGTACAGTATAGGAGGATAACATCTGGAGGTGGTTGTGCCATGAAGGAATGCAGATGCTAAAACACGGAGGCTTTGGACACAGTGCAGAGCATCATTATATCAATGTGAGTGTGTCTACTATATGTGTGTACAGTATCAGCTTGGAAAACAATACACAAACAGCAGTATACTGGAGGAGGCCAACACATATAGAGACAGACCACCAAGAATATCTAAACAGTCAAAGTCACTTTGTGGTTATCGAATAGACTTCCACACCACTTACATATACCTATAAAAATGCTACAGTGGACAACAATCATATACGTGAAGGCTGAAAATAATGATCCACCAGAAAGAATATTTTGATAGAGGTTAAGAGAGATAAACAATCAAGCCACTACCAACCATGTTTGCCAGGTAGAGACAATAAAAGTCACCTTACTGCTCGCCTTAAGATGAGCTAATATGCTTCGAATATATGAAAAAGGCCTGGAGCTGTCCATCAGTTCCACATCACTGATGCAACAGTTTGATAAGACTGTGTTCTAGCACACCTATGAAATAGAGTTACGTATAAAAACACAGGCAAAACCCGTGGCCTGGATACAATTGGTGTGCTGATAAACGAGCCCCAGACGATGGGCAGAGAGATAAGCAGAAGGGGAGGTCTGGGGCACTGACGTTCTCATTTGCAGCTTTGTGTTTCCTTGGCCCTCTCGCTTTTCCACAGCCTTGTCAGCGTAATCCCTGTGCCTAGCTACACTGAGTATCTTAGGTAACACTGCTTGAGATCAGTATCTCCCCCTCAAAACAAGAAGCCAGGAAGTGTCCCGTCTGTCATTATCACAATTCACCCAGCACTGTGGTTTTCCTCTTCACATCAAATCCATTCTTTATGGTTTCCTTCCCAGGGATCTTGTGTAAGTTAGTTTTTTAAACTTTTCCAGCTGAGGACAGTACAGGAGAGGGAGACCACAGCATCTGTGTATGTGTGTATCTACATGTGGTGTAGTCAGAGTGCTGCTGCATTCCTGATGGTGAACAGTGAATTGACCACATAACACCATGGTGTGTGTGTGTGTGTGTGTGTGTGTGTGTGTGTGTGTGTGTGTGTGTGTGAGTGTGACACAACGAGGAAGGGAGATTATGGCAGAAAGGTTTGTTGATGTAAAACACAAGTTTGATTTCCACGGGTGTGCGCATGCATGCATAAATGAGCACATCCGCACAGCTGCTGATGGATGGGCGTGTTAGAGCGACACACCTTGTCTGACAACACTCGGGCGCATCTGGAGGTCTTGAAGAAGAGACAAGTTAAAAGAGCGACTTAATTATCTGGCCTGAATACCAAAGACGCTCAAATGAAAACATGTCTTCTTCTCTTCGCTCTTCCTGTCCTGTGTGTCTTCCCCTCACAAAACAGGTAGATGTTTGCAATCCACATGAAAGCCTCAAAAGTGCACCAAAACACCTTATCATCAGTTGTTAATTGCACTGGGAAGGAGCAGTTACAAAGAAAGGAAAACATAGTGACCTCAATAAACTGTATTGCAAAACTGTGATTTATGTCAGCAAAACAAAAATCAAAGAAAGGAGGCTGCAAATTCCATCTTTTCTCAGAAGTCATTACGCACAAAACTTGTTTCAAAACAACTTTGTGTGAGTTATTCCCTGTAATCAAATCAAATGGACCACCTGAATCAGTCAGTTGCTCCAACCCTTGGGTGTTTTGGATGTTAATCTGCTGAAGTGATTTTAAACTAAGGAGACGGCTTGGGAAACAAGTCACTAACAGTGACCTCATCCAATGTCTGGTAGAGGAAACAGTGTGTTCAAAATGCACTGTGCTAATTGCTCAGCTAAAACAAAGGAGGAAAGACGACCCCGATTTGCATGTTGCCCAGGAAACCAAAGATGGACTACAAAGGATTTGTGATCTAGAGACGCATATACAGTATATGTGAATAAGTGTAAAGGAAAGTGTTTTAAACCTCATCTGGCTCATCTAATGACAATGTATATGGGGCTATCCTCTCACAAAAAATTTTTTTAAAAAAGCTTTCTTGCCAAAAAGTCAACGTATTGTTTCTGAGTACTCATTGACCAATTAAATACAACTCTACAAAACTATTTTGAAAAAATACCTAGTATTAATCCATATGGATCTATTAGAGCTATTAAACTGTGCTTTGAGAGGCTTTAGATTGATGACAAGAAGAGAGATCATTGTTAACATTTATAAAAGAATACATTTGATGGATAATTCTTGCGTAAATACACAACTATTATGGACAAAAAATCATAATGGCAATATTCCACAGACGTCTGTCAATTAGTACCATCATGCGGATATGAACAATGCCAACGGTTAAGTGTATGGAGCGGCTCAACTGTGGTGTAGATGTATGTGAAAGGGTGCAGTCTGGTTGTCTTGTCACAACATTCAGTTTGAGCCCTGAAGACAGAGAGACAGAGTTATCCTCTTATTGTCATGGAGAGTACTGCCTTGGAGTCTTGAGGCACAAAGGCTGAAGGAAAGTTAGTCTTAAATCTTCTTTGGGGATTTAGTTAGACATTTGCATGATGGAAGAACATCCTCAGAGGAAGGCTTCATGTTCAGTCAGTGGGGTTAGGATAGAAAATCACCTTTATGCCAGCTAGATATCAATGACTTCACTGGAACATGTTTTTTGCCTTTTTACTTTAGTAGGTATGATACTACTACTACTTAAAGTGCTTTGAAAGGAAGAACAGAGAAGGGGGGAGGGGGGTATTTGTCTAAATAATGCAATGTAGATCAGTCTATACCAGGAACTGCACAACAAAATCTCTGTTCAGAAAAGGCATGTTTGTGCTAGACAACAAAACCTTGTCTGCACCTCCTCGAGCGTGGGTGAGCTAGGCCTATGTAAACTTTGATGGTGAAATTTAATGAGGTGCGAGTATCTGTGGTTAAGCAGTCAGAAAAATAAAAGCAGCTTGTACTAAGTTCAAATCTCAGATTTGCATACACTTGTGCATGTGCACACGTGTGTATCGACACACACCTTCCAGGCTCATTACACCCCTGCATCTCCACTCGAGTGGAAAAACACCCCCATCACTTTCCCCACAGCATCCACACTCTCTTGCTAGCTCCCAGTCAACATCCACCCCTGTCACCCCTCCTCAAAAAAACTCAACTGAGAGATTAAGACCCTTCAAATGGGGTCATGGAGATCAATGATCAAACAGAGAGCCAGGCCTAGTCCCCATGCCCCCACTCCACCCACTTTATTTCAGGAAGCCTGATAATGGAGACAAAAAGGCTGGCTAACTACTTCCCTACACCATGACCCAACCACCCTCGTAATCTCTGGCGGTGGCCTCACCTATAGCTGTCACTGACAGTTCCACCAATTACAGATCAGAACATTTCCATTAATTGGGTCTCAGAAATGTGACAGTAAATACAAGTTTACTCTGGTCAGCCTGTGTTCATGAAATTCCCAATGACATTGGTGAGAGTATATAATTATATAATAAAAAACTGTCTGCAAAATGCAATTCTTGTATTTTATGATGTGTTATCACAACCTATGTCCATTACTGCATTTTGAATTTACTAGAGATGTAAAACAAAAACAGCTAAATAAATAATGAGACATGTTAAAGTACAACCCCATTTATTATAAGACTTGGCAAAAACATGCAATCACACCTGTCATACAGTGATCTATTTCATCTCTCCTGCTGTGCAAGTGGGCACACAGGCATTGGTCAAATGAGACCTCTTAACATGGAAAAAACTATTTGTTGGTTGTGGGTTTTCCATCATTGTGTGAGGCACATTCCTGTGGACCACAGGAGAACAGAACAGGCTGCGGAGAAACCCACTGAGCTGAGGGGTTGGTGAGGTTGTTCCCTCCAGAAAACACGCCTTCCAATGAGTTATGGGTTTTCACATGCTGGAGTAGGTTCAACATTTTTAGAGGTAAAAGCTAGCAAACTTTTACTGGGAGTTTAAAGGTGAGGAAAGAGAAAGGAGGACATGGAAAGAGATCAAAGAACAAATGACACGATTTGACAGACCATAAAGGAATTATCCAGTTGGTGCATCTATTACATAAAACTATGTATACTCAGGGTACAGAGTTGTACCATTTGTCACTAGGGCTATACATTTCTGACAGAAAGTTCAAGCAACTGTTACATTTTACAGCCAGCATTTCACCACAATGTTGTGAAAGGAGCCATGTGCCAAGTGGTAGGGCAGATGAATGAATGCTAAAAAAGTAAAGGGAGGTGGGCATACAGTGAGAGAAGCCAGGGATTTGAAACATCCTGTCTCCTCTGCTTTATAAATGGAACTGATAGCATTCTGACACTGTAGTTGTGGGAATTAATCAAGAAATTAAAATGCCCTATCTTCTACTCCAACTCCAACATTAAGGAGCTACAAAAGCAATAAAGTCACAACACAACTTTATAGTGTGGACTTTAAAACTTTTTAGAGAGGAAAATAAAGGATGTGCACCACAATGCAGAATGACTATAAATTAGAAAACACCATCCAATAAAAAAACCCGAATGGGAACATGTAAATGAAGGGTTAAATCCAAGGCGACTGGCCAACAGTGACTTCATCTATGCAGTGCAGATGCAAAGTCTCACCTCACCACTCATCAGATGGCATTTCAGGATATGTGTAATGCTTTCTTTCACTGTCTATCACCCCCTCTCAGTGTGTGTAAGTGTGTCTCTGACACACTCATACATACACAGTATGTAAGTGTTACAACGTAGAATATAGATGCATATGCGTTTAAGTGAATGTAAAAGGACACAACACCTGGTGACAGCAGTACTTAAAAGTGGTATTTTCACTCTATGCTCATTTAGCATAATCCAAACTCATCTAGTCATTCACCAACTGTACTTACATGATTATTTAAAGCTATAACTGAAACAAAGTAATCCAGGAACCAAGTGCAGGTACTGTTATAAACAAATTGAAATTGAAAGTTTGTGGGCAAGCACAGTGGTTTACAGTAACCTCTTTAACCACTAAGAGGCTTTTCCCTTGACCTACTGTAGAGGGTCTTGACAGCTAATGAGGAGATGTCCTCGGCTTGGCTTGTGATTGTGTTAACAGCAGCCAAGAGAAAATACTTCTTTTGAGAGGAAAATTATTCCTTCTAGGATCAGCTGAAGGCAGAAAACATGGCACATATGAAACAATGTCTGCGACAATGTGCCCGTGTGTGTCTGCCTGTCTGTTTCTGTCAAAACATGGCAAATTGATGATTAATGATTGTTAGCATGCTGGTTGGTGAGGAGGTGACAATCTGTCACAGTCTCTGTTCTGCCTGTTGGTACAGTTGTCTTGATTTTCCAGAAATTGAAACAACAAGAGCTGGAACAATGTTCAAACACAATTTAATAATTAACACCAACCTTCTGTAATTCACTATATTGTTGTCACTGGTGTGGCACATAAAATGTCCCGCAAGTGTATGACGCATTTGAGTGGCTGCTTGTCTGTGCGGTGTAACTTTGTCACAATGCATAAGCAACATCAGATTTAGCTCTGGTACACTGAAAACAGATGTGCTCCAATTCATACCAGGCACTGTTTTCCTCACAATGGACTAAAGCATAAAGGGACTGTTCAGGACTGGACTGACTTGAGTGTGTGGGTGTGGGTGTGTATGTGTGTATGTGAATAAGTGAGGGACTTACAGAGTGTGAAAGAGAGAGAAGAGAAATGGGGGGGGGGGCATTTCCCGTTCAGTCATTTGGGGACTTTGACCAAAATGCTTCAATGCTTCTGTCTTCAATTTTGGAGGGGAGCCGTTGTCATGGTTCTCAAGGTTAGATATTTCAGCCTCCCCCTCTTTCCTCTGTTTACAATATTTTTTCTGTATCTCTGTCTTTTCTGTATTCTCTTCTGTTTCCACAGTTCTACCCCGTTCTCCACCTTTTCCTTCTCCCTCAGTCTGTGACTCACTTCTGGGCTCCATTGTTTTTGCACACCTCATGCAGTATATCATCAGTTTTATTCTGTCTTCCATCTCTTCCTCAGATAACACAAGTGCTAATAGAACCAAAAAGACCTCTACCTCTGCCCACTAACACTGACAGCGTTTTCTAAAACAAGAGCCCCTCGTGGACGCAGTCCATTAGGCCCATCCATCCAAACAGACCTGCTTTGTTGAGGTGTTATATCAACAGGGTGACCTCCCCTCCACTCCTCCCCAGCTTCCTTGGGCCCCCCAACGGCAGGAGATTGATGTCAACAAGGAATTTTGTCCCACATCTACCTCCTCCAGACCCACCCTGCTTCTGAAAAACACTTGCACCAGCACAGAGGGCCCCAGTGAGGCCTTAACAGGCCTACTGAGCTGTATTACCCCACGCCACCTTCTCTCACCCCTCGCTATAGCAGTGCCAGAAACACCCTAAGTCACTAACGTGACACTGTAAACAAGGAGTGCCCCAGAAAACTGCACTAGCAAATGCAAGTATGTGTATGTGTGTTAAGGAAATAAGCCACCTTGTTCTGTCAACAGAGTGGTTGCTGTGAGAAGAAGGCCAACACGGAGACGTCATTTGTGTATAGTGTCATCGCCAGAAGAGCTGCCAATAGAATTCAGACGAACTAAATTTGGGCTCGTTTCATGGGTGGTGCTTGTCAAACATTCACAAGAAGCAAGAACCTGCAATGCAGCTGCTGTCTTTAGAGGTTTGAGGAGTTCAGATGGAAACCTGTTGCAGGAGTCAGGGGTCTGCAGCGGGATGTTTGCAAAACCCAATACATGTTCCAATAAAACTCTAAATAAAACAGCACATAATCATTCATCTGTGGGCCTAATCTAATTCTGCAATCTAGATCACGTAAAGACCTTCAGATGCTTTTTCTACAGACGTCCATCCATGGTTGTAACATTATACACCATGTAATGATTGTCCAAGGGAACATGCGCTTTCATATTTACATGCAGCATCCTTTTAAATTCCATATGGGCTGTGTAACATAATTTTTAATTTAGCTTTTTTTAATGGCACATGTATAGTCCATTCGGGTGATTTTCTATTTCAATTACAGTTGTAAACCTCAATCAGAGAGCTATGTATCACATATTTTTACATCACTGTTATTTTTTTATGAAAACCTTATTTTGATTTAATTTTAACGTTATTTTAAATTCCACTGCATTATGTCAGATAAAGATAACCCCCAAACAATACTGATTCAGTGTGCACTCAAATACCATTATGTTTGTGTTTGCAAGATGCTAAGAGGTTTGCATGTAAAAAGTTAATTTTTCTTTGTGGGTGCCATTTTATTTTTGTTTGAAGGAATTCAATCTTTGTTGCTAGGGATTCTTCTGAGTTGCGATTATAAGTTCAATATATCAGCCCCTAAAAATACTAAACATATGTTAACTTGAAGTGGTCACAATTAAGGGCACACCAAGTCTAATCATAGGACACTTGATTAAAATTTTGTCCACATATGCCTCTGGAAAATAAAGAGGTTAAATACAGTTCCAAATGTCATAGGGTCCCTGTGAAACCATAGTCCCGTGTGAAAGGAACGCTGTGGCAAGACCTGCAGCATTATATCCATGCATCACATATGGTATATACAAAACCATACGCATGACTTCTTGTTTTAATTTAGAGTGACCTGTCTAATAAACATTTAGACATGCTTAAATCGTTTAAACATTTCAAAGGGATTACTAAGGATGTAACCATACAGAGTTTTCCGGAGCAAATTGTTATGGTGGATCAAAGGTTATGACTCTTGTTGAAAAGGTCATTTTCAAAGTGTTACATTATTACAAGCTTCACTCAGGAATAAAAATCTGTGATCATTTTCAATACTTGCATTTCTCTAATGTAGTTAGTCATTTAAACATGACTTGGCCTTCATATCTGCAGAACATAAAGGCCGAAAATATAAAGAGAGGATTGTGTCCACTTCAATTTACAGTATATTACAGTTCAAACTTGTTATGGTCAAGAAACATAAAAAACAATCACCTTCTCCTACATGTACAGTATATGTACATTGTTACTCTCCTTACCTGGTGATGACGTAATGAACAGTGTAAAAAGCAAAAAGCCCAAAATATCTCAAAGCAATGTGCACTGAACTCCAGTAGGACTCGTTTACTTAGGGAAAAAGCTATAAAAAATTCTAATAAATAATGAAAAGATGCATAACATACCGCATATATGTGGTGTCTTCTACGAAACCTTTAAAGCATACATGCGCATGAGGGATTATTTGGGTCCTGCGGAAAACAGACAAGGCTGTATGACTGATATAGCCACTTGATGTGGGAGCTAGGACAAGCTGAAAATGACTGTTTAGTGCAATACATGACATTAACCATGTTAACCTACTTTCCTTAGACATAAGAACATGTTTCTGGGAAACGTCACTTGTGCTTCATTGTACATTTTAAACATTTTAATGTAGTAACTGTGCTGTATATATGCCTATAATGAGAACACAACAACAACATAAAATACTGTATCTCTCAGATATATCTCATAATATACGCAAAGCCTTCAGGAAAATCTATTAAAGCAGCTATACAATGATGTCAATAAGATGTAATTCACAGTGCAAGCACACATATTCCAGATAACCTAAATAAATGAGTGATACTATATGTGATTTCAGAAGTGCAGCTGGACATACTGTACATAACCTTACACTTTCTAGGGTTCACTCTGAGGCCTTGCTGCAATGTTTCCAACAACCCTGCTGCTGAGGATGATAAAATCTTGGAAATGGGATGTGCCATATCTTTAATTGTGCTTTTATCTTCAGCTGAGGAGGTACACTGCACTTACACTGGACCAGCAAGGCCAGTACTAAGAGTGGTTTGCCACCTGTTTCTGACATGTACCTTGGTACTTTTAGTGTAACTTTCATTTAATATTAAGCAACTCGGCTCTACAGTAGAGCATTTTGACAACCTTTATCAATAAGTAATGTGAACACAGACAAACCATACACAAGTTAGGGGCCTAAGGAACAGCGTACCATACCAGTTGGCACAACTAGCAAGACCCTCTCAATTTTTTTAATAATTACAATTACAAACTAATCTTAATTTACAATTAGGAAACAAATATTAATTTTAGTACTGAGGTATATGATGGTATGTGATGGCTTCTAACAGCAGATAGAGGGATTCTGCAGGAGAGTCGTGCATAGTGTAGTAACAAAAAGCTTAGAAATTTAAATTTTCTCTTTGAAATATCCACAGGACCAGTGGCACAGAAATGTGTGTGTGTGTGTGTGTGTGTGTGTGTGTGTGTATATATATATATATATATATATATATATATATATATACCATCATCACAAATACTCCGTGGAAACACACAAGGCTACCCATAGGATGGCTAAACAGAGCCATGAATAAGTTCCTGTTAAGAAGTAAGCTGTTTGATCTTAGAGGGTCTATAATCTGTTTTTCATTTGCATGCTGTATAAATAATGTTTTATCACAGGACATATAGCTTACTTTATTCCTAAATATGTTTCCAAGACGCAAAGCCCCAAAACGGACGTGAAAGCTCCTCTAAAGTGAACTAAACGCGATTGCATGGGAACCTGGGGAGAACTGAAAATAAACTCCAGGAAGAGACCCCTGCGGATGTTGAGCAAATGTTTGGTTAACATATAGGGGGTTTACCCTCTTGCACTCTCCAGTGGTTGAGTGGGCTTACCATTTCCACCCTTTTTTTCTATTATATTTTTAACAAGTGACACATGATATTACCTGACGCTAGACTGCCATTAATGAGAACAAGCAAGGGTTATTACTTAGTACATGAGCTTGACATACAGTATAAAGGCAAAGAAATATGGAGTAAGAGAAGAGGTGGAGTCAATGATTTCTAGTTGGTCTAAAATTTTGTCTCATTTTAGCAAAGATTACTCATGAGTCACTGAACACTAAGCTCCTTCAGTGACACAGCCATGAGTCAGATGATAATATGCACACACAGGCATGGTAACACTCATAATGACGATGTAATTTCAAACACACAAACATATTACAAAGAGTATGCACACACTTAGAAAACCATGCCAAATAAGAGTATCTCTTTGTACCCACAACTGAGTTCAGTGTTACGAGTGCAGCACCCTAGAGACTACTGTCCATCGTTGGAATTAAATAAAATGAATCAAACATGTCTGTCACCACTGATAGATTGAAGATTTCAAAGCCTTATGTTAAGAATTAAGAAATCACCAGCTTGTCATAAACAAACTAAATAGGATGTATGAATGTTACCCTTTTTTTTGTAGAAGAAATTGATATTAACAAATGAAAATAAGAAATTACTACAATCTGCATGTATGGATTTCTTTTGATGTAAGTGCTACCTGGACAATGCATAAATGTCCATATGCCCAATTATGTTTAGCTGATAGAAGTAGACACAGTTTTAAAACAACTGCATCAGTAATAACAAGCTTCCTCACAACTCACTTTATGTAAGTCATTCATTATGAACTGAAATGGCCCTCCCAACATGGTGCAAAAAAGGCCTTTAGGCAACATTCATTTCATCCCTCCGTCCCAATAAGCCAGTCTCACGTGTCATCAGTGTTTACAAACAGTTCAGAAAACTCAATACTTCCAGAGGCTGTTGCAATGATGGGTCAAATATGGCAGAGGACACATCACGCTAAGACCGGTGGGCAAGTGTGGGCAGCTCACAGACTGGATTAATTGGCTATGTTATGAGGGCCAACAAAGAGACCAGTGTTGTCGGGCTTATAGCAAGCAGTTGCCATTTAAAATATCAATAAGATTAGTGGGTTTCGTGACTATTGTGGCTTGTCCTCAAGTGCAACCAGTCCAACCAGTCCAAACTAATTAGTTAACCAAGTTAAATTGATTCAGGTGGAGTCATAGTTTTTCCTAAAATGCATTCAGTTTGGGTCACAGCAGAATCTGGTAGAGAACATTTGTCTCCATCATTTCCCACTGCAGATTTCACACCACTGAGAAGCAGCAACACTGGTGGTCTAGGTTAGGAAATGCAGATGGTCCCCTCTCCAGGCATCCATCTTTGTTATCTTTCAGAAACATTAAATAGGCCTCTACAGATGATGCATGAGTGTGTATAAGTTTGTGTGTGTGGAGGAAAGTGAGGTTCCAGGTTTTTGAAACATGACATCTATAACATCCTACTTCCTACTTCAAGAGGCTCCTTCAGTGAGGGAAGTAGAGTGGTAGAGCACGGCTAGCAAAGAGGAAGAAGAAGAAAGAGAGAGAGAGAGAGAGAGAGAGAGAGAGAGAGAGAGAGAGAGAGAGAGAGAGAGAGAGAGAGAGAGAGAGAGAGAGAGAGAGAGAGAGAGAGAGAGAGAGATGGGACAGACTACCCAAGTTGTGCTGTATTGTATCCCTGCCTCCACATGCAGTGATTAATTCTGTCCTGAGGGGAGGTGCTGACATGACTACTACTCCATGACTACTATATGACATTTCTACTATCTTCTAACTATTACAGCCTGTCTGTTGGTGGAGTGGCAAACTGCTATTCAAGACAAAAGGGAAAAATGACAAACAACAAAAATACTCAAGGGGTTGTACTGAATTGGGCAGTCAGAAGTGCATTGCTTCCTACTCAGTCAATAAAGAGAGAGGATTGGAAGAGCAAAACCTGCCCAGAATAATTTGGAGTCTGCAGCCCTAAAGATAACTTAAGTAAAAATATGGCTGAGAACGGAGTGAGAATTGAACTCGGTGCCCTCTGAAATTACCTGAAGAAATTACAGTATATGGAATCAAAATAATTTGTGATCTGTAACAAGCTTTCTAATTGAGGTACTATGTTATCTAAAATAATCTAGTCACACAGGCTAATTGTCAAATGACATGAACTGACTTACTGAAATTAGAGCTATGCTATTCATAAATCAATTTTCAGTTTTGAAGATTTAATGCCAAACACTTACCTAACAAACCGCAAATAACAATAGAACATTTAACTCCAGTAAGAGGGGAAAGCATACAGGCAAACAAAAAATTGAAGGAATCTGTGTTCCAGAGCCCAAAAGCTGTTTCATGGACCATTTGCCGGAAGGCATAAAAAGCAAGCATCTTGGAAGCACATGCCCCGCATGTTCTCTAACCTTGTGAAACAGATGAAATGTGTTACAAAAAGTGAGCTAAGATCGGAAAATTCTGCAACTGATGATGTCCAATTGTTATGTCAGATATTAATGTTGACTATTCATGTTTATACTGCTGGTATTATTGTTTGTTGATAATACTGTACTTCTCCGTATTCAATTGCAAAAGACTGACAAAACTGTTGGAGCTAGGGCATTTTAAGGACAGACCATTCTTAAAGATAATTTGCAATTTAAAGTACTATAAGCAAAGCATGTCAAGTACTACAGCAAAAACTGATGACAATGAACAAATCAACACTTTTTAGTCACGGAGAGATCCAGATCATGGTTGCAGGTGACATCTTTGTCTCCAGAATGCCTTACCTCCACAGAGGGAATGTCGAGCTCAGACGTTTCTTTAAGTGTTCCTCCCACACCATCCAGTCATATCCTCAGTCGAGGTCAGCAATGAGAGCTGAGAAGCCCTTACTTCCTGGATCATTGGACGGTTTGGCAGAACCTTGTTGAGGCCAACCATAAGTCCATCATCATTAACTCCCCAAACTCCTTACACACTCAAGTGTTTGCTTCCGTAACAACAGAAGCTACAGACCATCTACATTGCATTCTTACCTGCTGATTCATAATTCCTTTGGGCAACCCAAGCCTGACAACAGCTTGACAACTTCATCAGGCTTCCTTCTTTCTGGCCACTTCAGCAATGGAGGCTTTGACCATAGCACACATTGAATATCATGTTTCCAACCTCCAATGAGAGGTCCAGAGACGAAAAATGGAGACTTAGACATTCCCAATTCTCACTCACTGTACATTTGAGTTTAGTGGCCACTTGATTCAAGTCATTACCTGGGTTGATCGGTCAACAGCACTTACTACATTATGGTCAAACATGGAGTTCATTACAGGCAGCCTGTGACACATCAGACTAAAAACAAAATGCCACTTGGCAGGCCATTCCACCCAATCAGCGTCATGGCTTCTCCGTTATTACCCACGTGAGTCCCTATGCAAAACTATGGATTTCCCAGGCGGCTCCCTCTCTTGGACCCACCCAGAGACACCAAAAAGGCTGGATACCCCCAAAGTGCTGTCCTGTGGGCACGAGCAACAGTCAGTCTTTCCCTCAGTGACATGTTGGCAGCTTGTATCGCCATACCCATATAGCGCCTCTCACCCAGGGCAACTCTGTAAAAGGAGAATCCAGTCCAGGATTGAGTACCAAAGTCAGTACGTTGCAAACAGGTGAATCCAATGATATTTAGTTTGTACAGCTTCATGTACTGTACTAGCTCCGACTCCTCCCACAACAGAGAGGTGATATTTCACATCTCACAAGAGCCACTTTTCATAGCCATGGGTCAGCACACGATGGCAAGGCACTAGACTTCTACGCCTAACCTTTGAGGGGTTGACCACATGTCATTAGCCCCATGTTATTTGTTGCAGCTGAGCTCTACCAGGCCCAATTGATACAGACCAGCCACAAGGGACTTTCCTGCAAGCTCCCATTCAAGGCCTGGCTGCAAGAGGAGGCCTTGGTTTCCCTTTACCGGATGAGGTTTCTCTTTTCCCAAAACATCAATTTATAGAGATCTTTTGATCACTCTTAGTTTGGCCCCTCACTGGGGACCAATTTGCCTTGGGAGACTGTACCTGGGGTGCTGTCTCCAACAACACAGCTCAGGTTCTCAGGGGCATGCACACCACCACCACCACTATAAAGTAGTGAATTTAGTCTGTTATTAAATTATGAGACTGACAAAATAAAAAAAACTCATTATGATGCATACTTTAATTAGAGCTCAGCTCTGAAGCCACCCACTTCAGTTCTCTAACAATCATAACAGGCCCATAGTGTACAACTGCTTGTTTCAGGGTGCAAATGAAAAGAGCCATCCTTATATGTACTTATTGTACACATTCAGACACATACTCAACAGTAAAGAATTAAAAAATGCAAAACTTCTTTTTCTGAATAAGACAGACATGTAATGTTTTTTGTGAAAGGCAAATTGAAGTTAACTGAAGTTAGAGGTGCATGGGATGGAGTAAATTAACAACAGCACTGTAAACAGGTATGGTTACCTGGTTGGGCGTCCTTGCAGCGGGCTTGTCCTGGTGGTTGGCAAGGATGAGGAAAGGCAGTGTGCAGAGCTGCGGGTGCTGCAGGGCCGAGTGGAGCTCATTACGTGCTGCCTCAAGGTCCTCATCTGATGAGGCACTGTCCAATACGAAGACTACACCTTGTGACCCCTGGTAGTAACGACTCCAATATTTCTTGATGTTGTCGGCTCCTGGAGACAGATGTGATATCATTTAATGCGTCAACTTCTGGGAGTAATCATCGTCATAACTGATGCTATTGTTGTCATGTGAAAACCTCCTAATGACAGAAGTGCCAACAGCACCTGTAGGAAAATGCTGTGCATCATCAAAAATATTAATCTCATAATTGTCAGTTTTATAAACAGACTCTTTCCATCACAAAAACAATGTTTTCTATTAAATTAAAAATTTATATTGTTTGCAATTAATCTCAGTTCAGAATAAAAGTATTATACATTAGAAAGTATGGAAATAGAAATCCATTCTGGCACATTATCAGACATACACTGAACAAAGCACATCAAGACACTACATGAAAAACCTGGATCAACAATAAAGTATAATTTCGTTTTGGCAGAAGCATTTTTCTTCTATAGTACCTTGGTCTAATATATGTATGGAAATTCATGTACCACAGCATCTTGAATCGGACAGTAGATTTTCAGTAACCAAGTACACCAAGACATTTTCCAGGTAAAAGATGTAAAAAATAAATAAATAAATAAATAAAAATTTCCAAGCAATTACTGCTGTAATGTTTTGAATGGTGTTCAATCATTTGTAGGAAAAATAATCATGATACACGCAATTTCAAAAGTCAAACATCCACAGTATTTGTTACACTAGTTTTTATTTAAAAAAATTAAATCACTAAGCTTTGTGGTATGAAGTTCAAAACACCTCTTTTCATGCCAAATGCTTATTTCCAGGGCTATACTGACGTTGAGTTCACAGTGAACAACATATGGTTCCTTTTTTGTGTGCTAATTTGGAACAAGAACGTCCGCTCGCAATGGTTTAGTTCACAGGAACTTTATTTGTTAGTGTAAGTAATTTGAGGAAGAGATCTACATGCTCACAAAATGAGTCAGACGTATCCCTTTTGCCACCACCTCCCCCTGCTTCCACTACCCCATGTCCTTTTTCCCAGTGATGGCAATGCTTCTGAAGAGGAAATACGTTTTTAAAGAGAAATGTTAACAAACATAATTTTCTTTATTCCCATGACAAATTCCTGTGCACTTTTTTCAATTTAAGGGCACTCGCTCAGAGTCTGTCCAAATCCCATCTGCTTCGTGGATTTGGTACACACTAACCCAACCCCAACCACTGCCTTGACCATAACCATACCAATTTCTCACCTGAAGCAAAACATTGCCATGTGATTAGTAGAGCTTAGTGGAGCCAGTTAACTGCCTGGGACTTTTCCTAACATAACACAATATTCAGCAACCATGCCCCTGTCAAAAACAATCCTCTCACACTGAAAAACATTTTTCAATCCAAAATTCAGAATAAAATAATCAGTCTGTACCAGAGCTTCAACACAAACTATGGCTTAATGTCCTGTCTGCAAACTGGACACCTACAGTACTCTTGATCTGAAAATGCTCATCCTTTTACAAGCCCTTCTACAACCTTTATTCTTTCACCTAGCGGTGAGAATAGGCAGTTCATGCTTAGCATTTATGGTAAATTCTCATTATATTACTATTCAGTTCATGAAATAATAAATACAAAAAAAGCTAAGGAATGACTGCCCGATGACAGCTTTTGCTGTCGCCCTTTCTTCATTGATGCTGACAAACTCACTCAACACCACAAACCATGATATGCTAGTCACATCCTCCATGTTACTCATGCTCCTTTAGCATTGGGACATCTTGCTCCTTCTTTGTGACTATTGGAATTCATTGTAACTGACTGAACACAAGTTGACCACAGCTGCTCATCTCCTTTAATGAGGAAACTACACATTTTGAGCCAACAGGTGGTGAGTTTTTGCAACTCATAAGATAGATTTAAGGTGGAGTGTCAATACAGAGATAGTATCCTGGTTTTTCCTTAAAAAATATCTCAGGGGGAAAAAAAGGTTTTATTTCGATTTCCTCATTCAAGAAGAGTTAGATATTTTCCTTACCAAGATGTTCAATTAAGGCAGTATGGAGGTGGGACTTTTTACAGTTAACTTAAGAACCAGCCATGTACACCAACAAGTGCCTTTCGTAAAACAAATACACCACAATATTGGAATTTCATTTCATTAAATCTGTTGAATAATGTCCTTTTCACAACATGTTTTCCATTAAATCGTTCTAAATGTTTGTTCTACACGCTCACCAAACTTGTCAGCACTGCTTACACACAACTACAAAGGACCTATCACATTGCATACGCAAGTATATGCATTTGCTTTTACAAGGCTGTACTTTATCTGGTTAAAATTATCCTCCTCCGTCTGGTGAGGTTACTTCCTTTGCAATCTCGTGAACTGTTGTTTTGTTATTGTTGCTCATAGTAAGGTAATTGCCAAGAAGTGACGAACTGTGAGGATGGCAAATGTTTAAACATCACGAAGTGCTCTCAGTGACATTTGCCTCCTTTCCCTCATGCTCTCCTCCCTCCCTTCCTTCTTTCCTCCCCCACTCTTTCCACTCACACTTCTCACTGGAGTGGAAAGCTATCAGACAAAGTGGCACTTGAGAGATTGACTAGGAAGTTTCTCTCATCTTTGCCTGGAAATGGTGGAATGTCCGTCACATCTCATTGGATCTTGTTGGCAACTTCTGCCACCTATTGGTCTGACAGGAGGATTTCCAAATATGACGTCACTATTCTTGAGGGATGCTGGCTGCACTACTCGTTTTACTCCCTTCCTCTCTACGTTTCTGCCCTTTAACACTCTTGTTTATGTCCTGTATGTATAGCTTGTAATTATAAAAAACACGTTTTATACTTTTAGATTTTACTCAGGCGTAATTAGCCAAAAGTCAACAGCGCAGCAGGAGAGGTAAAAATAGCATGTCAGTAAAAGTCATGTCTCTTACTGACCCTGTCACGTACTGACTCATCAGTTGGAAGACTTATTGCTTCATCCATTCACTGCATGGGTTTTGACTGTATGAATGAAATAATGAATGGCTCTAGCTAAATAAATTGAACTACGTTTGGGAAATGATGTGAACAAATGATAAGAGAAATATGAATGAATTCCTTATAATCAACTCATTAAAAATATCACACAGTCCAACACTTACTCCAATCTTCTGGTGTGTTTGGTCGGATGCTCCTGAAGGAAAAATCCACAACTGGACACTTATAAGATTCTCAATTAAATATTTTTACTGTATCCATGTTCCCTACACTTTTCGTGTCTACTTCTAACTGAAGTTACGACTTGCATTTCCCAGAATAGGTTTCAACATCCTTTTCACTTGCCTGGACTTGATACATTTAGCTGCTGGTTTAATGTGTAGGTGCAGAGAGCGACAAAGCAAGCTATCATGTTATTAATGGCAAGAGAGCAACAATCATGTTCCAGTCATGACAAAATATCATAAAATATATCTTGTGGCTAAATTACATAATTGTCTACTGAGGCTACCCTTGGCAAAGGAAATTGGTGTCTTTTGCTTTTCCAACATGGATTTAATCCCTGTTTGAGGTGTTAAATATTGATGCAAAATGGTGCGTCAGCTATAGGGTATTTTCTCTTAAGTCTTTAAATGTAATGTTTACCACCAGTGTTTGTACAAGGTTGTTAACCGGTTATCCCATTAAACTTCAATACAGCTCTCCTGGAAATATGTTGACGTGACTCTACATGTACCCATTTATCCAAATATTACTGACAATATTATACAGCGGAAAAAAACAAGTGTGTGACGTCAGAGAGTAACCCTCTCTGGGATCAAATGGATAGAAATCTGATCTGAGAAAAACACCCAGCACATCACTCCCTCTCTCACTCACTCAACCAAGCAAAACTTTTTCAACTCTCTGTAGCAGATGAAGACACACTGTAACAAGGAGTGTAATTACTTATTCAATGTACTGCATACAATATATGAATGTTTAACATTTCTGCATGTTTCGAGGTCTGGGAGACATGAATCTTAATGATTGTATTGTATGTAGATGTGCTATGCTTCCAAGACATTTGATGATTCATTGAGTATGCATAGCCAACTGCCACAGGCCACGGTTATGTGAAACACTAACCAGGGCTACCACTCTTTACCACCATTACTGATGCAGCCAACCTTCCCTATCCAGAAAACATTTCTTTCGATTCTTTTCTGTTGTGTTGTCAGAAAAGCAAATTACCAACCGAAAATGTTCATATACATGTAGCTTTGTGCTTTTGAATTCTAGGTTAAAACGATTAGCTCGATTAATCGATCAACAGCTTTTAACTTGTGGTGACATTTTAAAACAATTAGTCAGTTAATCAAGAAATCTGGTTGTTTTCTTGAACAATAATTCATGGATAATGAAAATGAGGAAATGTTCAAATTTAGAAGCAAGCACAGTAGTACATACTGTAAGTTATTTACCTCACAATATGATCAAAAACTGCAGTATCATGTTTCATCTCACAAAGACTAAAGAATGACACTCTTTGCGCTATGACAGAGGCTAGTGGAACAGAGGCTAGTCCAACAGTGGTGTAAAGCTCTATTTTAGGCGAAGTTCAATTTTGTTTAGGGATTGAGGGGTTAGGGTTCAGGTACAGAAAGTGAAGCTCAAAACATGTTGTGAAAATACAGAGAAGTCATTATTAAACCTTCATTTGACCAGGCAAGTCATTAAGAGTAAATTCTTATTTACGATGGTCTAAATTAGTCATGATGCCAATAGCGCAGGAAGAGGAGAGAATGGGAAAAGCAGACATCTACTGGTTACACAAACACAAGTGGCAATGATGTTTCACTGATCAGGTTACTTTTTTTCTTTACCAAAGTGTGACCGTGAGTTAATAAACCAAACTTAATGGCAAATGCCAGTAAAACATAAGCAAGCAATTACACAGCAAAAATGAAAAGCAGATAGTCTTCTGATTGAATTCAGACTCTCTTTCAGTTGTGTTTACTGGCTGGTGTGTCTGAATTCATCCGCAAATTCAAACAGCTTGCGATGGTCTATGTTTCAAAAATGAGTCAACATAGTTGAAACCTACTACCCTATATTTCCATTTGGTCTAAATTAGGCTACTGTTGAGGCTTGTTCTGTTTGTTGTTGGATATGGATGCAGGTATGGTTTCAGATTCACAGCCAGCTTTGACAACACTTTCTCCTACATTTGTGCCTCCTATCGTTTTTTTTGTCAGCTTTTATCTTGAACAAAACGCAAACATGTTGCTAATCAGGTCTTTTTTCACTCTTGAAAGTTGAAACACTGAAAGCAACCCTCTTTGAAGTCTCCCTAACGAAAAACAGACAGTGTTTTTTCTCTGAACAAAACATCTACAATACAGTGATGGGAGGGAGCGCTGGGACTAGTGAAGGAGGCCTCTAGTAATAAAGTTTGCTTACTTCATTGAGGAATGAGCTGGGGCTGGAGCTGGAGTGAGGTGGAAAACACTTCAGCTGTTGATACACCACCAACCTGCAGTGTCTGTTTTTAAGTAAACAGTTCCTGTGTGAGGCCTGGCTTTAAACGCACACCAATCCCTCTCTTTTATTCACATAACTGACAAATCTGGTTTACAGAAATGTGCCACCTCTTAATATTTGAGATAAATAAGTTGTGTTGCTGTATATGAACACTTTGGGTGGATATTTGCTCTTTGCCACTCTGGACTCCTTTCCATTGGGTGAGCCATTTCCATCATGTGCCACTGTGACTGACACAGCTGTTTATAGTTATAGACAAGTAATGTGACTGGTTGAAAGTGTAATGATTAATCAGCACACCCTTTCTATTTATATTACACTTTACCCACCCCACATATAGGCTGCTGTCCCTATATAATAAGATCAAGTGCACATGGATATGTCCACATTTTCATTGCACACTTGACCTAGTACTTTGAAATTGCATTATTAAAATAGAATACTTGGTGTTCTTGAACATTTTAAACATTTGAACCTCAAACGCTGGTTTGGTTAATGCACTTTCAAGATATTAATGGCGTGTCCCATATAGTATCTGTGATGCACCGTTCACCCAGTATCAACAAAAAAACCAACATCAAATAGGGCGATATCCTTGAATGCGGCCTCAAATAGAGATCAGTTCCACATCTGTCCTCAGAACTCCAAAATCAAAACAGTCCGAGACTGCCAGCATCTGCTTTAAACCCAAATGACAATTTGCAAATTATTTAACGTTTGGTCAAATATTTTCCTGTGCAAAGGAATAGCTTCTCTGCTGGGCAAAGTAACACACACACTGTGGTCCTATTTGATAGTAATAAGAACCACATTGGGTCTGCGATGACTACAGTTTAGTGGTTTTGTTTGGAGATGTGCTCACATACTTCCTTTGCCTGTTGGTGGTCATAGAACTGGTAAATGTTTTGTAGTGTTCTTGCATATTGCTTGTCTTCCCTCTTACATTATCTCTATGTGTGCATGGTGGACTAATAATGGATCATAAGATGTATGTACCGAGACTTGCAGAGACAAGTTGAAATTTAAACACATCTATCACATTTATCACATGTATATGTTCATCAGTAGTCTCATACGCACACACACACATGTTCATCTACAAATAAAAGCACATATACATTTCATTTGGCATATTGAAGCAAACCTTTTACTATAATTTGTATACTGGAATATAGAAAAGTATTGTAAAGCCTATATTAGTATTGACCAACACTGTTTAAACAAGAACATTGCATGTGCAAATATCTACCACTCTACTAATCGAAAGCCTCAACAGCAACGAGTGGTGATTATTAGGACCACTTCTTCATCAGCTGTCATTGCGTGGCATGAATGCACACTGTGAAATGGCCCGTCTAGACTTGACGTCATGTCACTGTCCAGACATATACACACACATTCACACACTCATACACACACTTAATAGATTCCTCCCTGTGTCCCCGGAGGTGCCCTTCCCACCTAATCCCCATACCTGGCACCAGCTGGGTAGCGAATGCCTGCCAGACTATAGATCGCCAGATGCAAAATTCTCAATGTCAACTGACTGAAAAGACTTTATTACACTTTATTCAGATCAGTACAAAGAGCTTTAGTTTTACAGCGTTGATGCCCAGTTTTGCTGCAGGGTTGCTGCCCACTGATTAAATAAATAGCGTATCCATCTCTTCATGCTGGCAATCTTAGAATGAAAATGCACAATTCCTTTTGGGTATCCATTTGATTCCCAGACAAATTTTCAGATTACTTCTAAATAAGTAAGTGATATATTGCCTTGCTGTGCCGGTCTCATGTTTTGATAAGTGGCTATGCTAGAGAATAAGACGATTTTCCACCTTCTTCAACACTGTCTACTTACATTTCTCTCCTACCCTCTATCATATATCGAAACCAAGGTTGAAATATTTTAAGGGCATTAATGATATGTGACACCGCAGCCTGAGGAATGTTTTTTTCGGAGCATTTGAACTGACGGCTCTGAGAGAGGATGAGCTCTGCAGTGAGAGACCACACAGTTTGTCTTTCAGCGTGCACATGTGTCTGATTTTTACAAATAGTCTGCTGTTCAGCTGTGTTATTTAGACTTATTTATTTCAGTTTAAGCTTCAGTTAGACTTTGGATTTAATTATTTTGTCCTTTCATCCTGCCACACTGCTGTCACAGCAATACTTTCCCTGTTGTAGTGATGCACATGCACACATGTAGAAACCCAATTAAGATACCTGTTAGTTATATGACCAAGAAATGAAGTTTCTCCAGGAAAGTTGTATTAACTGGGTTTTTTTCTTAATCCTTCACTCCAATTAAGGGAACTGGGTTTTTGCTTACATTGTATCTTTAAAAAAAAAATCAGGGCACTGCAAAAAGCTGACAATAACTAGGTTTATTTACACGCATGTAAATACACTGGATGACAAGACAGACAACTCCTGCCTGATAATGACTATGAGGCAATGACTGTGTGTGCTTTATCAAGGCCAGACAATGTGTTCAAATCAACAAGGAGAGGAGAGCTTGACAGGAGTGAAGATTGAAAGAGAGGCATAAAGAGAGACAAAGATAGCACAAATAATAGCACAATGCGGAAGCAACGATAAAGAGAAGAAGGAATGGGAGGCAGTGGGTAGAGGAAGAAAACAAAAACAGAAACCAGACAAACAAATGAAAAAAAGGCAGCAGGGACGGTCAATGACAAATACATGAGTGAGACAAACGTATAGCCCGGTCTGAATCATTACAGGCACCATACATCACATAAGCTGCTTTGTGCCTCTGGGTTAAAGGACAGCTTGCGCTTATGACAATCTGGCCCAGTGCTCTCAAGGCAGGGAGAGTTAAAAATGCATTACCAGGCTTAGCAACAATACAAGTTACAGTTGTGAGTCAACTACACTTGGGTCTACAACATTTTAAGACAACTCCAAGTGCCATGTTTGGGTCACTCTCTGCTATTTGCTTTATGCAAGATTTCTCTGCCTGCCAAAGGTGTTGACCTTAACACGCTTGTTTCCCATGTGCCCTCTTCCTGTTCAACTTAAACCACTTTTGTCTCCCAGATGAAATGGGTTGAGCAATAATCAAGCTTACCCTGCCAAGCAAACAGCAAGGATAGAATAACTGCAAATAAAAAAAGTGTGAAGTATTAGGCTTTTATGAGGAAGGATTTCATGCGTTTTAACTGCTCTACTTGCTCTACTAAAAGGATCAAATACTGAAAAATATTTATTGTATAGGCGTTTGTGCCTTAAATGTTCTTTCCAATCTCCAGCACTTAAGTTCACCTGCATAAGGAAGACTTGCTTTACATTTCTTACTGTAAAGGGAGAATACCTCATTGACATTCAATGAGCTTTCCGGTGGGAGAGGAAGGAAATACATGGGAAGTGCTTCACTTCTTCACGCTTCTCAACAAGCGCTTCTGCCCTTGCCTTAGTCAAGGCTGAGTGAAGAGAACAAGCCACAAAGGTATTGTGTAAAACAGGTTTTTTGGGGTCAGGGATACTGATGTCTGTGCGTCACATCTTGTATGATTTTTCTGCATCATTGATGTAGTGCAAAATAACAAAACTTAACTAGGCATGTTTGCTTGTTTTAAAGCCATAGGGAATGACGAGGAAAAGAAGAATACTGACAGAAATGGGAAGTGTTGAGTAAGTTACAAACTGTGCGGAAAGGGGCTGCTTTAATCAGAAAACAATCTGAAAGGCTCATTATGAAAACGGACCAGTGGAGCATTATGCAAGACCGCCAACTCTCCCGACTCCACATTTACGTCATATACATTTGGAACTAGAGGAGAACGCCTTCATTCAGCAAAACAAAAAGGGTTTCATACACAGAAACCTAAATCCGACACTGCGCTCCAAATAAAAAGTAGTCAGTAGAGGCATCAAAACATCATATGCTTGTTTTTACCCTCTCCAACCCATCCTTAACGGATGGCACCATAAATCACTAAAATTCTTTTGCTCTGCGTATTTACAAGAAAAGGAGCAGGGGAGTAACAGTCCACGCAGGGGGGCAAAGAGAAAAAGAGAACAGATTTCATCATCTTTTGCTGTGGTGGCAGCCTATACTAACTTATCTAAATCAAACGTGTCATCCGTGGGACCAGTGTTTTTCCAACCACAATAATGTCCCACCAGACAAGCGTTGAACCAATCCAGAAAAACCTCTTTTGAAAACCCCCTAATGTGCTCTGTCCAAATTTGGTAGCACCCTCGTTGGTGGTCTCCCAGTGCCTCTTTGTGTGTGTGTGTGTGTGTGTGTGTGTGTGTGTGTGTGTGTTAGTGTCTGTGTGTATATGTTTTTCATCTTTTCAGGAGGATAGGTTGGGTGAGCCTTCAAAACATGCACTGCACCTGTCATTTTCTTGTGCCACTAAGTTGCTTGTAGAAGGGATAACACTGATTTATTCCTCTCTTAAGGCTCCCTTTAAGGACTGGAAGCTTCCCATTACATTTGTTCTGTTTACGCATCTCCACCTCAAGAACCCTCATCTGTGACTTCCTTGAGTGCTGTACATTTCCAGGAATAACATGGTGCAGATTGTACAGCCACTTCAAAAAACACTAACAGGTCTGACGTCTGAACACAAATGTTGGTCTGTGAGCGAAAGGTGTGATGCTACTGGAGGTAAAAACAAACATGCTTTTGCATCCTTGGCGTACACAGTTATCCGTGTAAACAATTACAATGTTGAGAGATAAGATGAACAGAGCAAGTTGTATTGTACAAAAGGAAAAACATAAAAACATGTTTTAACAGGAAAGTTCTGCACATTTGTGTAATAAGATAAATGATTAAACTTAATGGACCTACAAGGAGTTTTTAACTGGTCTCAATTTAATACTGATGCCTCTATATGACCTACATAAGCAAAGGAGACCATCAGCGAGAGAATGTTTATTTCTATATAGTAATTTTTAATGCCTGTCATCGGGTCCGATTCCCAGCTAAATCAGACAAAATGATTTACAGCACGCAGAAGAATCTATGTCTATGTTTACATTTTCCCAGGCAAACTTTCACAGTGAGTATGTTAGCCAGTTAAAAGGAAGCAGGATATTTTTCTTTAGATAATTTTATTTTTCCAAGTTATATTTTGTGGTTATGGCTGATACTGGGGCAGGATCAGCAAAGAGTAAAAAGGAAATAATTGACAAAATAAAAAGCTACAAAGGGAAAGTTCCTTGTAGTTGCTTTAATATGGATTTGATTTCATAATGCAAAATTACATAAAACACTAAAACTTCTTTTTCATATCCTAATATGTTAAGCTGGAAAGAAACTATATTCTCTACTTGCAATTGCTTTCAAACAAATCTTCCATTGTAAATTTAAAATGGTGGTTGTTGTTTTGCTGCATTGGGTTTTTTAATGCAGTTTTCCAATCCACATTCAGATACCCACTGAAGTTAGTGTCGGGCTGCAGCCAATGATCCTGCTAACGTCTGGGTTGGCTCACAAGAAAAAGGTCACTGTGGGGCCACTCTATTTCACCGAACACAGATTCACTCAGATTCAAACTGTGGGTTTTATGTGACAAAAGAGGAAATTGACAAATTATATTCTGAAAGCTTTACAGACAAAAGGCTGGGCATGCGTTTCTTACCTCCAAGTTCTTTTACATTCAAGATGGCATTTGGAAATGGCACTGCTTTGATGCTGAACCCTGGGAGGAGAAAAATGAAAATCCATTATTGTAATGACATAAAGAAATCGTGAGCTTGTGTGTGTGTGTGTGTGTGTGTGTGTGGATGGCACATGTTAGAAGTGATGAGAGTCAGCTTTTAGGAATGTTGGCTGGATTGCCTTTCAATAGTGAGTAAATGGCTAGGGTTACCCCAGGATATTTGATGTACCTTTTCCAAACCACCAGCTGGTGAACAAAAAGAGGACTGACAAGATATTTGTGTTGTAAAAACAAAGGAAAATAACACTTTGTGTGGTCCGGGTTAGCAAAACAGAAAAACAAGAAAAGCTAAACAGGGAATTGTTTTGTTCTATGTTGGAGTTTGTGGAGCATAGAACTAATGTCTAAAGTGCTACCATGTATTATGAGGTTTGTTTCTGCGGTTGCATACGGTGGGAAATGGTAAAGAAAACCACTGAAGGAAAAGATTTAATGTTGCTCAAATTATGCTAAATTGTCTGGGTGGGAATTCCTTTCCTGGAAACATTCACAAACAGGAGGAGAGATGGGATAGACAACTGATTACGATTCTCCAAACATCTGAATTAACTGCTAAATGTGGTTTTTAAGTACATTACAACAGTGCAAAATCATGAAGTAAGAAGTGGGGGGAACCACAGGAGACTTCCTCCTCATTGTTCTTCATGATCTTTCCTCTGTAGAGCTTGGCAGACGCAGACAGTGCCGACAGCTAAATCTCATTTCAGAGAAGTACACTAAAATAATTCTCTTCTAAAGGTAAGTAATCGACATATTGTATCTATCAAGGCCTACTCAGCGGCAGTCATAGACAGGTGTTCACTCCCTTGAACCACCCCCTGTCACAGAGACATACACACTAACGGTTACAGGCATTTGGGAATTACTTTATATTTAGCTTCTACTGGTGAAAGTGCACAATGACTAAATCTAAAATGGGACTTCTGCAACAGCTCAAAGCTGACTGCTGACAAAGCCAGGAGAGGAAAGAGGAATGTCAGTGTCCTTGAGGGATTGCATTGCGTATATGGAAAGCAGAGCGTTGACTATCAAGAGAATGATGTACTAACCCTAAAGCCTTCTCTTCTGGACATACTTAACACCAGCCTCCCACTTGACTAGAAGAAAGAAGCTGTGTATTGGCTGGTGAGATACAGCAGAGTGTTTCTGGCATGAGTACTGGGACTTTGGAAGACATACTGAAGACATGCTTCCCCCTATTGGAGAGCTGCAATACCTGGATAGTATTATCTATCTGTGATTCTAATCCAGAGGACAATATGTTCTTGAAACCTGAAGGCATTTCAGAAGCTTGGAAAGCTTGCAAGAACACATGTGAGGGAAGGGAGATGGGTATACGTGTGGAGGGTACGTGCTTTTATTGAAGTACGCACATCTTTACTCTGAAAAAAGGCAATCTTTCCTACTGATCCATATGTTATATGCACATACCTGTTGTAGGTACAATGCCGTCGCTGCCCTCACTACAGAGGCGTGAGAGCAGGCTGGTCTTTCCAGCACCTGTCAGGCCAATGCACACCACATCGTACTCTGGTCTTGGAGGCGGGGGTCCTTTACAGCACAGTGCCCGGAAACACTAAAACAAATGAAACAAATAAAACAACGAATGCATTGGAAATCAGACCAAATGCAACGGGGACAGAGCAGTGATTAAGATTGTGCATTTGGAAACACAACAAGTGAATATTCTTGGAACAAACTCTGAGTGCCTCTCTAACTCTGCAAAGAGACTCTCATGGGCTTTACAGCTGTCTTCATATGATGAAGCAGGAAACACTACTACATGTCAAAAACTGGGTCTGGTCCATGAAAAACTTCCAGATTGTCAGCTGATGTAAGAGGAGCAAAATGTTTAACCATGTTCCACCAGAAAGTATTAAAAAAAAAAAAGGAATGCGCAATGACAAAGACAAAAAAACACAAGATGTTCCAGTTTTATGATTAAATGAAATCATGAATACAAAGAAAAAAAGACGTCAAAAGGAATAGGAGTGTAAGATGCATGCATGTAAGCATTGGCGCAACATGTTTTTGTCTGCAGTGTCTGTGTGTGTGGACCCTGTCTGACTGGGCCCTTATGGCGGCCAGAGGCAGACCTGTCACTCCATGAATCACGGCCTGGGACTGAGGGCCTGCTGTGAGACATTAAGGGGCAAATGCGGTGTGAACCGTGAATGAGATCTTTAAACTTGTGTGGAGAGATCAGTATCCAAAACTAAAAAGAGATCTCTTTTATTAGCAAGACAGGAACCAGTCTGGACAAGGCAGGGCAGACACACATACACTCTCTCTCCCATCTACTATATCACATTTCAGGTCGAAGAACATCAACACAAGATTGCTTACTGCTCTTGTCAGGGGACGACCTGTTCAACAGACTGCAACTCTGTTCAATCAAAGACTCTGACAGGAAGGAAAACACACGCACAAGTGTACATGAACTGCTGCACATCTGTGCGCACATTCTCCAGGTGTGCTTGGGCATGCCATTAAAAATGTATACCTTAGTGGAGAAGCAGATATAAACAAACGAGAGGATAAACAAATATTCTGTCAACGTTCAAGTAATCTCTGGCAAATGTTCAAGATTCAGGTTTAGTGAAAGACAAAAAGAATTCCTATTGAAATTTTGAATTCAACTGCAGCTCACTTCTTGTCTTGCAAAATGACTTTTCTTCAGAGTGGCAGCGATTGCTATGAGATACCACTGCTTCTTTCAAACTGGAGGGGAACAAGAGAGCAGCAAAGTGTGTTGCAGCCTCAATTCTTCCACATACCCCCAGACATCAGTGACCACCAGGGTCAGTTTTCAGAGCCGTGCCAAAACAGAGCTGCCGTTTGATGGAGATGTGGGGAATCTGCTTCAACAGAACCAGACGTCGACTGAGCAACCCGACCCCCCGACTCCTTGGTGAACCCGCTGGTCTGCTCAAACAGGAAACATTCTCCTCTTCCAGAAAAACGGTAAGATCAGAAACACACGCGCGTCAGATGGGGGAACACATGTAAAAACTTGGTTTGATGAGGTCATTCTATTCTCTTTCTTGCTCTCTTCTGCCGTTGCCACAAACCCCCCACCTACCTTCCCTGAAGCTGCATGTAAAGATTTCTGTAGAAGCTGAAATCTGCCCGTCAGCTGTCAATGCCCTGAGCTTAATCTTTCAGAGGAAGCAAAGGGTTGAGATGAGGAGAGATGGAATTAGAGTAGCTATGAAGTTGCTATGAGTTGAATCATTGTTATTTATTAACCCCCTTATAAAATGATTAAAAGTGTAGATGACAAAGGCGGCAACAGAGAAAGTTGCTGTCTCACTGGCTATGTGGGAGCAGACAGACAAGACAACTCCCACCACCTCCACGTACAGTGCAGATTTCACAACAGTTATCAAAGGAGCATCCAGGGCCTGACCCTGGGATCCCTAAGTACACAGTGGCCCCTGTGAGAGAGAGAGAGACGGGAGCTCCCACCTCTGGCCCTCTTTGACAGCACAAGATTGACGAGGAGAGCTTGGTCAAAAGGCTCACGGGAGAAAAATAAATATGTCCAAAGGCCTTTGCTTACCTCGAGACGTGCCCCTCCCCTGTCAACCACACATTCAGGGATCTGAGAGTCAGTGTGCTGTGTCACTGAGCCCGAGAGCTCAAATGAGACTGCCCTATGATGACTACCTCCATAAATCTTCAAGGCATCCAGACAAACAGCTGAGATTAAAACTGGAAATTGAATTCATCATACACAGTCAACAGTTCCCTAAATGTTGTTTGAGTGATTTACAGTACGTTCACACAAGGTGGAAGTGATTGAGCTATAAAAATATTCTCACATGCACTGTCACACAGAAAAACATGTGCCTACGGAGGCCTGTCAGCTTTACTTCCTTGTTTATTAGGGCTACTATTTAACTACTATGAGGCCACCTGTGCTTTAAAATCTTTAAGAAAAACCTTGCAACTCCTTGCCAAAACACTCTCCATAAAAAGTCTGCCATTCCTAGACTTTATTGATTGGCTGCCTCTTATAGGATTGGACATGTTTTAATTGTACTTCCCTGAAAGACCCGCCGAGACATTACCTCACTGTTGTTGTGAAAGCTGATTAGCTAGGCTTTATGTAAATGCGAAACACTGCCGAATATAAATATCACTGAAGACATAGCCAGGCTGCATTTTGTCAGATGAATGTGTCCTTAAAAGATGTATGACAGAAAGACTGAAAAAAACTACCCCCTGGCCTCCAATTTGAAAAAGATGTCAAGACATTTAATGGGTGACATAACTGGGAGCTCCTGGCAGCGGACCAGAGCTCAAGCACACAAGAACAGAAGCTGAAGACACTGCTGCTGGTCTACCAGTCGTTGTGTAAGGATAGGTCAGGGCAGCTCCATAACACTACAGACGCAGAACTTAATAGTATTTACCCTCGAGTAAATGATGGGAGAGCCCACATTCAGAGTTAAAAAGGCATTAAAGGAAAATAATTACCAGTACTAGTCACAACACATGCCTAACTAACACCACCACGGAGCCTGCTGACCTCAGGTGACCATCTGTTGATTTGCAAACAGTTAACACATGACGTATCCATGGTTATTTGGATAGTACATAAATGGAAAAATATCAAGGCACAGGGTTCAACCATTACATACTGATGTGTTCAGTTGGAGTTGAAAAATGTAGAGGAAAACTGTCAATGAGTCATAACCCATCGTGTTGCAAATTCACCTGACGTAGTTGGACACAACAGGAGCCAGGCTCTTTTTAGAAAACCACTTTGTATTTTTAGAGGTAATAAATGTGGGTTAGAGGGAAGCCGCTACCACCACAGCAGACTAGTTCGTGTTTCACTCTCGTACTCTCTGGCTACCGCTGAGACACAACAGGACAGGAAAATGGGCAGTGGCATGACAGCATGTTCCAAGTTGAGGTACCCCAACAAGCTTACAGTTTCTATGGAGTGGTTTTCTCCTTGCTTCAGTTGTGAAATAACTACTCAACATTGGGGTCATCAAAGGATACATGAAGCATATGGCCTACAAATACTCTGGCTGGGTATTTTGATATTCACTGCCAAATCTGTAAGAATGATATGCTGCTTGTACGTGCGTTTTTATTTTCTGCTTAGGAACAGATACATGCTAATAGTAATAGAACAAGTACTGTTTCTCTGCAAAGTGCTAAAACATCTAAACATGTGTGCAGCATCAACTAATGCTGTTGCTGGAATACTCAGGATAACCACATAATTAATCCAATGTCTTGCCCAGAAAAGGTTAGCAGTATTTTGGGATCATTAGGATCATTACAAAGTAGTGTGTCTATCCAGATGTTTGGCTAACATTATCCAATCTTATTATACACTTATCGAAACCAACTGCTTTAATAGATGAATTTAGCAGAAATACAGTTAGAAGGGACTAACATTTAACTACATGGACCATAAAGCAGGTGAGTTATTACAAATTCGTTTTCAAAAATACCAAATATGTGAGGCTGGATCATAGTGAATTGTATCAACAATGATGAACAAGACATATGAATTTTCCATCCAACGGTGTAGCCATAAAAAACAATATGAAATAGTTTTGAGTGCTGGAGCAAGCAGACGGAATATACAGTGTGTGTGGTAGGTCAAAAATTATGGGAAAAATGTTGACCTGCAAAGGTACTTTGATGGAAAAAGTAATTGAAATATTGAGAGCATGGTTTATCAGTGATCATTAATGATAGAGAGTTCACCAAACATTCCTACAAAACTGCATGAAAAAATAAATGTATAGTACTCTGGTTTATAGGGAGTAAGTGCCTTATGACTAAGTCACCTGAACTGGGTTTGCATCTTGCCCACATACAAACAAAAAGGGGTTGTTAATCTGGAAACTATAGCTAAAGGAAATCTGTTGCCAAGATGTAAATGTGCTGGCTACCCACAGCCAGCCTCATTTATCAGTACACTTTGTTTAGCATAAGCCTCTGACACACAAACCACGTGCACTTACAATAAAAACTAATGCAATGGGTCGTGTCCTTGCTCAAGACGCCTGTGGCGTGGCACACTTCCTCTTAAAAGGTAGGTTACACATCAACTGATATGCTTGAACTGTTTGCACTCTGCCCAGCGATGGTGCTAATGAGTGTTATAACGGCTGTTAAAAACTGCAGTATCACATTTACCTCCAGGCATTTCCAATGGCTAGGCACACCAAAAAGCAAACCATGACTTCCTCTTTGGCTGCCAATTTACACAAGTTGGGTATCTTGATTTCCCAACAACGGTGAGCCTCGCAAAGGAAAGAAGAGAGGAGGAAGACAAAAGGGAAAGGACATCCGAGACACTTGCCCCTGAGAGTCATAGCCCATCGTAGATAGACAGACACGGACGGGCAAGCAGGCAGTTTTTATTTTTCCAGACCAAGTGTCGGGACAACACTTGTGCGCAGGGCTCACTCCTGACCTTTGGAAATGACAGTCCTTTATATGGGCGTCCCGACGGAGGAGCAGCGCTAACAGATATGTGTGTAATACACACCGGCCACAGTCATAACACAGGCCTGCAAAACCAGGGGTAAGCGGAGGGCGGGAGCGGAAAAGGGCATGCAGGAAGGCAGTCTGTCAGGGATGGAAGGAAGGGTAGAGGGGAGCAGAAGAGGGGGAAGGGGTGTGCGGGCAAAGGGGGGATGGAAGGGGCACATTCATTCATCCTCATTCATCTTCTCCCCCCTTCAGTTGTTGTTGTTATTTGCCGCTTTGAAGCTGGATGGGGGGTGCACGGTGGGACACAGTGTGGTTCAGTACAGTGAGGGAAGGGGGTGTGTGGGGCGCACTGCATGCCATTCTCGTTAAGGGGTGAGAGAGACATGCTAGACACACAAGCCTGCTCACTGGACTCTTCCCATGCTTAGTTGTAACCGTGCCAACCACAGACAGCTTCAGGCCCGGGTCCCCGCCACACCTCACCACCCACCATCCTTTATTCTGCTACATAACACATATAAGACGTTTAGTTGCTCAAGTCTTCCTGATGTTTTGATAGCACCTCCTCCACCAGCCCTCTAACCACCACCGCTGCCACATTTTCCTCCCTGAGGGTGCAGGCAAGATGATAACTGGAGGCACGATGCTTGTCACTACAGGCATGAGTTTTTTAAAACCCTAATTGCAAGATCAAGCAAACAAAATGCGGATTTGGCAGTGAGCACTGTGACACGTTTTCAACTGTAGCCGCGGGTGATGAAATACAAGATTTACTGCACTTCAAAAATGATGGCCAACTAAGGACACTAAACAGGTGCCATTCATTACCCCCGCATCAGAAATAGATCCCTGTACAAACACAGACACCTACACACGCACACACACACACATTGAAAGAGTACACTGGGACATTTGGGGGATACGCGTCACTCCCATTCCATGCCTCAACAACGCACATCCAGTTGTGTGGAATGTTTTTGATGCAGTGAATGTTGAATATGTAATAATACAATATCACAGAGACCTACTGGACTAAAATGACAGACATACAGCAATAATAAAATGACCCTGTCTGCACCAGCTCAACATCCCGTATAGTGAAGTAGACCGTGTCTTACTGAAGTCGACATTATGCCTGCGTGTCTGTGTGTGTGTACGAGGAGGCCCTGTTTTAAAGCTGATTTGCTTGTCACTGTTTTGCAGGCACATCATCCCCTTATTCTGAAGCAACATCCGCTCTCTCGCTCTCTCGCTCTCTCTCTCTCTCTCTCTCTCTCTCCCTCTCTCCCTCTCTCCTATCACCCCCGCTACCCAATTCATTCATCCCACTTCTGTCTGTCTGGCCCTCGTTTCAGAGCTCGAACACTATTGCCCTGACGCTAAGGTGTCTGGACAAGGAGACAAGCTGGAACACACACACACACACACACACACACACAGAAAATCATAGAGTGAAGTTAGAGCGCCCCCCAGCTTTCTGCTGGAACACACTGCATCTATTGCACTGCAAAGGGAGAAGCAATGGATTGCGTAAATTCAGTTACTATAACTGAATTAGCATCTTCTAATCTTCTAGTAAGAAATAAATAAATAAATAAATAAAAGAACCAAATAAAATAAACCAAATAACTCAAAACAGTAACATATTGCATTTCCGATAAGGAGAGAGGACACCTAGACTGCCTAAAACACCAAAACATTCCCACGAGAATCAGTTTCATCACAGTGAACACAGTGTTCCAAAAACAAACGAGTACTGCCTGCAACTTAGGAACAGAGGTGCATCCGACTGAATGAGGTGATGTGACCAACTGACCGTCTGGAGCGTTAAGTCCACTTTTTAAAGAGACAACCAAGACAGGTCTAGACTATGGGTCACGATTTTTGAACAACAGACTGGAGTGACCCCCCCCTACTCTTCCCCTTTTCAGTAAGCACCTCCAGTGTTGGCCTTCTCCTATCTGGCCTGACATGGTAGCTTGTGACCCTGCGTGGTTGAGGAGGAGGCCAGATCAAAGGCAGAGGAGCAGCCTTGGAAAAACATTTGGGCTGAGAATGGACGGGATATCTGTCAGGGAGCCTTTCCCACTGGGCTCACTAGTTCTAGGGCCGAGGGATCAGGTTACCACCCAAAAACGCCGACATGAAAGGGGAGGCGACGCTAATCCATATACATGGGGCTCTCCGCCTGTCCTCCACTCGCACTACACCACCACCACTAATAATGTATCTCTTCTTCTCCTCTGCTCCTCACCCTCTAAACTCTCGTCCACTCAGTATCTCTGTGTCAGCGCCAAACTACACCAACCTAACACGCCCCCACCCCCCCAAGCTTCTATGCACCACCACCTCACCCTCCTCCCCAACCCGTCAGCCCAAAAACACTCAGCTTCATCACAGAGGATTAACAGGAAACCCTGACACAACCCATTGTTAGGGAGGCAGAGGGGGCTTGGGTGGTTTTGCCACCCCGAGTGGGTCTTTTTTTGCTTTTAGAGAAGGAGACTGGGGGACTTCATGGCCTCAGCCTTCTTACTAACCTCCCTGCCAAACACACACAACCACTTCCACATGTTCTCCTCCCAGTTGCATAGACACGGCCTGTGGCGGGCTCAGTGTTCAGTAGCAATGAGCAGGGGCTAAGAAATGAAGGATGGACAGGGATGGAGCAAGGGAGGGTGAATTTGTAGGAGTGGGATAAAGGGAGTGCTCAGGATGAGGATGGTGTATATGTGTATGTGTGTATTTGTGTGTCAGGGGGGTGGGGATGGGTGTCAGTGCTGTAAATCTTGATGTCACTGACAGGAAGACTGTTGCGGACCATTACCATAAATCTGACAAACGCTAATTTGATGGGAGGCTGTATCTGTCTGGTCAGGGACCAGTCTAGACGGTTCTATTGAGGGGTCCTACAGCGTAGCCCTGTTTGTTTCCAGCACCATCTGGATGTGGCAGTAAGTGCCCGCTGCTATGGTTCACATGAGCACACACATACAGAAAGAAAGTATACAAAGTGCACCATTCCTAAAGCCATTGCAAAGGCTTTGACCTTTATATGCCTGAACAATAACTTGAATTTAATTTTGTAATGCAATGACAGTATATTCCTGTATTGCACCAGGCAAATCCTAGAACAGGTTACCCATAATATATTTAAGTGCTATGGTCAACATTCCTGGACAATGAAAATCTTTATTAGAGTTTATCAACAACGAAATCTGCTCTTCTGAAGATTTTAAAGCACCCATAACTCTCTCTCTGAATCTTGTATTAAAAATGCAGGCGCACAGCTTTGAGTGTGTATAAATATATATGTATATATATATATATATATATATATATACCCGAGCTACATTTTAATTCAATTTTTCACATTCATTATCTCCAAATAAAGTTTCAAAAACAGTTAGCACATACACCACCATTTTTAGTTGAACAAAAATAGATTTTCTTTTAAGTTACTGCCCTTTTATTGGAAAGAACATGTCCTCCTTCTCAACAAGCAGGACTAGAGTTCACCTGAGGAGAACCTGGGACAGATCCAAGAGCTCTAGCGGGTTCAGCCAGCACTGCACGGGCTCCACATTTGTCCTATTCAGAGGGGCCAGGAGTGGGCCACAGCACAGAATAGGGTTGAACAGTGTTTTCCTATAGCTTTCTACTTACACTTTGTTTCTCACAAATGTACACATGTCCCCTCATCACCGAAGTTCATAAGCTCTGTGTCCCCCAACACCATTGAAATTTAAAATTTAACTTATGTTAAGGATAAACAAGGTTGTGTTTTCAAACTGAGGGAGCTCACTCATATGATGCGTAGAACATGAAATGGGTTTGATGGGTAAAATATTAATAGGAGAAATGTAATCCACCAGACATACTGAGGGGGCTGAGGGGACTGAGGGGACACAGCCCATCCCCCCTCCCCCGACACATTTATCTGTCTGGAGCCTACCTTGGAGCTCCTGTGTGTTTCATGACATTTACTGGAAAAGTACATTAGGGAGAGAATGAGAGGGACAGCATTAAGGGGCCCACCCATAGGACTGTTTTCATGTTACCCTCTTTTTGTAAAAGAAAGCAAGAGACTGAGGTGGTGGCAAGGCAGCTGCACTCACAGACAGAAGACACCTTTGCTCCATGGGACATCCGGAGGGTAGATAAGGGGGCCACAGAACTGAGGGGTTAAGGGGGTACCACTGGGCGCCATTATGGTATATAAATCTTGTATCTGGGAAGGGTGATTAGCTTGGCTACATTAGCATACGGCGGCGGCAAAAACTTTGGTTTCCTGGGCACAGTGTAGGGCAAAAAGATGTTTTTCCGCACCCATGTTGAGGATCAAAGCTTGAGGGGCCCCCTTTTGAAGGCCCTGAAACCAGTGTGCAAGAACCAAGGGGGGTGGGGGGCGCCCCATCTCATAGACATAAAAAGGGTGGGTGGATAGGGAGGGCACTTGTCCCACTTACATCAGTTATGGCACATTTTCATACAGCATCTATCGACGACTAACACAATTTTTGATAAAAACAAATCTTAGGGCCCCCATTCTCCCTGAAACAAGTGTGGGAAAGTTTCAAGCTTAAGGACATTGTCATTAAATGTGAAAGAACCCTCCCCATCAACTATTTCTAGGCCCCTCTGAGACAAAAAAAAACCTGATGGGGACCAACTGAACAATACATCTGTTTTTATACATTGTGCAGTAGCCGAGAATTAGGTTGATGAGTGGGGTGGGGGGCAAACTGGAAAAGCCTTTTCAATGCAAATAGATTCTCACAGGATATGGAAAAACTTTGAATCTTTGATTCTTTAACAGAGTTAACTATTCCTCATATCACATCATACAAACAAGGCCGGGCCACAATGATCATTCATAACATCCCCAATGACCTTGTTGAACACGTCAAAGTGTGCAGATTAAGAGGGAGGAGAAGAGAAAAGCTTTTTTTTGGTGACCGAAGACAAACTATAGACATGGAGAGAAAATCCCTCTGTTCTGCTAAAGCTGAACAGTGATGGTAGATAGGCCTCTAGAGGCTTTTAAGACCAACAAAATGGAAAAGCCATTAATAGGAACTACAAACAGTGACGTCAAGAGGAGAACAGAGGGACATTTTCAGGAAGAGAAGGGTCATGACCCTTGAGTATTGTTAGACATTAAGGGAGCACCAAGTGGTTTCAGCAGCATAAGAAGAAATTAGTCATAACACATCAAAGACAGCTGGACATTCTAGAGACATGACAATTACTGTGCATTGACGTTTGACAACTTCCTGTAACAGATGACTTTTGTCTCCTTATTACAACTAAAGTATGCGGTGTCTTAAAATCTTCCTTCAAGTAATTCTTACAAAATGTGTGCTATTCTTCTTTTATTGTGCATATCCTTTCCATAATATTTCACAGGTGCTTCAGAGACCTATAGTTATACAGTTAGGTGAATCTCTACATGTGTGCAACTGCTACAGTATGTCCTCCCAGGTCAGGAAGACCTCTTCAGTGTCTTGTGTCCAGATGGATTGTGTCTGTGTCCAGTTGAGACAGATTCCATTTCACACCTGGCACTAGAATGCGTCTCAAATGCATCAGAGTGACCACTTGTGAGCAGATTTCCTTTTGTCTATGGGAAACTGTGACAGATACTAAACAGCAAAAACACACTTTTGCATATGGCTTTTACAGCTTTACACTTCAGCCAGCACAATTCATTTGAATTGGATTGTGTTTGGGAGGTCTGTTGAGCTACCCTCCCAAAACATTGACTAGTTCATGAATGTAGTCAGGAACACAAACACATTCACACCATACTATGTAAGATCACTTCAGAAAGTCTGTGTCCAAGGTATGCTTTGGTGTGAACAGGTGTGTGAGGTCTGAGACATTACAGTGAAAAAGTATGCCTCACGTGTGGGACCTTGTATTACTGAATATTTGTGGTTAAATGAAAACAAACAGATCAATTTAACCCTTGTCTACTGAGTTGAGCATTATAGAGAAATGTCCATTATATTGTTGTCTTACAGTGATGATTACCTGTATAACTACACATCACTGAATCATCCTTGAAATTCATGTACTATAGTGTAAATGTAGTTCAGATTTTACTACTTTTTTAACAGAAATACTAAGCATTGAATGAGCCTATTTACAAGGCTCTATAAAGGGGTCGCAGCCATATACTAAGTGGTCTGACAGTGTTTAAGTGTGTTTTCCACAACAGAAGCACAGGCCACAGCCCTCTCTAACCACACACCTCTAGTTTACACACTGTTGGCTTTCACTTCATTTCTGGCATTTTAATGGCCAAAAAGTGGCTGGTGCCACCCTTCTCTAATAATAAACTTACACATGCAACCCAAATACAACATGCTCCCCACAAACAACACTATCTATATCATATAAATTCAAGCATAATCCCAGAGTCTATGTTTTTTAGTTCCATACTGCTATAGACCTACAATTATACCATGGAGGAGGATACTTGACCCATAAGTACTTCATAAATGCTCTTCTGGCAAATATTAACAATAGTCTGGAATATGTCATTGGCATTGCTTTTACTGGTTTGCTTTAAAACATAATAGATTAAATACTGTGCTATCTCCTGCTGGATGCGTTTAGTTTTAAAAATGAAACAAGATCTACACAAAGAAAACAAGGAGACAATTAAGGCAACTGAAACCTTCCCTCTTACTGTATGTAGGAACACTTTTTCAAAAGACAGATTACATACTAATAGAAATCACTATTGCCAAGAATCTTTTCTCACCATGACCATATTACTGAAAACAATATGTTCAAGATTGTTTGGAAGAGAGTACTGATCAAAAATGACACATATTGTTACACAACTCTATTCTGTTCTGCTTGCATATTACACAGTAAATTGAGTGATTGGGCAAATTCTGTAGAACAAAAATCAATTATGAGGGATGAGACACCAAAGCCAAAACATCTGGTGGTATTTCAGGTCTGGGAAATCGCAGGTCATTCTGTGCCATAACCTCTTCTATTGAGCATGAATCTTTGAGACTTTGGGGCGTTTCGGCGCGTTTGTCGGAAGTTAACCAGACACATTGTTTTAACCTTTGCTGGAGGAGCCTCTGTCTCATTCCCAGGGGCTGGCTGTGTAAAAGGGTCAATGACTTCAATAGGCCTTCATTAAGCACAGTTAGTGTCAACAGTTAATTATGCAAATTAGGAGACCCCTCATGTGGTTTGTGGGTCCCTGGCCTCCCCCTTTCATTGCAGCCTCACAAACACAAAAAATGACCACCCTGCAGACATACACACAGTCCATATAGCACATACATTCACTTACACACACTGTATGCCTTTCATACGTTACTTTTCCTCCTCACTCATTTCTTGTCAGGAATCAGAAATGGAGTGTTATAGTGCCGATACATAAATGGAGGCCAATGAGGCCCCTGAGGTCTCCAGTGGCTTTTCTTGTCATCAAAGAACCTCCGGAAGGTTCTTGCTGGGTGAAAACTAAAAGCCCACCAAGTTCTCCTCATCAAGACTGGGGAGTGGGGGGTATCAGTGCCCCCTCAAAAACAAAATGGAGAAGAAGAAAAAAACCTGCATCAAAACAGTCAATTAGGCAAAAATGCATGACAGCCAAATTCGAACATTGTTTCTGTGATGGTAATGACAGGCCTTTCGCTCCTCTGCCTCTTCCACACATCTGATGTCTGCGGCCCCCTGATTTTCAAAGGCTGGGAAGCCATCAGTAATTAATAATCACACGCTTTGGGCCCCTCAGTTATGACTGGCGGATTCTTTGTAGGGCCAGCCTCAAAAACCTCAAATCCACTTTCACCTACCTCTTCTCACCCCATCGTCGCTAGTTTGTGTCCATCTCCCTGGCAAATGCCTCTATCACTGCCTGCTATTTAGTTCAGGTACATTGTTTATCCACCATTTGAGGGGGTCCTCTCCATTGTAGGGGGACTGGTATGGGCGCCAATTTTAACCAGCTCCCCCTCAACCCTCCATCTAAACCCGTTCACCTCCCACTAATTGTGGAGAGATGGGGTTGTTGGGGGTTTGAGGGGGTGGCTAGATAAAATGGCCTATGTTGTGAGTGAAAACCAATCAAACACCACCCCAGGAACAGTTTACACACCACATTTGCTTTTGGAACCACTCTCTTGTTTGTTATTTTATTTTCCTTAGCTTTTTTCCTTACAAAGCAAACGTCTCAAAAACAACAGTCTCAAAGCGCTTATGTAATAGTAAATCAGAACCAGATTGTGGTCTCCACTGGTCCAAACCCACCCAAGTTAAGCTCTGGGAGCAGGACTCTATTCCCTCACCATGTGATACAGGTGTCATATGTTCTTTTGATAAAGGCAAGAACATCTTGCAGCGACCCCGTAACCCAGCAGTCTATTCCTGATTCATGGTATGGCAGATGCTCTAATGCCAAATTGAGTGATGATGACTGCGTCGCTGGTTTTCATTTAGATCATCCGGTGACCTGATTACAAAGCCAATTCCAAAATAAATGCTAAACATGTGCTTGTCTAATATACAGGTGTTATATGGTGCATATCCATATGCAACTAGCAGGGTGAGGACTGAGCTTTGACCAGGAGACAGTTAGCTGGTCAACTGCACTCAACTGACCTGTGTGTGTGTGTGTGTGTGTGTGTGTGTGCGTGTGTGTGTGTGTGCGCGCGCACATATGCAGTGCAGTCAGAAAGTATTAGGACGGTGACATGTTTGTCGTCGTTTTGGCTGAGTACTCCAGCACATTGGATTTAAAATGAAACAGCGACTACGAGGCTGCGGTGCTGACTTTTTAAGGGTGTGTAACGGGGTGAGTAGTGTAAAACTTGTAGCCCTTTTCATACATATTCTGCCAAATTTAGGATAATACATCAGGACACTCTTTAACATCAGACAACATCACATCATCATCACCAGGGAAGTGTCTACAACGGATCTGTAATCAAGCATTAAATATGACTATTGGTTTTTACTTTATGTATGGTTTCTTGCCATGAAAGGGCTATGATTATGATAAACACCCTCAAATTAAAAGCTGGAAGTCAGCACTTTAACCTCATACTCAATGTTTCATATAAAATCCAATGTGCTGGAATGCAGAGCCAACACCATAAAACATGTGTCACTGTCCTAATACTTTCTGACTGCAGTGTCCATGTGTGTGAAAGATGGTGAGGATAGAAGAGGCTACAGGCTGAACTAGAGAAACATGTGTGTGTAGGCTACCACTATACAAACTGCACGACTAAATCCCACACAGGGAGCGTTTGACTAAAGCCAATGGACTCCACATGTTTTTGCTACTTCAAAGGGGACAAAAAAATGTATCCTTCTTCACAGGGACAAGCATACAAGTCAATATATGATACTAATATAACCCTTTAACTTTTTAAATACCTCACACAACAGCTGATTGTATTTGTGCTGTAGACTCAGATATACTAGGAGTGTAAACTGTAAAGGTATCAAAAGCTTGGGAAACGGCTAGGAGGATGAATGGCTAAAACCAATATCGTTCAGGAACTACTGTATGTGATCACCTCTTTAGTCCATCTTCAATGCATGTTTGCTCTGCATTATCCTGACACCTACTGGATGGCCAAACATTCTCAATGTCTCACTGAAATAATCAGTGTCGTGAAACCACATTGCAGAGTAGGTTACTTTGCTGATCTTCTGACTACACTGACCTAAATTCTAACTCTATAAACCAACAGTAGACAGAGTGGCAAATAAACAATATGAAAGGTCTACCACAGTTGACTCAGTCGGATGAACGGGACTGTTGCCCATTATAACATAATTGTGCAAACAATCATTGTAGAATTGCCCCTGGTAAATGACAAAATAAATGATTACATAAAAGACAGAGCAGATTAACACCATGTGAGACTGTGCAACAGACTGCTGTGATCCAGAAAAAACATGAGACAATGACAACACATTACTAATAAAATCCTACTTTACCGGAAGAAAAGATGGACGCCAGACAAATGGGAGAAAGGCACATGCATGCACGCACACACACACATACAGAGAGTAAGAGCCAAGGCTGATGGATAGATGTGTGTATGGCAGTATTGCGCAAATGAGCTTTCATAAAACGACTGAGCACAGAGGGAAACGTTTACTTAGTCAAAGACAGGAAAGAACAAACAGAGGCCAACTGTGCCATGATCCATCACAGGCCTACCTATGACATTTCACAGTGCAACCTGATTCAGAGGTAGCCTAAGCCCTTCCTGAGGCCTGCCTCCCCAGAGAGAGAGCATCCAGCCTACCTAAGTGTGGATGAATGTGTATGATAGGGGACTGGGAAAATATCTGCATGTCAGAAAGTGCTACAGAGATCTACAGACACTAACCTGAGAGAAAGCACCTGATGTTGACCTGCTATGAAAAGATGGGGGAGATTCAAGATGTTTCTAATTTTGAAAACTGTTGATTTGAATTGATTTTTTGATTTTATACTGCAGATCCTAAATAATCTTTAACTGGTGTTGAGCCTTTGTGATGTTATTTGGAAACATAAAAAGGTTATTATCAAGGTCTGGTCATCTCTCTCTTGAATTACGCTGCTTTCTGAAATCCCCATGTAAAGTTAATCTGGCAAAGGAAGTGGATTTTATGACAGGTATAAAGAAAAGGAAAATAAAGGGCGCAGTAAAATATCCGCAGGTTAATGGTTTTAATAGAGTTGATGGAGAAATACTTACAGTGCTTACTCATCAATGACGCAGAGGGTTTTGAAAAATTTCATAAGTTTATGGCCCTTTTCACTTCAGTTTTAAAAGAGTGAAAACGATTGAACACAATAAAGCTGGAACAAAAGACAGTGATCTTTCATCAGACAAAACCCTTTAAATTGGGCACTTCTTTGATGTGGCTTTTGCATGCTATTACATATTGCCTCAAATACCACAAAAAATTCACCACTTTCAGTTTGCCCTTCACTACCCAGAGGTTTTCCATACATCCTCTTATGACCATGCTTGTTAATACTTCTTAAAACAAACCACAGTTAAGCGTGTGATGTAAAATATTTATCAAAAGACTAAAGGAATTTCCCTTACTGGGTAAGTAACCTCAGTTGACCCCTTGAATACAATAGCATATGATTTGCTTTGCATGGTACATATTAAGCCTTGCAACAGCCTATTTCCATCTAATAAGTCAGTACTCACAAAGCTTAATTCCTGGTTGTGCGTGCTGTGAGTTAAAAAGGTAGAATGAGGTGTATTAATGTCATGTATGACAGACTACACACAGATGAACTTCTTGGTTTCAGGTGAAATTATTATAAAAAACTCTCTAGTAAATTTGCAGCTGAGCTGATCAGCGACTATATGGCTCCACCCAGAGGACAAATGAGTGAATTTTATGGACTGAATCTTGATCCACAAGAGAAATGAAACCAAGTTCCATTATCTGTATCAGTTCTTGTTTTTGTACAAGACTGTAGAAGCTTTCAGCTTCAAAAGCAATGGTTTCAGATTAAAATGCCTTCAGGTTGCAGCAAATTACAGGCAATAGAAGTACGTTCAAATTGCCTTAGAGCTCATCAGGAAAGAATGCTACTGTCAAGTCTGTTGCCCTTTGTTGCTAATGTTTTCATCTCTAGAGCAAGAGCTAGTGGAAACTAGAGGTGAAACGTATTATTTGATTAATAGATTGGTTGATTGACAGAAAATGATTTGTCATTTATCAAGTAGTATCACATTTGCCATTCCCAGCTTGTCAAAGGTAAGCATTTCCTGTTTTTCTCAGTTTTCCTATCATTAGAAACTGCATACCTTTGGGTTTTTCAACTGTTGATCCAAAAAACATAAGCAGTTTGGAGGCATCTCTTTAGCTCTCAAAAATTGTAATGGGCATTTGTGATTATATTTTGACTAAACAATTAATCAAAAAATAATTGATAGATCAATCACTGATTAAATCGATGCTTAGTTGCAGCCCTAGTGTTAACAACTGACTTAATATTAACAGTAGCACAAACTTCAACACATCTTCCAAAAAATTAAGTCCACGCTTCAATCTGTGTTGGAATGTGGTCATTCATGTGCCAAACTGCATCTGTTGGGATATTAGACTATTCTTCAAGAAAGAAAATCTCAAGCTCTTTGACAGATGAGGGGGATTTGGAAACCAAATGTACACTCTGTGCTAAACTACATCCCATAAGACATTTGTCAACAGTAGATCCAGTAATTTTGGAAGACAAGGGAGACAAACCTTGTCCCATAAAAACACTCTTCAATTTGTCTAGTCACATTTAAAGGGGAATTATCATTTTGGAAAACAGGAATATCATGAGAGAAGAAGTATTTGCACAGATGAGTGCGCAGAGTCCTCAAAGTTGTCTCATATTTCTTGTCCCATTACACGGAGCAATCATGGACTCAAATGTTGCCAACTCAATAGATGGCTGCCAATACAATTACAGATGTTATGGAATAAAGACATCTTTTGGCTTTCTCCAAACATGATCCAAGCAAAAAGGTGAAAAATGACTCATCAGGCCAGTCATTTTAATTTTTGACTGTTTGACGTGCATGTTTTGTGCTTCTTACATCAGCTTATGCCTCTGAGTGTATTAGTTGAGGACTTAATCAACTTGAATGTTTTACTAGCTCTAAGCTCTTTTTAAGCTCTACTTCACAATTGATAAAGTTTTGTGGTACCTTTCTGAAAGTGTACAATTCAGTGTTTAGCAACAGTCTCTTTCAATGTGCATCTAAACAAGTGAACAAATTGAATTCCAGTGAGGTGACTTGCAACCACTCTTCCTCTGTGGAAGGCAGCATAACATCCCTTTTAATCACTCCAAGAAAGACTTTATAGACTTGTTTTTAAGTAGCTTTTCTGATGTTTTAATGTTGTTGTTGCCATTAGTCTCTGTTAGTTTGTTTCATGCCTGGTTTCAATATCACACTGTAAAACGCTGTGTTAACTTTGTGAACCACTTTGCAGTATGAAATAACTGCAGTGATTCGGATACAGACCATTTTCCCCCTTAATTGCCTTGTGATCCTTTGAAAACTAACACGTTAACATGATGACTGTCAGATGTCTTAACACTGAAAAATAAAAGGCATTAAATATGACTTGTCTGTGTAACTACTTTTGTAACTACAAAGGTTAAGTCCTGTTTCTTGTGGTGCTGCCAATATTTGCATGTGCCCTGTATTTCCCTGCATAAACCAAACACCATTAACACGTGCAGAGTTTAAAAGGGACTGGCAATTGGAGCTGAAGTTTAAGTCTTGATACATGACGTACATGACATCAATAAGTTCAGCACTTCCCTTGGTCGTCTTTATCAACCACATCAGTGTCTGTTCAGTAACAACAGAGGGCGCCATTACCCTTTCTTCCAATCAGCAGCTCACTCAGCCATACCAAGCATGTCCAGGCACAATTCCTTTCTCACTTACATAAACCTGTGCGAAGCATATCTAGAGTATTTTAGCAAATCAGTACTGATCTTGGATGGAACCAGTTTGGGAAGTTTAGATTCCTGTGTGCTCTGAGAACTGACCCTACATCAGCAACAACATGTCACTGGTATTGCTGGGTATCATTTGACATTTTTCTATACTAGTGCTGATATGAAACATGAGTTTCAGTAACAATGTTAAAACAATATTTTTTAATACCTTGCTTTGAGGAATATAAACTTGTATTTCTACAAATCACTTTTTATCAATTAACAAAAAGAAGAAAAGAAGCAAAACCTTTTGAAAAATGTTGACATGAGCATAAGCTTCCCTACAAGACCTTTGCCTAAAAATTGACAAAAATAAGATTTAAATGGGTAAATGTCTGATTAAAACACACATAAACAACGCTATGAATCTGATTTGGCATTCAAAGCCAACTTTCGGTTGTTGACAGTTTCTGAAACTCAATGCTACAGACAAATTTCTGCATCAGCCCTAGTCACCAGGACCATAAACATCCATGTAAGATTGAGCCAGCAGGTTGTCCGAGCAGACTTAAAACAATCAGTGCAGGGTGTATTTTTAACCTTGAATTACATATACATTAAGAAGGAAGCTTACAGTTGATTAAATGTGGGTGTATGCATCTCGGCATGTCCATACAGACATAAAACAACACAGCTGCCCACGTCACTTTTTGTCACACTTCCTCCGCATGAGGCCAAAAATATCTGCACTCATTGAAGAAATTGGAAGAGGAAACCCCTTTTTATGGGATTGGGTCTCTCTATCATCACTCATATCAAAGAGGATTACATCTGGGGGCAGGAACAGTGGGCACAACATTTGTGTGGTCACAAAGTGTTGTGTAATATTTTCATCTCACAGGCCATACACTTAACAAACACAGAAGCTCCTGCTCAACAATTGTGGGGTTCACAATTGCATTTCTACAAAAAGCATAGTTTTAAAAGTTCATACAACCTGATTTTGTTCTTGTGATATAGCAGTGACTGAGGAGGGATGCCTATTATATGCATCTGCAAAATAGAGCTGTCAGAAATAGTAACTGGAGCATGATCTGCACCAGCTTCATTGTCATAATTAGGAGTCCCTCAGAGAGTACATTGACTGTGGTGGTGACAGTCAAACATTAGGTGGATAACTGTTACTGGCTCTGTGTCTATACCTGAAGTCTCTATTGGAATGACTGCTATTGAGCAAACTAAGTTAACATTTGCAGATATCATTTTTCAAACAAAGAGCTTCATCTTGCTGCAACTCCTCAAGTGTTCTGAAAACTGTCCTAGTTTCCTGAACTACCTGCATCACATGTGCACTCCATGTATTCATTGTGTTTTGGGGTTTCCCACTCCGAGAGACGCCCATAGAGATCATTGTTTTTTAACCAATTTGGTTTTGGTTTTGTTGTTTAAGGATTTGTGGTTTCATTCCAGTAGCCAGGTAAGATTTTGCACATAGACCAACAGACTAGTACACCCTTAACGCCCAAATGATAGAATACATGAAGCATCTCCCAAAGGCATCTTAACTCAAGTGGGTGAACATGTACAGAGGTTTATAGATATTCCAAAAATAGAAAGTAATCAGAAATAACATTTACTGTACATGACATATTTCATCCCCTGACTGATTTATAAGAAAGAGCTGAATTTCCTTCTAAATGGAACAATTTAATCATGTGGTTGACATGAGTTTAATCTGATTGGACACTCAATGGACTGAAGGTTGGCCTGATTACAAATCAGTGTGAAACCAGTGTTACAAAACTACTATGAACTAACATCCCTTTTCCTCTTATTTTTCTGTTTCTAGACTATTTTTTCAGGACAAACATTACATACAGGCATCATGGGCAGAATATGTAAGACAGAACTGAAAGAATAGGCACAATGAATGAAAGATAAAGACTGAAGTGATAGACTCATACCTTGGTCTTATGCATCCATGGTGACTGGTATTTCATTATGCACTAATTAAAATGTGTCTAAACACTGGCTTTTTTTGATGATGGAGTACAGATTTTGAGACACAAAGCATAAAAGTTTTAGCATACCAGCTGGAAAACTCACTATCTTTTGTAACCCAAAAGAGTTACTCAAGAAAACAATGCCACACAAACATAAAGTCATATTTTAAGATCATTACGAGTTACATAACTGAGCTTTGATTTGAAAAAAACATCAGGCAGAACCTTTTAAATCCAGGCTCACAAAATGTTAATGGAAACATGGCAAATTAAGTTATCTAAATTACATACATTTTCCCTCAACTGCTCTTGATATCATGTAAAATGCTAATAATTACAGCTAACAATTTGGCTACTCATCCTGCACTAATTGTCACTGGAAACTGAACCCAAGCGATGGAAAACAGGTCATGCTGTTTTCAGAGGGATAAGAGAAAATACTTGAAATGTGATTTGTTGCAAACAAAAAACTGCCACTGACAAAGTTCAGCTCACAGATTTGTAAATAGAACAATCACCAACATACTGTCTCACAATCAGAATGCATTCATATGAAATTGCTGTTGACTTCTAAAGTGATAAGGATATTTACAAAAAGAAAAAAATAAAGAGGCAATTAAGAAATGCCAGACATAATGTGAAGGTTGTGCAATGATTGTTGTGAAGGTTAGAGCCATCACTCAGATTCTTCTCTCAACATAATTTAGTTTATGTTTAGTAACATATTTAGCAACTCGCCATTAAAATATGAAGAGTGAAAAGCAAATGTTGTGACCTCCTTGTCTGAGCTCCCAATTCTTTTCCTTCCTTTCAGTTCCTGCTACAGTTTTCTAATTCCTGTTGCTTTTATAGATGTAGTCACGGTCTGCATCTAGAAACATTTGAATTCACTTGGTTTGGGGACTAACAATGACTGGTAGCCAAAAAGACTTATAGTAAAAAGAAAGAGGCCCTTTGGCTTGGATTACTGAAGGAATTTGCAGCCCACTCATGTATTACAATGTCTTGTGGATAAGCATATTACAATATGTGCTTTGGGCCCTGAGCTCAGTGATGGGTCTCCTTGTCATGTCATGGGGACAAAGACTATTGTATAACAGAAAGACGCTTTAAGGCGTCTCACAACAAAAGCCTACAGGGAGAGTTTTCATATTCAAGGGCATTGTAAGGGAGGCCTAAAATATAGGCCAGCAGATCAGATTTATGTAAAGTATAAACAGAAAAATGATTATGTGTCATAAAGGTGTATTGGTTTGTAATTGAACCCATTTGTTGCAACAAAATGTAAAGCCTCCCTCCACTCAAACATTCAAACATGTGTTTGGCTTATTCTCTTGGATGTTTGACCTCCATTGTGCAGAAGAATGTTTATGCAGTGTTGGACAGTAGAAAGCTCTGCGTTTGGTCTGAACACCGTAAGTTGTCCAAGCTGGTGTTTCACTGCCATGCTGTGACGTAACTCCTCCCCTCCCCTCCCCTCCTACTCCCACCACCCCCTGTTGATCAGATCGCCTATTTGCGATCTCAAGTAACCACTTGAGATCACCATTGCACAATATGAAAACAGAAACAACCACCTAACCCTAAATCCTAAATCACAACTAGTTTGGAGGCCAATCATGGTCCAATATGTAACTTCCACAACTGTGATGTGGAAACCTCCAGTGCACATACACTGAGAATGAACTTTTCAGTGATGTCTGAATGTCTTGTATCCAGCAGTTAAACTTTTGAAATGAAAAATATTTGCATATTTATAGACTGAGATTTTTCAATGGGGGTGGAATAGTGGATGTATTTTTAGAACCTTTAATCAAGTAATTTAACTTTTTTTATTATTATTCGAAGCAGAGAATTTTTAAATTTTGTAAAATGGGGTCTTTAAGCTACAGCTTATCTGCTTCTCTGGAGCAGTGACACAAAGGTAATACCATTTCCCCATCTTTCTGTCTAATTTAATAGATCAAAACAAATTGTCTCACTGGCATAAAAACAACAATTATTTCTAGGTATTCAAGATATTCTGTTGATCCCAAAGGGTACTGTCTTCTCAAATCACCACAGTGTTGTGGTAGCCACATTGCCATGCTCCTAGCTCCAGGACTCTGTTGAGTTACAAACACATCAGAAAGTAAATAGGATTTGTAAGTAGTTCATGTATTGGACAGAGTTTTAGCAAGATTCGATTTTGGCAACCATAGAGCTTGGAGGCAGCAAAAAAAATCCAATTTCAAATCCGATTTTGCCATAATCTTGCCACCCTAACCAAAAGAACCACCCCCTAAAGTCACAAACTGTGTTGTGTGTCATTTCCTGTGGTTGATAGTATTAAGTTTTCACTCCCCTGAACCCGCTGTGCTACTTACTGCCTCACTGCTTTGGTTGTGTCCTATAGAGAATCCAACCCATATTCTGATTGCTAAGAGGTGGCTGCAGCTTCACTGAACAGAACTACACCTCGGAAAACAATCATTCATTAAGTCCACAAAATATACTACAACTTGATGGGCATGACTACTACATAACACGTGCTACTAGAAATGATGTGGTCCTGAAAATAATCTGCTCCTGGTATACATGGTACACAAAGGCCAAACGTGGCGTTGCCCTGCTCTGTCAGCCAATACATCTCCAACAGGAAGTTATTCTTTGTTGTTTCCCAAACAACCAGAAGTAAATTCCTTCCCAAAATGTCCTTGACGCAACAAAACAAAGCGGTATGGACTGGCTGCCGGGTTTTAGGAAACAGTACTCGATAGTGGGTGGGTGACCCTTGGTGATCTCTCAATCATAATTCCACCAGGTCCTGTGGCTATTTTGAAGTGTGGGATATTCGTGGCCCGGGATGGGGCAATGGCTGCTCCCATCCTGCCTTTCAAAAAGACGGAAGCAGGTTGGAAATGTATGCTGCTCACACGCTGTGAGAGGAGGGGTTTATTTACTGTGCAGAAACTGTTATATGGCATAATAGGCATCGCAAAAACAATAACTCTTTAAGGTTTATGAGTCCCAACGGCTTAAAAATCATCCAAACACATTACTGCATTGAATTCTGAAGGTCTATCTAAGCTGAAAGAAGCTTTGTGATTCACTAACTATTTCAAAGAAATAGAAATAGAAAAAAACCTATTCCATGGAAATACTTTTAGGAGAACTGTTGCTGTACTGTACATTGTACTTGGTGACCAACCTATACAGTTAACACAATTCTAACAAAATAATCACATGGAACATTTAGAGTTCTAGGTACATGTTATCTGATGATCAAAGACAGAGTCTTAACAAGATGAGTGGATTTCACCCGATGCCTGAGGTATCTCAAGATAAGAGAGATAAAAATACCTCTTCCTGGAAAGAGAATTACTTTTTTGTCTAACAATAATAACACAGTTTCAAAGGTAAGTGTTGGGATTTCCTCTAAAAACTGCTACTGGGATTTCTTCTTAAATGTGATCTGAAGGTTTCTTTTTCACAACTTTTTCCTCAACATTTAAAAAAACAAGTTGTGTATTTAGAACCGCTACAATTTAAAGATAAATTTGTGTAACCAACTAAAAAACTACAAATGTACTCAGAAAGCAGTGCACCACAGCAGATTATTATATATAAAGCAAGATTTTGATCATTTTTTGTGATGCTCTTATTGTTCCCACAAATGATACATTTGTCTTTTCACTTTCTTCTCTTTACAGAGTGGGCACAGCTCAGGTTAATCACTCAACATAGTGTCTAGGTCATTGACGCTTTGGATGTCTTGGGATCAACAGAGTTCCTTCCAGGTGAGGTGTTATCTCCCTAATCAATATATGGCTGTCAGACAGTGGAGTAACTTATCAAACTATAACAATAATGTCCTTCTATGTAAATAGGTTGAAAATGTGACAACACCTGTCAATATATAAATGTATAATGCATTCTATACATTACATTTCGACAAGTTACTACAATTCAAAACCGTTATTACATAACTAGCCTAGGTGCTACACACCTATTTGAAATGAGGTAGCACACCGCAGTGCACTAAACTGGCAACTGTTTTTATACAAACATTTAAATAGAAAGTGAAGTGTGCCTTTGTTTTGGAATTTTGCATGCATTTTGCAATACAAATTAAATTGTTCACACCAGAAATTTACCATCACAGCTCAAAGAGCACCATGGTCAATCATTTGTGTTTTCCCACTCTGTACACTCACCAAGGGGTCTTTTTGAACTTTGAAGCCATTTGGCAATGTCTAGCAGTTATCTATTCTAAACCAAGCAGGCATAACAGCAGTGGTACAAGAGCTATCCTGTTATTAAATTGCAAGCTGTGCTGAACTGTTTTAACTCTGAACAGAGATGAAAATCCTAAGTCAGGCTCCACGTCAAACAGATTAGTGCGATAGCGAACGTGCTGAAGATAAGATAACTGTAACAGCTGTTAGCTGGGCTATCTAACGGAAACATTTATTAACAATTCAACCCTGTTGTTTCTGCATGAATCACACAGATATCCGTTTTATACCGGAGGGAACCAAATACAAGCAATGCCATCAGCTACTATGCTGCAGCTCCATAAAAACAATATTGATCAGAACCATGAATGATGACTGACTGCCTGCCTGAAAACAGTAAAGGATTTCTATACACCACAGCGGTCTCGACTTAACCCTAAAGGCCAACTTAGAAAAGGAAAAAACAAAGAAGAGACTGGGAATGACTACAATCACAACGCTCAACCAATTTGAAAAGTTAACAAGAGGAGGTGGCTGCTCACAGCTGATGAGTGGAGACAAACATTTATCAGGCCTGCTGTAACAGGAAAAGGGTAAGCCTTATGCAGTGACACAGCACAGAAACCCAGGAGACACGAAGGAACAAAACATCCTCACAACGCTCTGCCTACTCAGGTGTCAAATACAGCCTTCAGCAAGAGACTGATAAATGGATCAAGTAAAATGATACAGAGACGCTGGTAATCTGCGCTATTTCTAAAAGAAAGATAGGTGCACAGCATACTCTATTTATAAGTGCTTAGCAGTATGATGTACAGCATGTGTTTTCTTGTAATGATGTTTAAACTCAACCTTTTTTTCCTGATACAATTACTTGACTATTTTGTTAATTTAATTGCATGCATTAAAACATTTTACTACATCACCATATAAAACTGAAACAAAAATACTATGCAATATATTAGGTACAATACTCTTCATAAAGTAAACAGGATGCAGCTGTTACCACGGTGGTGGCAGCTGCACAATACACAAAACTTTAAAAAGATACACCGTTCTTAATTTTTCCATTTTTATAACCTAGAAACCCATAACCTTGTCCATAACATGAGTTGCATTCAGGCTTTAGGTAGTGCGCAACTTTGTGTAGGGCTCCAATGTGCATTTTAACTTCAGCCAAGTCATTTTCACCACGCACACTCCGTCAGGTTTCTTTCCAAATTAAGCATGAACCAGCCTTGAGACTCTTGGTCTGAGTGATGTGGCCTGGGCCTGGGGGTCGGAGCCAGCAAATCAGTGGAGCAGCCATTTTCCACCCCATTAATAACATAATGAGGTGACCACGAAGTGCCCAATACGATCACTTAGACCCTTAATGGGTAAGGGCATCCTGCAAAGACAGAGTCCAAAGAGCAGTAGCTATGGTACCCACGCTACATGGTCACTTATACTAATGTCCCATGGCACCTGCTGTTACCAAGAACTTAACCAAAATCTAACCGCAGTCTTGCAATGAACAAATGACATGGTCTGATTTATGCAGCATTTTGTGTTAGAAATGAATACATAAAGGAGATCTGCAAGGGAACATTCGTTTAAACTTAAATGTGCCATACAGATGAAACCTACAGTGCCAGCACCAACTCTGGGCAGGGTTGGGGGCTGATTGGGCCGTTTAGCTGCATTTATACTTGACGCGAGTGATTTATAGTTCAGCGTCAGATTTCACACATTGATAGCTTTGACGCAACACTAAGGGGGTGCATTGTACCTGATCAGGTCCAATCATGCGCTATTAAAATCCCCACAGTACATTGCATTGTTTCATCCACTTTGTGATACGAGCTTCAGTGGGATGGACGACCTTGTTTCATTAATGAATGTGGGACTAGAGAGAGCAGTCACCGTATTTATGTTGTTTCATTCACTGTGATGGACAGTGTGTGCAGTGGACATGACTTAGATGTGTGTTACTGAAAAGGAGACGATAACTGAGTTAATCGCTACAGCATAATTTTTTTCCCCAACTTTATGACGTGCTTCTCTGATTAATTACTGTGAAGCAAATATATGATCTGATCAATGATGATCAATCACCTGCCAAATTAGAGAGATCCTGACGCATCTCAATATTTAATTATCAGTATGGTTAGATTTAAACAATTGCTTCACTCAGATACGTGGCCTTTACTGTGTGATGTAGGGTCACTCCTCGTTTTCCTTAAAGTTAAATAAGCCTAATATTATACTTCATATAAATGTAATCTCTTCTGACTTTAGAGGGAGAGCTCTTTATTTCAGGTGAGATGGGGGAACATCCACTATAAAACCCTGTGGGAAACCCAGCTGGGTCAACAACGACCAACAGTAGCACAGGGGACGCTGTACGCAGGTACACTGGAATATTGGAAAAATGACAACAGCATAAAATTACCATCACATGACTGCTCCTCTTTAGGCAAGTAAAAACAAGTTGGTTGCCACAAAGAATGCTACTGCTGCAATTTGGCAGCATTTTGAGGTCCTACCAAATGACAGATAAAGAGTTCTGGCAAAACCAAGTAACAATACAAACTTAAGTTTACATCTACAGGTTGTACACGCCTTTTTGGGTATAGAAACGTTTAGGCTAAAAGTATTGGTACTGGATGGGACAAGCATTGACAATACTATGGAGCAAGTTGGTACCGACAATGCTGCCCAGTCCTCTGCTACAGTTTGATGGGCCTTACTAACATTGTGATTAAACTGACTGATGTAAACATAATGTATAATATTGGCAAAAGTGAAATGTGCTGTCATTTCTGCTATTTCTAGTGTGCACAGTGTGAGTGGGTGACTTTACAGAGAACAATCAGCGGGAACATGGGAGAGCCTGCGTCCAAAAACAGAGAGATTATATCCAGTCATAACAAGAATGGTTTGTTCTTCATACAGAGCCGGTTCAGAGCTAAAGACGTTAAGCCTAAATGGCAACGCATACAAATCTGGTGTGAAATGACTGATGTAGTAAGTAAATTATTAGGCCAGTGTAAAGAAACAAGAAAAGCTTTTCTTGATTTTCCCAGTGGCATCGCTCTTTCAGCAACACCACCACAGTCAAGATCGATTATGTCTGATACTACGTGCTGAAGGTTTTGGACTCTGACGTTTGTTTTTTATCCCAAAAAAACTCAAAACATTTGTATTGCAGACATGCAACAGCACTGGGAATGGATCACATCATTCATCTCCCACAGCATCACACATGTTGGGGTTTGATTTTTGCACACCACTGTGCAATATACTGTGTTGACTCAGCAGGGGGTTGAATCTCAATGCCCGCAAGCCAATAAAAACAATCACTCCTTTGAACTTCTCCATTGTAGCCTTATACTTACATTGATCCCCATTTTAAGCACTCAGTAATCCCACAGTATATCTTAGTGAGAGACTGAAAACTAACCAAAAATGTCAGAGGGGGATTTGAGCTTCTTTTCACATTCATAGAATGCTCTGATTTCAAAGTTCCAAATGAGTTTAAAGATGATCATTTTTAATTTCATCAAGATTTTATGTTGTTATTTTATGGGGGACATCTTTGGGGGTTATCTTTATTCTGCTACACACCACAGCATGATATGGCACTCAATGCTGTGCCCCATTGTTTTGTTCTTGCTTGTTTGCCTTACTTAGACCTGGTCAACTTGAACTACAATAAAAGTTTAGAAATGATGAAGCCTACTGACTGATGAGCTGGCAGGTAATGATAGCTGGGCGCAGAAGAAAACCTCATTTGAGCCTCGAGTGAGACAGTCCACAGCTGGAAAGCAAAGCAACCATGTCCAGTGGACGTTATGGGTAATTAATTATGTGCCCTATTAGTACATCAGGTTCACAGTAAACTGCCACTGGAGATTATAATTATTTTTTACCAGCAATAGTTGTTATTATTCTCAGCCTTCAAAATATTCAATATCTTGAGAAATGTCTTTCTACAATGACTTAAACTATCTTGTGCTTTTTTAACATATTCCATATAAATCATCAACAGTACTCCTATTGGCTGTGCTCGTCATGTACTGTAGTTGTTACGGTTAAACACTCCTATTTCAAAATAAGCCTCTCTGTTATTGTTCATTGAGAAAGCTTCACCAGCTGGTCAGGGAATAACAGGGGACCTGACAATATAAAACATGAGTCACCAGCCGTGGTTAAAATACAACTATTTATACAACTACATGTAACAAAAAATCATAAAAAGGTAACAATGTGACTTCAAGTGAAATTTCTTCTAAAACAAAATGATTACAGTACTTTATGTGCACACTGATCTGAGTGTTTATTTGTTTAAGGTAATTATTGCAGATAAATACTGCAGTGTTACCGAACGTTAATTTTTAACAACTCGCAGCTGTCACCGCAATAGCAAAACAAAAATAACTTGCATAATACTAATGGATCCATTCATAACTGCACTCTATTTAAGACTGCCTGAATTACAACCATTGACCAAGCCAGTTGCTAGGAGCTGCAGGAAAAAAGGGACCATAATAATCTATCTTTGTTTCTATTCTCACAGAAACTGCCTTTACTCAAAGACAGCCTGTTCTCTGTAGGTTTCATTTACATCTCACAGTACTGACGTCCACCTGTTCCACCTTAATATTATGTGAACACCCACTCAAATGAAACGGAGCGTACTCTCCCTTCAGTGACCAAGCAACAGTGAAGCAGCAGCCACTGTTACTTGGTCAGTATCTGCTTCAAAACACAAGATTAAACCACAGCGAAACTAACAGTATTCAATCCAGCACACACACACACAACACAGCACATCCCTGCCGCTCCGCAACAAACAGATGTGAGCGTGTATCCGTTTTCTTACCGTGTAAAGCCCAATCCTGCACAAGGCAAGGGAGAGCTGCATGTGCTCCGACATTGTGCTCAGCAACAAGCGTAACCCCCGGCAACAAACAAGCCAAGCCTCTGGAGTACGTGAATGGATCGAGGAGGATCAGGAGTAGCTGAGCACAACAGTGTCAGGTCAACAACACGAGTCCAGCCTTTCTCCGTCCCACTGTCAGCAGCCCATATCCACAAGCCACTTGTTTTTAAATCTGAGCTTTACAGAGGGGTTTTGTAAGGGTGTAGATGAGCGGGATTGAAGGCTGTCTTGTGTTTACTTCCTGGATTCATTAATAGAAAGATAAAAAACCATTGCCACAAGGATCAGTGGACAGACACAAGCTTGAGATTAGTTTGTGAGGATCTCTCTCTCTCTCCACAGAGATTAAGGGCTCAGTGACAACTAGGGATACAAATTGGATTAGTCACCATTACCCACCCACACACTACTCCCATACTGTACGCACAGCTTTATGAAGTATGAAAACCATTGCTTTCTGTGCATGGAGGAGAATGAAGGGATCGACCACTTGAGCTTGCAGCGGTCATGGGGATTTCAATAACTGCTGTGGGACGCTTTGTCGGAAGTCGGTCTGCTCAAGGAGAACTGTGAGTCATGTTCAAATGGCTTGTTTTGGTCAGCTCAGCTGTCTAGTAATAGTTGCTGCCACCACCTGCTGAAATACTGCAGTTATAATATAGAGTGCTCAACTATAATGCAATAAGACTACATGACAATTTGTTACACCGGCGACAGGTAGCCTTGATGTCAAACTGATTACATTTTTGAAGAATGCAAACATACTCCTGCATGCAAGAGAACTGCATTTTAACTGTGCCTTTATGTTTGGATTCCACCTAATTGCTGTAATTCAAAGTTTGAAAATAATGAATGACAATAGGACCACTGTCACTGTTCTCACTGCAGTAAAACACAGCTCTAATTAGCTTTTTACAACTCCCGACTCAACAGCTGAGAGAAAACATTGGCACTAACCGAATTTGTTCTGGGTCTATAGGTAGGTGAAAAACAGGTTATGATTTGATAATACCACATCCATAAATCAATAAATCATTACAGTAAAATACCAATAGTTTTAAACACTGGATTTTATAAACTGGATTTTCATTCCACGATGCAGTTCATCATGAGTGCTTTTAAGTCAACTGTTCAGATCATAAAGAAGCCAAAAACTACAACCTACAGTCCCAGTCGTCACACTCAGATCAAAATATGTTCTTGTTTGTATTTATTTTAAAACCAAGGCACTGGGGCAACTTTGTGTTTCCTTGGCTTAGGACCAGTCTCACATAGCCTACTTAAGACTTCCTGAGTTAAAATCCAGCCCAGAACCTTTGTCACATCTCTCTCGCCCAAAAAATAAAAAAGCCTTTCCAAATCTCTCCTAACACAGTGCATGTCATACACAGTGTAGTTTTGTAACACAACTCCTCATGTAACAAGGCAGCATATAATAGGCAGTCTGATTGTAGGTCAGCAAGATATGCTTTCCTATGACCGCCTTGACTCACTGATAAAGCTCTGATTATCAGGCTGCATTTGTTTATGGATTTTATGGACCCATCCCACAACTCTTCAAATAAAATAAGAGCAGAATAATTAACTACTGACAACGAATCCATCCACCTATCCATGTCCTTCATATTTGTTTTTCTAGTGAGGACAAAGCAAAGAGCGCTCTCTATGCTATGGCCTGAGAGAAAGTAAAGGAAATGAAATGCAATAAAACATATGAAAACATTTCACTAATGCCTTTTTGGAGCAATGGTCAATCAATGTATGTGGATGCCAATACAAAAGGAACTTGAAGTGCCTGTGCTTGATCGTGATCATAGCATTATGGAACCCCATGCTCCAGCCCAAGCTGCTGACTCACTAGCACTCTCCATGGACACACAGGAATCACTGCAATGACCTAGACAGTAGACGCAAAAACCTGGCTGACATGCTGCTGGCAGGCTAAAATCAGGGACAGGGGTTCAGGAATGCTGTGTGCTAGAAGGTATTTCACATTACAGCTGGAGGCCATGCACTTTAAATAAAACTGCAGGTTTAAGGAACTGTGGCCAACTTGACCAAACTTAAGGTAAATATCAACTCACATCCATCCTAACAGTAAATCTGCTGTCACCGATGGATTAAGTAAATGATTAGCCTAATATCCAACCAATTATAAAAAGCACACATATTGCTGAAATATTTCGTGAGACTGTTGGTGCTCTTATCTGCAATAGGTCAATTTTTGTTTGCCTCTGAAAGGAGCTTGGCGGAGACAGCACCAGCGAGGTGTAGAACACAGTCATATAGGGGACAAAACTGAGAGGAAAAGTAACACCAGCCTTGTATCCCATTGGCCAACAAGCTGCATCCATATGCTGCCAAGAACTTCCCATCAGCTCTCTTTCCTCTGTGTTCAATGGTGAGACGTCAATCTGCTACAGCCTGCTGTGTGCCCTTGGACAGGAGATCTGCTCTGAAATACAGCTGGTCAGCCAAAAAAACATGCATTTATTTTCATGAGGTGTGATCTTATTGCTGACCGGATAAACAGTGGGGCATCCTGATGCCAAATGGTAAAGGCCCATACCACATAACCCCAGGTCCAGGTCTGGTCCTTTGTTGCATCTCTCGCCCCTCTCTTTCCCTTCATTTCCTGTCCGCTGTACATGTACTGTCTGCTATCAAATAAAGGCAAAAATGCCAAAAAAAATCTTTAAAATGAACTCATTTTAATGTTTTATTCCAAAATGCTGTTAATTTCCCTAAGAAATCTGTGGACCAACACAAAAATTCCTCCGAACTCTTGCAAGCTAGTGCCATCAAGTACTAAAATGCTTCCAACATAATGATGGCACTAATGTGAAACTCCTATCTTGGGAATGTGTCTTCTTAACAAACTGTAGATTAAGGCTTTACAACCTGGCTGGGTGCTTCATACCAATTTATACTGAATTGTTTTGGGTTTTTTTTTAATGATGACGAGTACATATTGTAATTTTAATGTTCTCAACATTTTCCAATAGAGACCATATGAGAACAAAAACAACAACAACAACTACACAAAAAGGAAATGAGGGACAAAGCAAACAGGTGGCAGGTAGCTTGGGTAATAATTTGAAACTAACTGAAAACAGGTGCATGGCCAGTCTTTTTGACCTGGCAAAACTATTTATAGTAATGACAGCTGAATAACTACTTTCTCAGTTGATGCCTGTGGTATACCTGCTGTCTAAAATGTTTTTTTCTTTTCAGAAATATGAAAAGAGTACACATAGTGTTCTCCATCTCTACAAAAAAATGTAAGTAAGCCAGCTAGTCATGTGCACAGCAAGTCTGCTTTTTCCAAAGGGAACTGCAATTAAAATTCAATTACAAGGTGCAGTCTTAGCATAAAGTTATATCTCATCTAGAAAAGAAAAAGCTTTAGCTATTAGCCTGCATTTCCCCTGTCACTTGTTACAGTTAAACCAAATGTTATTCATTCACTTGCATGTGATGATAACAGAGGATGAATTACCAAATGGGTTAGTGTTTAATTTAAGTATGATGCAGATATCAAAACACAGATCCCCAACACTTCTTAGTGAAACAAAAATGAATCCAAGGCAATCAAAACAAAATACTTCATGCAACTGTTGAATTGAAATCAAGAGACAATGATAAACACCCCATCTTAAAACACTTCATGCTAAAATAAAAAAATAAAATACCCTTTTGCTCGTTTTCCCTCCTGTTTAATCTGTCTGAACATGAGCCGGATGAGTAGAGTTGTGGGCCAGCCTATTAGCAGAGGAGGCTCTATTTAGTTATCTGTCACACCCATCATTACCATATGGTTTGAGGTCAATGCCTGGCGGTTGTTGTCACTGAATCTTTGGCATAATTTAAATTCCACAAACACCAGACAGGTTGTTCTACAACAGACAAAATGCGTAATGCTTTTTTCTTTTTTCTTTACAGAATTTGTTTTTACAGATCTGCCTTCCTTTAGGGCAGAGCTACTAAAATTACCTGATTGTCAGTCCACCCGAGGGTCATTTATAGCAGAGATAAATAGCTGGTCATCTCTTCAACAAAGGCAAATGTGTAAGATTGGAGAAATAGCCTGCAGGCTGTGAATTTGCCTACAGCCACTACTGAGCACAAATAATGCAGTGGAGAAGCAGTAGTACAGTATAAATATGACCATGCAAGCATAACAGCATGTTAAGCAATAACAGACAAAGAAAAAGTAGAACCTCAGGAGAATAATACTGCATGATCTTGTATGGGTTTTAGAAATGACCGATATGGCCGTAGTTTGGTTTTCTCACATACAATGTGTCTTTGATGTCACTCACAACATGTGTCCTGTCTGGTGAAGTCTGCAGCAAGTTAGGGTCCAAGTGTTGGCCACACGGTGCCCTTGTAATTTGGTATGGTTGTATCATGGCAACAGCTAGCACCAAATTCCTCTGTCGGTGCTGCCGTTTTATGCGGTCTTTTTTAACACTGTGCTGACCGTGCAGGAGTAGTACAGTCCTTCAACATACTCCAGCTCCCAGTTGAAACAGAATCCACCATAGGCCAGATCTCTGCTACAGTCATAATATAAACGGCAGTTATACCAAGCAAGGTGCAATAATTATGTGCTTCCACTCCTGCTCATCCAAAATACCCTTGTAGGCCTAACCTGATCTAAAACCTTACCTAAAAGCATAAACAGGACATAAAACTAGCATAATCTATCAAAGGTTTAGTGACAAGGTCCTATTGATTTATAGGAAAGAGAGAGACACAGTTTTGGCCTGGGTTTTGTGCCAGGTCTCCAGTGTTTCACAGCAGGAAAGGAGGCCCTGCTCCTATTGAGTGCCTGACCTTCGAGGACAGCCGAGCACTCGGCTCCAAGAGTCCACAGAGTTACAGCTGCACTTTCCACAGAAAACTGTTTGTCACAGAAAATCTGAAATCCTCAAGCAAGTAAGCTGTAAAATGTTGTTTTTTTCCTCTCAGTGTGTATGCAAAGATTAAACATGGTCAAAACTGACCAAAATATATAGGTAATGTTAGCAGTTGTAGCTTATTGCGCTTTGCCAAGAGAAAAATAAGAAGGCTGAGGGTGAAATCAGCTTCTATCATTTCATGTCACGAGTGTGCTCTCAATGACAACAATGCTTCTTGTGTTTACCTTTGGTACGAACAACTTTCCATTAACGTGTTACTGAGATTACTGAACAACTCATGTAAACTATGAATGCGCCACTTTGTTCCCCTTTTGTTCCCCACAAGATTGGTTACTCCAAGCTAGACATTCATCAGTTTGCATTAACTATAGCACAACTGTACTGGTGCCAGTTGCCGCATGGGACTTTGTAATCTTGACTCAAGAAATGCCTCAACAAAGCAGTAGTTCAAAGTTCCTTTAAGGTCCCACATCTTGGGAGGCCTGTTATTAACAAGCTGATAACACTGGGTGGGCAAGTTCCTCTGCATTTCACACAGTCACTCTGTCCCCCCATGTGAGATGACAGCACAATGTCTGTGTACTCGTTTTCCACTGGCTTTATGAATTCCCAGGGAAAGCTTTCAGTTACAGCTTCCTCTCTATTGTTACACTTTTTCAGCAGCACCCATCCCATCCCTACAATGTGGGCAAAGGCCCAAATACCATAATTTCCCGGGCTAAAGTTGGCACAGTGGTCTGGACCGTAATAATTCTTTTAGTCACAGGTATTACAAATATGCAGGGGACTAATATCTCAAACCAGTGAAGATTTGGTGTCTCACTTCCAATGACATCTTGACTCCAAGTAGCCACATCCAACACACAGAGGAGCTTTATCCTCAGCAGCAACAGTGAGTTCTGTAGAAAATAACATCCTCATACCATAGTACCAGTACCAGGGTGTAGCTCGTCGACTAGTTATCGTGTTTCACATGTAAACAGATCGGGGTCTGGGTCAACCAGTTAGACCTTGTTCACACAACACTGATAGACAAAAAGCTACAGGCTGGAAATGACACCTTAGCATAAAACAACAACCAATACTACACCTAATTGTTGATAGTCACCCACCTGAGTGACATCACCATCTGATGAGGAGCCCAACTGGCAAGAAACCAGACGTTAGAACAAGTCGTTGACTGGTGTACGCTAGACCACAGCATTTCGACTCATTCACTTACCAGATAATCCATGTACTATCGCTGACCAGTCACAGCAGCACGAACTGGCTTTGTAGTAATCCCGTTTTTGCTTCAATGAGTCCAAAATGTAATGAATTTGGCCACACGTCGCTTTGTATTCCCCGCCTCTCGACAGCCACAGCAAAATAAAAACCAACCTTTGGTGGGTTTAAAAGCAGGATTTTTTTCGCCGTCTTCTTCACTAATGAGACCAAATTGAGCACAGAAACGACTGAGTTTGTTTGTAACGACGAGGGCCGCTGGGTTCGTGTGCTTTTTCTGGATAAAAAGCCCCTCGTCCACCGGCTGACTTCCAGTTTTTATCACACAATTATCAGTTGAGTGTTTGGTTGAGGAAACTAGCGAAGCCTACAACGCTACGTCACGCACGTCGCTTTGCGGACGTAACGTGGTCACATGACCAAACACATGGTGGCTATTTTCATTCTGAGGAAGAATCGTTACTGAAAAGGTCTTTGTTGAAATCAACTTTTCTGCATTTTAAGGTGGTATTCCCGAACAGCGGACACGCATTTTATTCATATATATATATTTATAATTTGTGGGTTGGATGTGTTCAATATGATTATGATTTATAGTAATAACACATAATCTCTCTCACATCGCCCAGTAGAGCAGAAGACTTTGTCACGTCCGCTTATCAATGATGTAACACCAATGTAGGCCTACAGATCTAAAGGGTTAAAACGTAAAACATTGCAGACATTGCAATGGCACAGCTGTAGCAACTGGCAGTTTATATATATATATATATACAACTTGAGCACCATAAATATGTATAATATGATAAGAAGGGAAATTGTTGTGCAGCAGTAGTACAAAGTAGTAAAGAGAGCAAATATAAAATATCAATAAAAGTATAGTATAGTATAGTATATAGTATATAAAAAAAAACTATAAACACATATCCAAAATTCACAAAATCCAAAATATACACAATGGCAAAAAAAAGATATAAACATGGCATAATAATGATAAACTTTATTTGTAAAGCACCTTTCACACATACAATGAAATTAAAAGTGCTTACCATCAAATTGTATAAAATATTTAGACAAAAAAAATTAAAAGGCAAGCACAAACATTAAAATGCAATAAAACAGTAGAAAAATATAAAGCTTTCAGTAATATTCAATAAAAGCAAGGCTACTTTAGCCAGATTAAAAGGGTGGGCCTTGAATTGTACACATTTCCAACATTGGGATATCTTGACCAAAAATGTATTGCACCACTAGATGGCTCTGTATTGAATCACAATTGCTTCTATTTTACATTTTGATAAAGTAAAACCACAGCAAATTAAAGAATCTGACTTTGTGCCTACACAGTCATGCAGTTGCAGCTTTCCACAGTGTGGTGAAGCTTGTAGCAGCACAAAATGTAACAGCCTCTGACATAATACATTACACAATACATAATGAATGAAAGGGTGATGACACAGTAAGTACAGACGCAGTTCAAAGTCAAAGACTGGTACTTCTCAAGCACGTAGGCAGATTCAAAGATGTTACAGCCAGAGAAAGGTAGATTATGTAAAGGAGGTGCCTTTTGTCAGATGAATACAAAATCTTGTTATGTGGTAATGTGTATCAAGGCTCAACAGCACCTTGTGTCATCCTAGATTTGGTTACTGATCTCAAATTCTTTTCTTTGCCTATGTAAAGCCCTTTGAATTGCCTGTGTTTGAAATGTGCTATATCAATTAAGCTGCTTTGCCTTGCATACTGTATACTTACAGTAAGTATTGTACTGTTTTTCTCTCAAAAGCGCCACAGAAATTTAACTTAAATTGAAGAGGTACAACAGTATTAATTATAGCACCCTTCCGGACAATGCTAATCTGATTTACACTACTCCCATTAACAGTCTGCACAGAAAACCTTCTTTGGACGTGGAAAGTCATCATACCAGATAGGTCCAAATTAACAGGACAAAAATGAGCAAGAATTATCTAGTGAGAAGCAAACACAGAGCCCAGGCAAAGCAATTATGTGATCCTGATTAGAGGAACAGCATAAATCACAAGTCTGCTAATGTGATGCAAGCTGCATACTGAAGTAATTCCTGTTCCCTAGAGACCACACTCCTCTTCAATATTTCATGTGCTGTGCTGTAAAGGAAATCTCCCCAAACACAGTTAAGTGGAAGGTGAACTGGATGTCCTCTGCACAGGTCTGACAGGTATGGAGGATGTTGAGAAGACACAGAAAGACTTATTGCATTTACTTTAATATGCAGAATATTAAAGCATGTGTAAATTGAATATAGTAGTGTTGTCTTCTTCAGGATATCTGACCCAGACCGATGTGAGAGGAGAGACCTCTGGTGGCCTCTAGTAAAATGCTATGGTGGTTGAGTTAAAAAATGGTTTACATCACATTCATTTGGAAGAGGTTTTTGTCCAAAGTGACTTTCATTTTCTCCCATACACACACATCAGGAGCTATTTGGAGTTCACTGTTTTGCTCAAGGACATTACAACAAATGGACAGATGGAGCTAGGGACTGCCCCTAATATTAATGGGTGACCTGCCCCACCACCTGAGCTACAGGTGCCCCCATGATTTACATTATTACAAGGACATACACGGGCACATCATTGGTCACATTTCATATTCATTGCAATGCCATTGCTTAATTTAGGTAAAAGTATGACAGCAAAAAGGTCAGATGCATTCTTGAAAGCTTTGAGTTCTTTAAGAAACACTAGATTTGCTTTCTCAATAATGATTTGAACCAAACTCTTTCTTTACTCTGATTTGTATTGTTATCATTGATATTATTTTAGCAAATGTAAAGAATTCATAAGCATCCCCTCTGAAAAACAAACCCAAACAGCCACAAGGGGGCAGTATCTACCAGAGCAACGGGCACATCATCATTACAGGCCTTGTCATGTTGTCCAGTTTTCATCTTTCCCAAAGGAAATGGTCTGTTAATGTAACAGGATGTCAAAACAAAACACATGATGGGTGGTTTAGGTTGTGCATGTATGTCTCTGAGTAAATAAAAATAATTACTATGAGCCATAATACACAAGCACAAACTCAGTTCATGTAACCTTTGGATTGTGTTAGTCTATATTCAAAGAACAACATTCAGATTAGGATTTTGTGTTATTCTTGTGGTCTAGAATTACAACCAGTATTATATAGGGTCACCAGCAAAGTTTGAAACCAGAGAGCAGAATGCAGTCAGAAGACAACAATTTGTGCTGATGATCTATCTATACAATTTTTGCCATTTTCAGTGTATTCTTTACATGGAAAATAAACTGCATATAGGGCACTAAAACTCTCCATTTAAAGCAATGGTTATGAGTTAGTTAGCAGCTCCATACGGCAGGTTCCATTGCAGGTTTTATAGACTGTCAGCCCTGAAGGGGTTGAAATAAGCTGTATCCTTACTGCACCATTAGACCATTAAAATTAATGTCTAAACTACGTGATGTTATCAGAATAAAAATATACTTTTAAAGCAAAGTCAGAGTCACCTTCACTTTTATGCTCTTTGAAGCTGTGCATTTGAGTGGCATTACAGATTAACTGATGGTACAAACCCCTGTCTAATTTTAATATATTGGCTACAAAACTAATACAACCTGAACGGCAGCGTTTAGGGAGAATTGTGTCAAAAGTGTCTGTAGTTTCCTGTTAATTACAGAAAACGGATTTCAATAACAAATGCTACATCGGCAACTTCAGTGCATCTCATCAATAAACCATTCCACCCAAAACAAACTCTCCCACTGGAAATGTTTTTAAAGATTTAGATGGCCAGAAGACTTTTCCTGTCTTATTGTGTTTTTTATTGTGTTCATATTTTATGTTTCTGTGCTGCCTTGTAGCAAAAATAATTTACTCTAGTGGGACAATAAAGAACTGAACTTAATCTGAACTGAATTACATTCTTATAAAATATAACTTTTTGCTGGTATTAACAAACTCACATCTGCCACACACAAGCAAGGATTGTTGATCGCGACAAAGGACACACACTTTGTAGCCACACACATTTCTTTGGAGGGCTTTGTTGAGTCATTTAGGGTCACTGGTGGAGACAGGAACTAAAACAGAATAAGGACATTTAGCCTTTCAAGTCTAGGACAGAATAACTGCCAGCTTAAATGATCAATAGATGTATTCATGTATTTATATATTATTGATTACATAATATTGCACTGAAAAGGGGGACATGCAGTAAGTGATTTTGTTGCTCAGTCTTGAACTAATGGTATGAGGGTTGAACCATCATGCTGTGAACCAGTCAGCATTTTTTAGATGACATTCCTTCCAGATGATGGAAGATCCGAGGTTAACCTGACATCCATTCTACCATCTACATCAGTCCCATTCTTATCTTAAATTGCTAAACCAGGTGAGGCTTCATGACTGTGAACTGCGTATTGGCTTTATTTAAAGCTCACATTTTTTAGGAGGAAATGTTTTCTAATAGAAGTGAATTTATGACGTGCTGCTCAGTGTGTGATTAATACTATATGATAGCTAGTTAAATAAGAACCTCAAAGATGACTGACTCTCCATACTTCAGTACACATTTGAGCCATGAAAGTGGGCATGGATCACTGGTTCCTAACAAGGCTGTAGCTACCACTGAGGACACTGAGGTCATGTTCTCTGTTATAACTATATAATTTACAGGACATTTTTAAATAAGATATGAAAAATTCACTCAGTAGACTTGGACACATGACCTCAGGAATAGCTATGGCCCACATTAGTCTTAATGAGTTTAATTCTGGTATGTTCAGAGGCGTAGCTACCATTGAAGACAATGAGGTCATGTCTTCAGTATTTGGGGAAATGTGAAAGTTTTAGCAACCAGTCTTTGCTGGTGTACTATATACCTGCTGGAAATGTGTGAAAATAGTCTATTGTGGTAAAGATCCCTGACTACATCAAGATGCATTTTGAATTTTAGTCCTCTGTTGCAGTAGGCTTATGTCAGATAGTGTGATGGACAACATAAGAAAACAGAACAGGACGATTTTTTTCATGTAGTTGAAAGAAAATCACCACAGATGACACAGTATATTATTAACAATACAATTAAAATAAATAAAATTAATAGTGTAGGCCTATTATGTACTTAAGAATTAACACTGTTTTAAGGGGCTTCCATGCATGCATTTTTTGTATCTTCCTCACTAATTAGTCATTATTCCATACCCAACTTTATAAAACCATTTAAACTATTTAACTAACAACACTAAATAAAAGTCTTGCCTTCAAAGTTTTGCTTCTGTAAAATTATGTAAGTATAAGATTATAAGTGTAAGTAGAACATTGTACTTAATGTATCAAAAGTAAAATAATGCAGGACAATGACCCCTTTCACTGGTATATTATTATATATTATGGTATTGCACCACTTTTAACAATTAATTACTGTATGATGCATCAACATATGAGCAGCATTTTACTGATGTAGCTGGTCGAAGTGGAGCTAAATGTAACTACTTTATTTAGGGCTAGGTATTTAATTTGTAGGCTCATCACAGGTTTTTTTTTAATGTATAATCTTAATCTGAAAATGAACTATGGGTGTGAGATAAATGTAAAGGAGTCCTCTGAAAGGGAGTGAAGTACATCATAAATATTTAGTATCATAAAATGGAAATTCAATTCGCTCAAATTTGTCCATGTTGTAAAGTTCCACCACAAAAAAGAAAACTCTTCTTATACATAAAAGCCACTGCAGGCTGGTCTGTGATGTGTGTTTGGGAGTGTGAAGCACTCAACAAGTCTGCAGAAGCTTTCTTGTGGCGCTCACAGGCGTTGAGTCGTCTGGGTGGATTGCAGCATCTTGTAGCTCCGCCCTCGATTATTCAGCCTGGTCGACGTGCGGTTGCTGCGCAGCGTGTGAAAGCAGAAGCGTCCGACTCGGATCGGAGGGAGACTGGAGGAGCTCAGATTAGTGTCGTTGTAGCGGAAAATACGTTTGCTTACAGTTTCACACGTAAACTGCAACCTCTGGATTAAAACCCACCTCAGTTTTCTCTCAGCTTTGACCAAGAGGAGGGACATAAACGGGGGTTTCTCACACTGCGAGAAGTTTGACCGCGGAGTTTCAAGAGTAGTTTCGGGTGGGCTGACTGAGCTAGCCTGGCTGCCCGCTGCGCGTCCCTGCTGCCCCGGCCAGCCAGCCGTAAGTTAGCCCGCTGTCCTGGTCCTCTTCCAGCTGTGGTGAATCATGGCGCTCAGAGCCAAGGCGCTGTACGACTTCCACTCTGAAAACCCCGGCGAGGTGTCGGTGAGGGAGAACGAAGTCCTAACTCTGTACAGCGAACAGGACATTGATGGCTGGTTTGAGGGGGCGAACAGCAAAGGAGAGAGGGGACTGTTCCCCGCTTCATACGTGGAGATCCTGAGGAACGACGCCGCCTCCACATTAAACAACAACAGCTGCAGCACATCTGGGGACACTTACCCGGACTCCCGATACGCCAACATCCCATCCGGAGGTTTTGACGGCTCTCATAATAAAGTTGAGAACTTTTCCAAACCGTCTCCGCCTGCTTTCACCTCTTTCTCAGCCCCCACACAACTACAACAACAGCAGCACCAGCACACTTATCAGCAGCCCAGCCAAGGGAGCGATGATGACTGGGATGATGACTGGGATGACAGCTCTACTGTTGCAGATGAGCCAGGGACTGTAGGAGGAAGGTATCGTGACTTTGAAGGCAATGGGCCATCCACGTACAGAGTGTCAACATCCTCAATGTCAAGAGGCAATGCACAGCAAGCAAAGAGCTCTGCCACAGTCAGTAGGAACCTGAACAGGTTTTCAACCTTTGTGAAGTCAGGAGGAGAGGCGTTTGTGCTCGGGGAGGCTTCAGGCTTTGTGAAGGATGGGGATAAGATCTGCGTGATAATGGGTCAGTATGGACCTGAGTGGCAGGAGAACCCATACCCATTTGCTTGTACAATTGACGACCCCACTAAACAGACCAAGTTCAAGGGCATGAAAAGCTACATCTCCTATAAGCTGACTCCCACCCACACACAGAACCAGGTGAACAGGAGGTATAAGCACTTTGACTGGCTGTACGCTCGGCTGGTAGAAAAGTTTCCCGTTATCTCAGTGCCACACATCCCGGAGAAGCAGGCCACGGGGCGCTTTGAGGAGGACTTCATCTCCAAGAGGAGGAAAGGCCTCATATGGTGGATGAACCACATGACCAGCCACCCGGTCCTGGCCAGGTGCGATGTTTTCCAGCACTTCCTCACCTGCAACAGCACAGACGAGAAGGCCTGGAAGCAGGGTAAGAGGAAGGCCGAGAAGGACGAGATGGTTGGAGCCAACTTTTTCCTCACAATCAGCACCCCTGCAGCTCCGCTCGACTTCCAGGAGGTCGAGAGCAAAATAGACGGATTCAAGACTTTCACCAAGAGGATGGACGACAGCACGTTGCAGCTCAACGCCACTGTCAACGAGTTTGCCCGCAAGCAGATTAGTGGCTTTAAGAAGGAGTATCAGAAAGTGGGGCTGTCATTCAAGTTCCTCAGCCAAGCCTTTGAAATGGACCAGCAGGTGTACTCTGCTGGACTCAACCAGGCTATCTCCTTCACTGGGGAGGCGTATGAAGCCATCGGGGAGTATTTTGCAGAGCAGCCCAGCAAGGATCTTGACCCCATCACAGATTTGTTAGCTCTTTACCAAGGACACCTGGCAAACTACCCCGACATCATCCATGTCCAGAAAGGTAAAATAACGACACTGTCATACACATTTTTATACATTTCTCATCACTGATTTATCGTTTTGTACAAGGTTGCTTTCTCAGGAGTCAAATTCTTATTATTTGTATTCATTACATTTGGACACAAATTACTGCCAACCCTTTAATGTTTAGTTACATTTCTTCTAGACTATTAAAAACTATTATTATTGAAAAATTAGACTGAAGACATACAGTCAGCATAATCCAACCACTAAACTGAACAACAAAGGCAATATATAAAAGATACACACAATTCAAATCTCAGAACAACACACGGAAATGTTTTGAAATCCCAGTGTTCCAGTCAATTTAAAATTCACCATAATATACACGTATGAAATAAAACAGCATGGTTCCTGTGGGATCATAAATCCTGTTTCCAAACCTTACTTTCTACCGCAAGTTTGGCTGAGGTGCAATAAACAGGTTTTAAAGTAAAGAAATAAGTGTGTTTGCTGGCTGTAAAACAACACGGCAGACAGCGGTCAGGTTACAACTATAGCTTATGTCACTTTGCAAAACAAATAGGCTGTGTTTGCATTTGGTCAACATGCTTCTGCCCGTTTGTTCCACCTGCTGAATCAAATGGGTGGCACCCGTTTGGTTGTATTGGATTTTCCATTACGGGTGAAGTACTACACACTAGTGCTCTGGAGATGGAGAATGTCCTACCTGGCTTGCAGATCACAACACTGATGCAAAAAATTTTGCAGCTGAATCCTTCACAAATGATTGTCCAAATGTTTTGTAGTCTTTTCACAGAAAGTCAATGTTAGACTAATCTAGGCCATCCTCCTACATGACCCCAACCCAATGATTGTTCTCATTGTGTGGCAAAATGTCACTCGCATGAGAGGCAACACTGTTATGCAAGAGGCAGAGCATTGTAGCGCTTGTGTTTAGAGGGGAGCTCTCACTGCTGTTTACCATGTGTGAGAATGTGGCACAATTGCTTCCTTCTGATGGGAAAGAGAAAATGATGATATGAAGGAAACATGCAGCTCAAACCCAGCTCCTCCTCCATGTAGGTTATACCTGACTGACTGCTTTCTGAACAGTTGTATGTGCAGATATGTGTGCATTTGTGCTTTCATTAAGTAGATCTCTCTTTAAAAAACATGAAACGTGAATCTTTACAATCACTTATAACTGGAAACTGAGAACCCTACCTGAAACAGTGCCATGTAGGACACCATATAGGACATGGGCCTGAACACACTTTCAACATTAGAGGATGATATGAACTAATCCTTCTCATTCCATGCTTTAGGTTCAGCCCCAGTGCTCTAACTTACTAATATCACATGGCTCTCGGATCAGGGTGGGAAAATAATCTTTTCATCCATCAGTCAGAGTCAGGTTTAGTCCACAGTGGTGTCCATTATTTCATTTACCATGTACTTGGATAACAAAAGAAAATACTTTAAAACCATAACTTAGCCACAACTTAAGTTTAACATTTAGCTGGTGACTTGTGTTAACTCGCTACCTTCTCTGTGGACATATTGGTTTATCATTTAGGTCCCCTGCAAACACTGGACCCATTCAGTCCACAACAGCATCGGGGAAACAGGACAGACTGTGTTTAGGCTGCAGTGGGATACAAACTTCCAGTCAGCTCAAATCAAGTTTTCCACGTAGGCCGCACACAGCCCAAATAAGGTGACACAGCCATTCAGTCTGGTGTGATGAGCTAATTCCACAGATAAGAAACTCTGATTTGATAGCACTCATGGAAGACCTTGCTGCGGGCACAATGTTGAGAAAAGATGACGTAGCGCAGTGAAACAGGGCAGACTGGAAACAAAGCTGCCGGGAAAGCCGGGGCATGCAGCAGATGAAAGGAGAGCCGCGGGTCGCATATTGAATCCAAAATTACTTTGATCTCATCTTGTTTTTTGTGGACTGACGCTGTTTAGTTTCCGTATTTATTTTGAGACCGGTTGAGCCATTTTTATTCATGCCTTCATTCCTTTTCCACTTAATTATTATGCAAGTGAAGAACCTGTTTCTAATTTCTTTCTATTGATAAGAAAAGTAAAAGACAAAAATTTAAATTCACCCCTTGTTAACCACTCATGTTGTTAGGCCTGTTGGCCTATAACGTGCCAGTATCTGCAAGAAGCCGTAAACATTTATGATGCTGCATGGTATTAACAGTGATATATCGGAACAGTATAATGTGCCTTGGTTACATTAGATATAGAAGTGCCCTCGCTCATGACAACTGAATGGCTGCTTGTTACTCAAATTGCCTGCATGTTTCCAAGGAACGTTAAATGCAAATACCCACTGCAAAGGTACTTGACATTCACGCTCTAAAGTCTACTTATGTTGTCTACTCACCTGAAGGTCTTGTAGAACCATTCAGCACTGTTAACACTGCAGTGAAATGACTATAATTAGGGGGAAAGGTACGTGAATGAATAGGTGGTTTTTAATGAAGCCATAAACAAAGGTAGCTTAAATTTCAATGGCATGTCATTGTGTGAGGACAGTACTGTGCAGCTGGGAGCTTAAACGTCATGTGTATGTTCTGAGTTTGGCATTTTGTCTGGCCCTTTGTCTACCTTTGCCTTTCTCTCAGCCTCGTATATATTTATTACAACACTTACTTTTCCAGATGGGATAGACATGCGCAGGGTACGTCTGTCGCTCAGTTTTAATACGCCTTTCCTGATAAACGTGTGGCGGATATGTCCACAAGTGCTATTCTTCTGTTGTGTGACGTTTATTGCTGTCTTCTCTCAGTTAGACACCCGAATAGAGGCTAGGCCACATCCTTTGTTGTTTTTAACCAGAGTACACATTTCCGCAACAGAGGTGGTTACACAGAAACTCGTTGGGCCAAGTAGTTCAGGTGGGACTGAATAGTGCTGTTGCCAATGCATTGGTGGAGCGATGATCAAGATTTGAAGTCAGTCAGAAAATGGTAACCATGGCTGCGTTAAAAGTGCAGGTTGAGGCTAATAAGCTTGGTCATTACCTTTATTTAAGAGGTTATCTCTTGAGGTGGTCTTGCCGTCATATCACTGTTGCTCTCTTCAGGAGAAACCTGTCAAAACATTGCTTGTCAGTTTTATAAGCGGCTGAATTCCATTTTTAGCTCCCTACATTTATCTCATTAGGACCTCAGACACCAGGCAGGTTTTTATTTGATTGTGACCAGTGAAATGTGAGCTTTCCCTCAGAGGGACACTGAACATCATCTTATTGATCTCCACCTCTTCAGGGACCCCATTAGTCATTAGCGTGTAGCTTGACTTGGACAATGATATTGACATCATATCTGGTGTTGCTTTCAAAACCATATTGAGCTTCACATCTCTTATTTTTGTACTTTTTTATTTTTGTCCAAATCTGATATTAAACCCTTAATAGCGTTATTTTTTGTTAAACTCTTGAGAAAGAGGAAGGAAGGATAATGGGTTCATGAATGATCGCTGTTTACAATCCAAAGATACAGTTAACTCAGGTTTGGCCGATTACCAAAGAAGCTACGTTTGTTTTTTTAAGTGAAGAAACTCAAATTTAAATGCTCTTATTCAGCATTATTGAAGCTCGAGAGAGAGGGGTGATTGAACGTTAAAGCGTTTGACCGCATACATTGCAGTCCACCAGCTTATGCAGCAGTGAAAACTCACAGCATTTTTCTCTTATCACAGCATGACTACTTGTCAAATGAATATTGAAATGCAACCAGTTATGCTACTCTAAGTTCTTGTTCAAACACTTGCTAAATGTGACAATATTTATCCTGCCTGCAGTGCTTCTGAGGAAAAACATGTTGTTAACTTTAGGCCAGGGCTAAAATAATAGAGCACCACCCACTCCTACGGTGAATTTGCAAACAATGTTTTTATTCAGTAGATAAAAATGCTCAGTCTGTTTCAGGCTAACAAAGTAGTTTCATGCAATAGCTCTCATTGATCAACTTGAATGCAAAGAGGAATGTATTCAATCACATTTACATACTATAGTTTACAATGATCTCTAATTTAATCAGTTTGCTTAAAAGCAAAGACTGCATACAGAACACAAATCCAGTAGGAGAGGAAAATAAGCTAAAGGCTATATTTATATAGGCTTATATATTATAAGTAATTAAGTTGTTGAAATGCTTTTTGGCTTGGCCTACTTTATCCCCATTTTGACTTTATTTATGCGTCCTCTTTCCCTTGTTAATTTGATCTATTCAGCACATCACTGAGAGCTGTATTTTGTCTGATCTCATCACGGTTTAATCACCACATAAAGTGATAAAACAATGGCAGGCAAGTAAGGGAAAGCACCGATTTACAAAGATGTCAGATTTCCTGCTGAGTCAGCCTTTCAGCTGACACTCCCTCTGTGTAAACACTGCAGGTCTGCCTGATATATTGTCACAGGCTATTTAAATGTCCTCTAGTGCACAAATGGATAGCTGAGGTGGTGGTGGCGGGATGAGATGGGGATTGCTGCTGGTTGTTCAGGTCACGGGCGCGCAGTAGCTCGTGTTGTGTAACCAGGGATTATGTAAGAGTTGAAGCGGCTGCCTCCTGGGAGTCCAGGAGGGCTCAGTGCCACCTCCGTGCACCCAGGGAGGATTTCTCTCCTTTTTCTGATTCATAGGGTGACACTGCAGTGTGCTATGAACCTCATTAATCACTATAGGTGATGCTGGGGTCGGGCAGTAATCAGTAGCTCTATATCTTTAATCTCTATAGGTTTATATTAATGATAGCATTATGTATCTCAAATACAGGCGGTGTCTAGTATTTTTCTGTCAGTCACTCAGTTCCAGTAACAAGGGAAAGCATGGCAGAAGCAACGACTTTACAACTAATAATCACATGCAATATGGCACAAATTAGTAATCTAAAACATTTTTTATTATTACTTATTTAGAGGTAGCACTTACTACAAAGACAAAACTGTAAAAGAACGCCCCCATACACTTATCAATCACTTATGAAATTAAAGTAAATTAAATATCTTCAGGTTTAGGACAATCGATTAATTTAGAATATATTCAGCAGATTAATCGATAATGAAAATAATCAACATGTGCAGACCTACTTGACAGACTCAGTATCTCATTGGTGGTTCTGTTTTTGAAGCAGCTGTGAAAAAGATGTGGCTCTGTATATTACAGTTTGCTGACACCATCTTCTATGACTGAACTTGCCTTTCTCATAAAGTCTCCATGGTAACAATTATTCCTCCTTAGTCCATTAGTGGGCTTTTAAAAAGCAGGAAGCCAGAGACCTTTAAGGTACAGTAAACACCTTTGGGATTGGCATTTAAGTCTTTGGACATCTGTGTTTGTTCCCGTCTCTCTCTTTTCCACACCGTCTCCATTCCCCTGTTATCTTTGCCTCTCTTTCTGTCATGTTCAGTCTGTGCATTAGAGGAATTTCAAAGATCTGGGTTAAACTGCATCTCAGGGAGCCACTGCCAGAAGGCAAACTGGGCAGATTTTTGGGGGGGAAGGGCAAGACATCTTCTTTTTAGGAGGATTTTGTCAGCATATTTCTTTGCTCTGTGTGCTGTAATATAAAGCCGTACATGTCGAGTGTTGCGAGTTGTAAAGAGAAAGGCAGTCATAAAGCATTTAAGGGTAGACAGAAGCCAAAAGGGTGCAGGGTTAGGTCAGTAAGTCTTCTGTGGGCTCACATATCAGGAAACAAGCAGACTTTCAACAGAGTGCTGGTAACTAAGCTCACATAATGACTTGAAAATCCCATGACAGACCAATGCAGGAAGATTTGCTGCATGACTCAAGGGCACAAATCTCCCCTTCACACCCCGCCCTAAAGCCAACGGTTCGAGATGACATTGTGCCGTGAGTGGAGTCACACTCATCTTACTACATGTTGTCTGTGTCATCAGTGTTACCACTGTGTAACATCACAGTCTCGGAGTACGTCAGTGTTTGTTTCTGTGTTTCAAAGTATTTACTCAACCAATGTTTCTGCCACATTAACAAGGAACTACAACAGATTGAATGAGTCTACAGCAAGTTTCATTTAAAACATCCAGGGTCGATGGGTATTTTCTCGATTCATTGTTTGGTCAATCCCAATTTTCTAAACCACAAGGTGACACCTTCAAATGTCTTGCTTTGTCCAGCCAACAGTCCAAAACACAGAGAGTACGATAACTGAAACAGTGAGAAGCAACAAGGTCACTAGCAATGAGGCGTCTGGCCTTATCACCTGCTTCTGCTTAGAATATCACAAGAGCTGCAAAGTTAATTTAAAAAAAGGGAAACACTTTTGGGGAAACAAACTTTGGCCTACAAATCAAGTTGCAAATTGGAAAATCATTTTTGACAAGAACAAATTCTAAGAACCTTAAGAACCACTAAAAAATTATGTAAGCACACATACATTAGCATTCATGTCACATCCCAAAGAAATGTTTCTTTCCTCCCACTTTGATTCCAGCTGTGTAAACATCTTTAAGTAGTTGGATCAGACAGAACGTCATGTCCTGTCAGTTTCTCTTGTGGTTCAACTGAACACTTATTGCTCATGACATTTCTTCCTTTACCCGGTCAGAAAATGTCAGCAGTTTGATAAGTCATCTGTCATGAGCTCCTGGTGTTTTGACCCTGCCTTCTGCTCCCATCTGTCTGGAAAGTGGTAGGCTAATTTCTTGTTTTGGCACCAGTATGGCTGAAGGCTTGTTCCGCAGCGAGCAAAACTCGACAGCAGGTTTTTAAAGGAAGTAGCAGCAGTGACAGTTCACACGTGTCAAAATGGGCGGTTTGTAAACCATCATGTCTCGATCCTCTTGTGCCACTACAGTGACTCTACAGAGCTCTTTCTGTTGTACTCTGTGTGAGTGCGATATGCTCTTTTTTTGCAAGGTATAGTTTCTTGATAGACATGGAAGAGGTGCCATCTGACCTTGTCATGGTTTATTTAAATTCACCTGTAGTGATCAAAGCAGTGTCCAACAGCTGAACTCAAAAAGCAATTGAAAGTCATCAATAGCCACCAAATGACAGTGATGGGAAATATCTCAGAATCAAACTTGTAAACTGATTTGAAAATGCCCAGCTGACTTGTTTTTAAACCTGTATCCCGTGAAAGGGGTCTTAAATATGCTCTGGATGGCTGCATACATGATGTCATGCCAAACAACTGAGTCTACAGCTGCATGTCCCAGGTAAAAAGTCAGCATCCCCACCAGTTGATGATCCACGTAGAAGACATGGAAATAAAGAAACAGCATCAGTCTTGTGTAGCAGTATAAATATGAAAAATATAAGAGCAGACTCTTTGTTAGCTTAGCTTATGTAGCAGACTAAGGTTAAATTTATGCTTCATTGTTTCACTTTTATATAGTTTGCCAATGAAATGCTCCTTGGCCTTGGGAACAACACTCACTTAGGTTACTGCAGTAAGCTAGTTAGCTGGACATGCTAACATTTTCAGCTTGCGTCAAATAAACACATTGTTTAATCCATTCATTCTTTACACTTTTGAGTGTGTTTTTGGTTTTGGAAAGGTTAAAATGATAAAATGCCTCTTACTGCAGCCACCATGTTCATCGTTTCATCATGCAGAGAAATCCAAAGCTTGATGGACATGCCTAGTTACGGTTGCTAAGCTATTATTGGACAATCTTTGTTCAGGGGAGGGGTTTAGCAAAGGGTGAATTGCTTAACCGTGACATCAGCATGAAAGAATAGCTAAGTCCTACAAAACAGACTTGTTCACATTTGATAGGCAATGGTCCAAGTTCATATTATGTCCTTGAAATTGCCAACAATCATTCGTAGATGGTATCAAACTGCCAGCAAAATCCCCTTAAATGGTAAATGGTTGTTTAGAAAAGGCCTTTGAAGTGACATGATGTTATAGATTTCTTTTAGAGTCGGGCCCCCTCACTAACTATAGACACAGATGTGGTTCTCAGGGAGTTCAGGACAAGCTGTTCATCAAACTATTTTTGGCCAGTTCCTGGAAGTTACACATTTACTGTCAAGCTGTGCTCTTGAATCTTAATAGCAAAGAATATTCCGATTATTGATTAACTTTCCCATGAAAGAGTCTGAAGTCATACGTCTGTTTGATGAGTTAAAGATTAGATTTAAGGAAATAAATCTCACGTCTCACGGAAGGAACACTGTTTAAAACGCAGCCTACTTGTGGGCTGTTTTCCCACATTAGTTAATATGGTATGGTGTGAGTGTTTTCCATTTGTACAACATGCACTCTCATGAAGCACTTAAAAAAACATGATAAAAATTATAGATGTGATCATGGAACAAAAAACTTTTACTCAACTATTATTTTTGCTCTCTCATCCCCAAACAGGAGCCCTGACGAAGGTGAAAGAGAGCCAGAAGCATGTGGAGGAGGGCAAGATGGACCGGGCTCAGGCGGAAGGCATCGACGAGCGCTGCAACATCATCTCCTGTGCCACGCTGGCTGAGATCCAGCACTTCCACCAGATCCGCGTGCGCGACTTTAAGGCACAGATGCAGCACTACCTGCAGCAGCAGATCGCCTTCTTCCAAAAGATCACAGGAAAGCTAGAGGAGGCCCTGCAGAAATATGACAACGCATAGTAGATCGCTTGTCGCTTGTCTCAGCCCGTTGGTTTAGACCTTGATGATCAATGACCAGGCACCTCCCTCGGCCAGCCAGTGGAGTTTTGGCAAACAACAGCCAGTACCACATGCTGCTGAATGCTGTTCATCCAGCAGGGAGGGACATTCAAGGAGACTACACTCCAGTAATAACGAAATTTCAACCAGATCCAGGTTTCTGTGTGTGTTGGCCACATTTTGGGGGGACTGGATGTCCTTGTTTAAGAGAGGACATGTACTTTAAAGAAGTTAGGCCAACTTGTAATACAAACAACGGTCTCATGCCTTTTGATTTAGACCAATGATAATGATGGTACACCACGTGGTCTGGTGTGTGGGTGAATTAAATCTAATCAATGTTATGACCTGCAGAGAGAGAACCATGTGTCCGCTGCTACCTACACACCCGGTGCAAGATTTCATATATCAAGTGTTTTTAGCCTTACGACACTGTTTTTAACCGACTGTTTTTTAAAGTGACTGCCACTCCACGAGCAGCGATGCTCCAGTGGCTAACGCCCTGCCTTCTGGAAACACTCAAGCCCTTCCTGGTATCTCTCTCCTTGAACAAACAGGACAAAATGTTTACAGTCTCCTCGCTGAGCAGCCGCTGTCACCACTGTCTCGCTGTGCCTTCTGATTTCGTCTCTCTGGACATTTTTGTTACTAGTTACTAAAAAGCTTTATATACTGTATATGTACAAACATATTCTATTTGTTTTTACAAAGCTACAAATTTTGCAGTCTTTGAAAAAAAAAGATCACTGTGCTTTGAGGGCAGTGTCTTTTATTAGAGATAATATTGTTTGATTGCACCGTTTTTTTCCCCCAGTGGCCCCATGATTGGTTTTTAACACTCACAGTGTGACAAAATCAAGATCAAGAGAGGATTACCTGCTTTGACAATAGGAACCCATGCCTTATGCATGACACAGCCAGCACTGGTGCTGTTTTAAGCTTGCTGAATTTAAGGGACGAGTATAATGGACCCTTGCTATGCCGGATACCTGAATTTGTGTCGACAAAATGTTGTTTTTCAGGCTTAGTTTTGGGGTAGTGTTCAGAGGCAGGCTGTTAGAGGGTAGAGGGCTCCTCACCTGTTTTAATAATGCAGTCTTTTTAATAGCACACTTCTAGACAGTTCAGCTGTACTGCTGTTTTTAACCTTTATGATGTTGGTTGCATCATGAAGAGATTAACATAGAAGCAGAGACACAAAATAAATTCCTCCATCACAGAAAGCTGTTGGTTGATCCTGTGTGTTTTGTCAAGTACTTTAAATATGTAATTACTCTTGAGTCTTTTTGTTATAGCTTATTTGATTGAACTGAATATGTCTGATCACTTCAGTCGAGAGCATGGGCCTGAATACAGTGAACAACTGGTGGAAAAGGCAATAAAAAATGTGTATGTGCTGACAGGTTAATTTGCCTTTTAATGGTCCTTCAAAGTGCATCAGTCATACTATAGTATTTTTACGATCCATGTAATGTGGCCACCTTACCATTTTATAATGTCAGAAAGACAAAGAGAGCAAACTGTGCGGCTCTGCAGGTTTCCTTGGCTGCATCCCTGGAGGACTGGTGTGCCGTGTCAGTGTTTCATGCTAAGCTCACGGCTCGGCTCGCAGATCTGCTGACAGCGCAGGGCCCGGCCAGCCGTCTGGGACATCTGGCCACTGTTAAAAGTGGCGGAGTGGATGGCAGTGAACACGTAGTGAACAGCAAAAGGTCAAAAATAGCTGGGAGGGTTTCTCATTAACTGTCATCATCACCACCTATTACCAAGATAACCAAGATGCAGAACAGTGCTTATTGGAGATAACATTGTCTCCTCGCACAGATGGTCTGAGTTGTAGGAAAAACTCTCCCAGCGCACGTCAACAGTTTTGTCCAGTGCTGGACCTTTGTTTGTTATCTTGAGGCGAGTATACTGTGAAGCAGTGCAGTGTCTCTTTTGCCCAATGAGAATCCAGTTTGATAGATGTGATGGTGAACACAAGATAACTGATAGCAACAGCTTTCATCACCACTGGGTTTTAAGAAGCAACCACCCAGTTCTGTAAAAAGGTTTATATGTTAATATCTTCCCACCAACAGATTATCTCTCAAGACCTCCCCCTCTACTCTGTCCTCTTCTGCCACTGCTTGAAACCACAATACACAATTACAAATACAGAAACGCTGATAGAAAAGGTTACCAGCTGCATATTTAATTGATGGCAATTTTGACATTTTATTAATTAAATATACTGTGATACTCAGAATGTGATCAACTGCAACAAGGCCTTCTCAACATTAGAGCTTCTCATGTGTAGTTAATGAATCCATTTCTCGAGGGATAAGCAGACGCCTGTTAATTTCAACAAGACTAAGACTCTGCGGCCACGCTAGCAGCTCTGTGTGGCTTCACTCAGGCACAGCTCTGTTTTGAGCCAAATGCTAGCATCAGCATGCTCACAATGACAATGCTAAAATGCTGATTTTTAGCAGGTATAATGTATAATATAATACAATATTAACCATCTTAGTTCAGCATGTTAGCATGCTAACTTTTGCTAATTAACACTAAGCACAAAGTAGCTGAGGCTGATGGGAATTCGTTTTGCTGTCAAAAAATGTCATGCCAATCCTTCCAATAGAGATATTTCAGTCTGGATTAAAGTGGTGGACCGACCGACAGACATCGCCATCGGTAGAGTCACACTGCTAGCATGGCTAATAATATCCTGTCATGTGGGAGCATGGCAGTCCTCTTGCAAAGTGCAAACTCTCACTATCTCATTCCTGTCCTCTAGTATTCAATGTTTGTTTGTTTTTTAGCATGAACTCCACAAGATGCACCCAGCCTTTAGTAATCTTATCCCTCAGGCCTTCTGTCAATATTGCCAACGCCCGGGGAAATGGGTGCTCCTGTTTTTACATTCTTGCTCTTCTCGGCTCTAAACTTTGGTTGTTCTGTTGGGATTCAATAAAACTGATATATGTTAGGCACAAAAAGGATTTGGTTGAGACAGTTTACACAAAGCTACTCTTACTACATATGATTGTTGTGAAAGTTTGGAATTAACATAATATTAGATCCACATATGATAAAAACAATGACTTCCTAGTGTCATTGTTTAATGACAAATGGGACAAAAATGACAAATCTTTGTCAGGTCATCATCTTCAGTGCAGTTATTCTAAGGGGGGGTGGGGTGTTCACCACAGTCTAACACACAGGAAACAACAGCTCTCGATTCAGACATGGTTTTTCTTGAGACAGAACAATGTCAGCAGCTGACCACATTTCACAGACACAAACGTCAAGTGTGTGAAACCAATGGCCACAAGAGCAGCGCCGGAAATACCTTCCAGATGCTGCGGGGGAGTGTGATAACAGAGCATGGCACAGTGTAATCACTGATGGGTGAAAACAAGAGATATAAGAGAGTGAGTATGATTTTCTGGAGGATTTGTTCAGGCGGAGTTTGTAATCGAGGCCATCACAGCATTTCAGCTCTAATAAGAAACATCATGTCCAAAATAAGTTGTCATCACTGCTCCTATGAGACTTGGCTCTCTTCCTTTTGGACTTTGCAGTGGCTCTCTGGAATTCACTGAATGTAACCCAGAAACATTCTGTACCTTTGTCGTCAGTGTGGTGACGACCCAAAAATGAGAAAATCTGGTCGAACCCCTTCCCAGCTGCTCATTTACTGCTCTCACACAAGGAAAAAAGTAAGAATTTGACTGCATATTTTCACCTCTATCATAGCTGAATAGCAGCTTTCACTTTGTTTTTTACTTTGAGTATTTTTCTGTTTTCATAAGACTTGTTTATACATTCCCCAATCTAGAAATGAGTTTGTTTTCCTCTAGTTTCAATAGCTGGCACTGAGAAGCAGAACAGTAGTTGAGAGAACATGTTTCCTCCTCTAATGACCTGGCACTGACGTCGCATTTGACCACATTGCTTTCATAATGACTGAATCACTGTCTCGCGATCCATGTGTAGATTACACCCAATTCCTGTTGCACCCTCCCTGTGCAACGCTCAGGTCTGATTTCTCAGTGAAACCAAGAAACAGGGACAAAAACCTCTAAAACTGGGAGTTCAGGCTCATTTTGCTTGTCAAACACAACCTAGTTGTCCTCCAAATCACGCATCTCTGAGTAGATCCCACCATGACACCCGATGTGCATCGATTCACATCTGCTATCCCTAATCAGTACACCCTCAGCTCTTCACCTCCCTGTTTAGAGCACTACCATAACATACTTTCATAAAATACCATTGTGAGTTTGGCCCTGACTTCCTCTTATTGCTTCAGCTGATTAAATGTTACATTATAATGCCAGGAAATGCCTTGAGGCAAACCACAAAGATTTAATTCCTCATATTTCTTCTTGTAATATTACTATATTGACAGAGGAAGTGCAAAACCAAACACAGGATTTCTCTTGAAAGGAAATGTTTTGTTTCAGATTGCAGTACCATATTTCAAGTCATTGCATGGCGTATTGAAACAGCTGCTGTCTGATGCTCCTCATTGCGCCAGTAGTAAAGTACTTTATAGTAGTCAAATAGCTGTTCTTCAAATTGCACACTGAGGAATTTGGGCTTCTATTCACTTGTTTCAGTAATATTTAATTTCATGGCATTAGATAAACAGCATTCACAAAGTAATCCACCAGGAATGTGTGCTTGCACGTATTTGAATGGCCAGCAGTGCCTTGACAGATGATGTTGCCTTGTGGGGGGTTTTTTTGCTACGTTTTTCAACAATTTCTCAGCGAACAACAGCTGTCTTGTCGTCACTGTGAGGTTGTCAGACATCCAGCACACAGTTGGGCAGATGGATAAACTGCTGTTTCTGAATTTATCTCCATACTTAAACCTTTTAAACTGATTTTTTTGTGTTAAATATATTGCAGGGTTTTGGTTAATAAAGACCAATGGACATAAACCAGAAGTCCACATGTCACAATGTGCAAATGAAGACGTGTATATTGACATATTCATCACATCTTGAAAAAGCACCTGCACATTTAAAAACTGACTGAAGTAGCACTTCATAATGTGTTACTTCAGGCTTAATTCTGGCTCTAGGGTGTCATGCAGTTAATCTTTCTCGCATGGCAGATCAAATGGTTCATTACAACATTATGATCCCACTTCATGGATTCTAGTTCTTTATTCTTAATCTTTACAATGCTGGCACTAAATAATATCATGCAGGTCGATTGTGTGCAGTTGCTGAGACAGATGAAATCATGCATTGCAGGCCCACAGCTTTCTACAAAGCAAGCCCCCCTCCCTCTTTGTCTGCACATGTAAGGCAGAAGCAAACTTCAAGTGCTGTTTCTGTTCTGTCTGATTTTTTCTGCAGAGTTCATGCTTTCGGAATGTGAGGCGTTTGCCTGCACTCAGCATATTCCTGCTGGAGGGGGTTTCTGGCTGGATCTGCTTTCAATTACAGCCGGGTCTGTACTGGCCTTTGATCAGAGTCTGGGCCGACTGAAGCAGAGGGGAGACCCTGTCCTAACACAGCTGACAGACTCGGGAGCAGAGGGGACACTGAGCACTGAGGCTCTGGGCTGAACAGATTCTCATTCTCTGGGGAAAAAAACACAGAACCACTCCCTCCAACACTGGCTTCACGTTACAGTCCCAGTGGTACAATCCCTTTATGAAAAACAGTGTGTATGCGTGTATGTGTGTGTGGAAGTGTGTGTGTGTGTCTGAGGAAGGATGAGTTAAGTCCTCCTGGCCACCTCCTGAGATTTGTTTTAAGTTGGTCCCCTGTGACTTTTTCATTATAGCTTCACTTTTACTTAATCTTCTTAACATTTCTACATAGATTGAACCCTAACTGGAAACCCTCCTCTTCAACATGTGTCATATTTCACCCAAAAATACATATAAAACAAAACAATTGACATTTGACGTTTTGATCATAGACTGTGTCTCCTATGAGGCCTGTGTTCATGTAACTGTGTAACTGGAAAGTCCGGTCAGTGTGGTTATCTTCTGACGGTCGATGATTTGATGGTAGCTGTCAAACATGTTCCTCTCTTTCACAGCAAAGATTACATCGGTGTTCTTTCTTCTTCTGATGGTTGCCTGGCAGGCAACATACCTCAAATGTTTGAACTCTGTCATGTTTTTAAAAATGACAGCACCGTATCGTGCTAACAAGCACCGGTATCACTCCCAAGGGGTCGTGTTGCTTAGCCAGAAGTTTTCTGCTCACCACTTAAGTACACTTTCCACTCTGTGAATATCAGTCAGTGGGTTTAGTCTGAAATATTTTGCTGATTTTGATTTCTGTAATGTTCTTATTCATGATTCCTTTGTCATATTTTTATTTCATTTTCATTTTACTGTGTGAAACAACAGAAAACCTGCTGAAAACAACTTTTAATCGAGTCAAGCCCACAGTAGATAATGACACAGTGGCATTACAAGCACTTCTTGGTTTTGCAGGAAGCATGATTAGACAAACATGCAGGCCTGGTCAGCAGCTCCCATGAGATCATCCACTGACCTCAGCACAGCAGCACCCTGCCCACTCCTGAGGATGAGGTCCCGAGTACTGAAAAAGGCTCAGACTACACCCTGCTTATAAAACATTATTTTAGGCAAAAATCACATTTGCTGTGTCTAAAACTAAGACAGTTTTGGGTGGCTATGGTTTGAAATAGCAAAAGAAACACAGAAAAAGATGTTATCTTTGAAATCACCTTCCTGCCAAAGCCAACACCCATTGTCAGCACTGGAACGACAATGTTTTTTGGTGACCTACCGTACCATTCCTCTGTTACCAGCATCTTCTTACATAATAATAAATATCCAGATTTAATGGGCAGAATGCTGTGGCAGTTTGTGAACATGCATACATGCTCCCCAGAGGATGAACCTTGAACTCTCAATGAGCTTTCCTCTTACACCACTTACACCACTTGGCTGGGGCCTCAAGGGGATGCACCTGCTTGAACCAATTCAAAACTACACATTTTCAGCCACAGAATTGGTTCTAAGAAAAGGAAAATAATCTATTTCCTGTCTGTTCTGTGTGTTGTGGGGTGTAATGAATATAACAGCCTCTCTGGAACACCAGCAGGGCTCTAAACATTTAGTCTTAGATATAAAAGCTTTACTAGTAGCTAGTACAGCTTTGAGCTTTACAGACTTGCATTTGTATGTTTTCTTGTTTTCAATCAATGGCAGTGCATCATGGGAATTGTTGTATTTTTCTATTTATTCAAGGAAACAGAGGAGGACATGCTGTGTGTCCCGTACCTGGCAGAATGTTCAGGAATGTGGGAGCACTCTGCATTCTTTAGTCCCGGTTTTGTTTTTATAGCCCTCACACAGGAAGCTCACTCCGGTGGGGCCTCATTCATGTAGTCTGAAAAACGCTGACTGCCCTCCCACCCCCACCTCTCTGGCTGCTCTCCAAGATAGACACACACATACACACACACACACACACACACACACACACACACACACACAATACACACACAACACATATTTTTTGTCTTTGTGGGCCAATGTGCATTCTCCCCTTCCCCTCCCCCGTCAGAGAGTTTCATTTATAGCTCTAATTACAATAAACAAGCAAGAACAACCAGGGAAGAGGCCACATCCCCTGCTCACACAATTATTTTCTCACTCAGGGATAGAACCGCTTGAATGTCTGTCAATCATATATCCCAGACTAAGTATTTTCTTGTTTTCAAAATAAACTGCATGGTGGTAGTTGGGCGGTAAAGAGCAGGTTACTCCTGAAATCAGATGAAATGTGAGGATATCTGCTCGAAACATCTCTGTTTTCAAGCTGTGTTTGCTAAAATTAACTTATAATTTCAGATATTTAATGATAATCTAAAGCCAGAATAGCTAGTTGAGTCATCTGCACTGGGAAGATTTGCACAAAGTCACGCAAAACCTGAAAACGTTAATATCAATGTTCCTAATTCCACCCTAATTAGGGAGAGCAAAGACTAACCAGAACCTCTGTCCACTTTGAGTACTCGTTTTGTTGTTGCCAAGCTGAATTTTCAAAAGTAACCCAAAAGTTCAGGATGTTTTCAATGTGTTTTTTATCATGACATCATCATACTGGGGGCAGGATGCCTGTGTACTCTTGGAGTTTGCACATTTTGACCTTGAAAAGGGCGAAACCAGCAAAATGTCATTTATTTTCAAGGATTCCCCTTCTCACCATGTGACTTCCTTGTCCTCATGCAAAAAACAGAACACAGACCCACACACACACTCTCTCATAAAACATGTAGTCAACCACACACTCTCTCTCTTTCTCTTCAACACACACACTGTGCTGACCAGCTAACCGCCCTCATTGTCCAATGCTACCAACAGACCACAGTCGGCCACAGTCATCAAATATACCAGCTGACATGGACTTGCTGGTGGTCTGACCTTTCTCAGTTCCCACACACACTTCCTACTGTACAGGATCATTGTTGGCAAGCTCACACATCAGTGATTTACAGACTATCAAGATCAATGTGAAATGTGTGGATCAGTATAGTTCCACATGTTAGTACCGCTGAGGATTTGATTTTGGCTCATAATCCTGTCAACATGTCAATATTCCGATCGCATCACATCTCTTCTCTTATGTTCCATTCCCTACTGAACAATGATGATTGAATGATGAGAATATGCTTCAAAAGGGACTCATGCAGGACATCAGGGAGAGCACAACATCAGGCCGAACATCTGATGCATGACGTCAGTTTCTGATCCCACTGTGGATGAATCTATTGACTGCGTTTGACAGGAAGTTCAGGAAGATCAAATCAATGGACAGTGGAGCACATGGGAGTTGACTACACGTGCCCCATGTGTATTTGTTTGCAGAGGCGGACTCAGACTGTCTGAGGGGCAGGGGTGAAAAGAAAGGGCACCGGTTGCATGCAGTGGGGCACCAGCACGCAGAAAGTCATGTTGCATTTGTGGGCAAACTCTGGTTAAGATACTTTTTTTTGTGACTAACACTAAATTGCTGTCACATACCATTTATCAAAAAGTGTCCCAAAAATTACAAAGAGGGATGAATCTATCCAGAGAAAAACCTTAAAACTAGGGACCATTAACACGTGTTTTCACATGATTAAATATAATAGTTTTCTTGGCTGCTGTATATTACTTTGAATATGGGCATGACCTGTTTCTTTTTGGTGTCATTTCAGATCACATCAGCCGTGTGCAGAGCAGAGAGAAAGCTCTGCTCACTGCCAAAAAACAGAGAAAAGCCTGTCAATGAATCAAGCAGCTAATCCTTTTCCCCCAGCAGATGAGAAATGCACAAGGACCCAGTTTAGTTGCAGATAAAACGGCGGGTGATACCGATGCCACTTGGGTAAAGAGCTCTGGGAAGAAAGAAAAATAAGCTTGATTGCAGAGTGGCATCATTTGCGCAACAGTGCTTTGTCTTAAAAGGCAGCCGCCATGGCTTTCAACACCAGCACGCTACATTCTGAAACCTTTTGCAGTATTTTACGTGCCTTGATTAGCTTTTATGAATAAACTAAATGACACTTTGTGGATGATATGTTAGTGGTACTTCAACTGCACAGACGTTGTTATTCTTGCAATAGTTTACGAGATGAAAGAGAGAAAAGGGAGGCTTTTTAGAAATGAAACATTGTAAAAGGCAACTGGCGGCCGAAGTGATTCAATTAACTCTGTGGGTTTGTCTTCGTGGAACCTTATTAAACCAAACAAGCCGGGACTCCTTTGTCTCTCTTAGTCTTGACTTGCAGGGTGCTATTGTTCTGTAACCCTCGACCCCACAATTACCAACCCTTAAATTACAATGATCACTCTGAGATCTAATATCTGAGGGCAAGAACTCATCCTGACTAATTATCTCCCTCTTTCTCTCACACATACTTTGGGAAATTGTATCAGTTGTATTGTAATCTGTACAAGCTCACTTTTAAATCTCGATGTCATAATTTAAAGGATGGACTGAAAAACTGTGTTAAAAGCACAGGGTAACACTGTGAGTGTATAACACTGCAGACAGCTAGTGTAATGATAATTGAAGCTCTGACTGCTCTGAGTTACCAACATGTGACCATTTCCTGCCAGACATACACATTTTGTAACTCTAAATACCATGATGTCAGCGTTTTTTTCAGACTATAATTTGACTTTTGTTCATGGAAGTACAAATCACTCTTGCAGTGTATGGGCTGAGTATCAATTCTGTGGATGAGCATAATTTACAGTTTCTTTTCATTGATCAATGTACACAATTGAAACAAAATCTTTTTAAAGTAGTTATAAATGTAAAAACAGTTCATAACAGATATAATATATCTTTAACTGGTGATGTTAGAGTTCACACTGATGTGCTGCAGACCTCTGTAGGAGGAGACATGTTCTATCAGAGTTGTTGCACTTATCAAAGCAAAAAAAAGATCATAGATTACAACAGATGTGTATCTGTCATGTTACATTGTGATACATACCTACAGTAGCCTGCATAATATGTAATTAGTAGTGATGTAGCACATGATTTTTCTTTCCTTGATCTTTAGCCATGCTAGCTGCGTGTTGTTGGTCTGTTTGTCAGTCAGTCGGTCCACCTCTTTGGTCCAGACTGAAATATCCCAACAGCTGGATAGATTTGCAGGAAATTTTGTACAGACGTTCATGATGAATGCTACTGATTTTGGTGACCCTGATTTTTCTTTTATCTAGCATCATCTGGTTCTACAAAACTGATGACATTGCCATCAGCCTCAGATGTACTTTTTTGTGGTAATGAGCAAATGTAAGCATGCTAACATGGTAATCCAAGATGGTGAACATGGTAGACATAATACATGCTAAACATAATAAGCATGTTAGCATGCTGACGTTGGCATTTTAACTCAAATCACAACCGTGCCAAAGTACAGCCTAGCATGGCAGTAAAAGAGAATCTGTGAATGTAAAGTCTCTTATTGCTTCACGTATTGTAACTTTAGCTCCACTCCAAACTGTCATGTAAACTTTCCTATAATCCTGACACACCATTTTTTGACAATTGGATTACACAAAACTTGATTTCACTTGTGTAACTCAGGCAGTTTGAAGTAGTATTGCTAATGCCGCTATTAAAATCAGGACATTTTGATAAATAAGACCAAAATATAACATAGAACTACATTATTCATCTCAACGCCAGCTCTAACTGTAGAACTGCAAAGTCATCATGTAATACTACACTGAAAATGTGACCATTAAATGTTGGATTTGTATCTAATCTACTTTACTTTTGCCTCTGTATCCACCCTTTTTATTTTTTACAGCCTGTTGTGTTCCACCAGACAAAAGACATAAATCTGACATGACATGCAAAACAAACCATGCATCTCTGCAAATGATTTCAGAGTGTAAACTGGCTTGTTGTATTCTCTGGATAGCCTTAGTTCAGTCTTTCAGATCATAAGCATTCCTAAACACAAACATGCAATCTCACCATGTACAACAGTTGCGGATTGTCTCAGTGAGGATGTGAATGAGTGCGATTGCGTGGACATGTGTGCATGATTTGACTTCTAACCTTGTGATGATGAAAGTACTCAAGCAAAGGTTTTTTTTCCCCACAAATAAACAATGTTGGTTTGACCATTTGGGATTGAGGTTGGAACTCAGTTTGAAGTCAGATTTGGGAAGTACAGGAAAGCACAAAGACAAGTCTCTTTGTATTTTTTGTTTGTGTGTTTATGTGTGAAGGAGGGAGTGGGTGAGTCTAAATCTTGCTCAGTTTGAGAAAATCCCTCTCCCTTGTGTCTGTTGAAAAGCTGCAACACTCACATATTTTTCAAATACCTCCTCCTTCACATACTGTGGTTTCAGTGTGTGCCATATCATCGTCACAATTTTTTAATCTCAAATGTTCTTTCAAATTGTGATAGCGGCAAGCCTGATAATCATACTGAAATGCCATTTCTTTTTAACCTGCCAACAAAGCTCTGACTGACTTGGTTGTCTCTCTAACCTGGCAAACAGCTATCTTTTATAGTTTTAAGTTTCTATGTTAGCTTACCTTTGTTTAACTCTGTCTATATTTGTATCTTTCTGTACAATTGCTCTTGGCGCTGGGGGGCTAACGACTGGAGTCGAGTGAATCCCTTGTATGTGTAACATACTTTGTCAATAAAGTTGATTCTGATTCTGAATGGACAAATTGTTACTAAATTCATCTTGTTTGTAGCTGGTGAAGAAGTTCAATCGTTGTATCAGTGGAGCGCTTGCATGCTCGTGTTTAGAGATACATTTTCAATTTTGCTGTTTTTGCTGTTTCAGTTCATCTTTTCCTGCGCCAAGTGCGTCAGACTACTGACTCTGCACACTCCTGTGTTATTGACAAATGGAACAATTTGATGATGTTCATCCTGAGTTGTGTTGAGTTTCCTTTTAAGAAATGACAATATTGTGGTTAACAACAGTATCCCAGTGAAGTTCCTGTTGGCAGACTCTGTGGCTTGACATCATTGTGTTAAGTTTGCAACTCACATGTGATGCCATTGCTCACCACTCTTATTAGCTCATTCACTGTCAACAAGACCATTCAGCACATCAGCGCAGATTGTGTACGAATCCTAAGCTGGGTGCACTTTTGGTGAAACAGTTTACATTCTTTATGAGCTCACTGTAATCTTTAATTTCATCTTTAATAATTCACTGTAATCTTACATGTGACAGACATCCTTAATGTCCCCAGAGTTTAGTGTGTTTGGGGTCAGGATAACAAGTAATTGCTTTCTTCCCATGATACCATCAGTTATGTGGACTGACTCACAGCAGTGGAGCTTCAGCTGCAGAAAAAGATCCTTGTGCTTTTCCAAATTACATTACATGTTTACCTTCTGGCTATCCACTGAGGACATTTGCTTTGGCAATGACAAATTTCCTTTTGAGATGGAAAACACACAACACCTCGGTGCAGATCACGTGACAAAATCCTGCAGATTTTATTGTTTCTGGATGTGTGAAAACCACAATTAAAAGTAATTGCAGGAAACTGGGAGAAGTGATGATGATAATGAATCTTTTTCAAATTGGTCTTTTGGTGCAATGTATCTTTTGTTGCAATGGGTAGAGTACCATTAGGAGGAGGACAACAGGCTGCAAGTACAGTTTAAATTATAGTGATCGAGAAAACTGCCAAAAACTCATTTAGTGGAAGAAATAAGGGATAATTTGGACACTAATAAATCATGTTAGTATCGGTTTGTTTCTCCTCTAAGTCTGCACAGGTTATACACAAACACACACACACACACACGGTATGATTATGCTACTGCACGACAGCAGAAAGTAATTCCTTGCAAGTGGTTTATTAAAAATATGGTATAAATAAATATGACACTTCAGGTTACATCATTCAGATGAGACTGGAATACACTGGATAGACACATTTCTCTTTAGTACAAAATGATTTCATAACGTATAAGTTTACAGTGGTTTTCTGTGACAGCAATTCCTCCTCTCCCATAGCTTGCCAGAACAGTACCTTTCATTTACAGTAGATACATCATTACAGTGTCAAACAACCAAGGCCAACTGTAGATAATGTCAAGAATTAAACAGGCTTATCAGTGTTAAATAATTCATATAAATACCAGCACTCGTATCAGTCAAAGAAATTCTCTCTTGTAATTCGTCTAGGAAAGATGAACTCCTTGTGCTAGAAATTGCTGCTAAAAATAAGCAAGGAACTGAAAAGTTGTCCTGTTGACAGATATTTAATGCCTCACCCCACAGGTCATTCCCAGTGCCAGACTATTGAGTTTTAGGGTTAGCTGCTCAATCTCCCCCATCAATGGAGGTGTACCCCTGTCTATTCAACTGTATGGGAACGTGAATAGATTATAGACTATACCTACTATTTTAATTTTAATCACTGAGGTGAAGGTGGGTGGAATAAAATGTAAATTAGTGTTTTCTTTAAGATCAGTGCCTTGATTTTTCATGCGCGCGTTTTGAAAATATATAAATACTGTGCATATTAAAATAAAAAACATATGAAAAACAGTGCTAACATTTTAACCAGTGTGATTTGATCAGGGCTATAAAAAAACAGCCATTTCGATGTCCCATTTCAATATATAGCCATGCTGGGAAGCATTTGTGAATTAACTGTGAATTTAATAATATTCAATCCTGTAATGCTAAACAAAGACCTCATTTATTGTCAATACATGCAATACCTCATTAAAAAGTAACATGAAGTAAATTATTGTTAACAAAATACCTGAGTTACAAAAAGTTAATATACTATAATATATATAATACATAACAACAATATAAAATCTGCACAATCAAATTGAAATGCTTAGACAATACCTCTTTGTGCCAGTGTCAGTCTTAGTAATTCACAGTTTCAAGCTGTTATTAGCATCATCGTCCACTCTGATGACCACAACCCATGATGGGAGAGACTTCAACGTGCATGAGGACCAGATAACAATGCGAGTGATTAAACATACGTTAGGCACCAAACACAGTTTATAATTTACCACAATGATGACTGCTTTGTAAATGCTCAAGTGAACAAAATGTCCCACCAACTCAATATACAGCAGTGGTTGGTGTAGGATTGTAAACCAGTTTTTCAATGGATTGAGCGACTCAAACAAACCCCAAAGTTGTCCTGACGCTGATTCATGTATTGCCAAAGGATTTTGGCCATAGTGGTTTATTCTTCTTCTTTATCTAACCTTAAAGCTGCATGAATCAATTTTTGGCCACTAGGGGGCAGAGGAACTCAAAAATGAGCTTTCAGACACACAGCCGTGACAAACAGTACTATGGCCTGATAAAGTAGTAAGTCCTAAAGTCAATTGCCTAATTACACATTCTGCAGACACAAAGCAACATTAGCGTGGTGTTTCTGGCCATATGGTGATGGTGGTTAGCTAGTTGCTAACTTTGTCTGGTTGCCATTAGGTGATTGCTGCCTGCTGCTGCTGGAAATGGGGCTCATGAGCATGAGAGTGGTGAAACTGAATCACATACTAATGTGATGTAAAAAAACAAAACTCAAAGAGGCTAAAAAGCTTCACTATAAGTGAACAATTACACATCACAAAAATATTGATTAATGCAGCTTTAAGATAATAACCAGCAGCAGGTTTCAGTCCCATAGAAGTACACAACCACATTTTATCAAAATCTGTAACAGTATTCTCCAACACATTTAGTTACAAGGTTTGTGGAAGATCATACCCAGTACTGATTCTTCTGCAGAGTGGGAGTGGTGGTTTGAATAATTTGGGAAGATGACGCAGGGGAGCTATTACTCCAAGAACTTATGAGCATGTTTGAATCAATGGGGTTATAAGCTGAGCCCTGATTTGCTGTCAATAGCCGATCAAGAACAGGGCTACCTGGGCAGGTGTGGTTTAATGGAGTGACAGTCACTGTGGGAACTGTTGTGCTTCTCTGGGTTTGACCCTGGTAGGACTGACTGCTTGGAAGACCAGTGGAAGGTGGCTCCTTTGATGCAGCAGTGCTCTGCTTCCTTTGCCTGTGGTGTCGAAGAAAGACAACCAGGACTACAAAGATGATTACAAGCAGCAACAAAGCCAGTAGTGGTAAGATGACCAGGAGCGGACTGGAGTTTTTTTGAGGGTAGGACTCTACACGAACTGGTGTGTTCCTAAAGGGGAAATCATCTGTTCCACGCGTTGGTTTGCCAAGAGTTGTACTGAAAATGCTAGTTCTGTTGGAGTTTCCCCAGCGGTTACGTCCCTTGAACTTTTGCTGGTTTTTGCTTGGTTGTTGGGTGGAGAAGAAAGCTGTAGACAGAACTGGCGAAGCAGTTCCATTTCTGGAAGACTGGACTGGTGTTTGAGGAACAGATGATGTGGTTGGGACAGGGCTCTTTGTGGTTGGAAAAAGTGCTGGATAATATGGCACAACTGTAAAGTGGAACTCCCCTTTAGCAGGTTGGATGTTATCAGCTTTCAGTACAAACACCAGTGAGTCATTTAACTCGTGAACTCCAGTCATGTTGGCATTCAGCTCTAAGGCTACCTTCTCCTGCATCACCTCCTGAAAGGTGAAGAATTCAGCTGGTACAGCTTTCCTGGACATTTTAGGGTTTGTCCGAACCACCTTCCCATACTTAGGATGGGAGATAATTTCAAATACAGGGTCGCTATCACTGATATTAGCCAGTTCAGAGGCATTGAGAAAGCTAGTGTTGAGTTTGACAGCAATCCCATTGGGTATCCTCAAACCTTTGCCAACCTGGATCAAAGGTCTGATAGTAATGTTAAGATTTTGGGCAGTCAGATTTGCTTCTGAAGTGAAGGCAGTGAACTCAAAGCTGTCTTCTGCAGAGGAAAGAGAGGTCATATGGTAGGACAACCTTCCAGACTGTAGATCCTCATGTTCAAACTGTGTAACCTCTTGGTTGTCCTTCAGAAGTTTGCCAAAGTTTGGAGGCTTTGTAATCTGGTAGTGAATGGTGATGTTTTTCCCATTGGTCACTGCAGCAAGGTTGTTCTTGGTCAGTGATACTGAAGTCTTGCCTTGCTCCAGTGTCAATCCAGTGTAGTTGACCAGAGAAATGGTTATTTCTGTCACTTCTAGGTTAAAGAGTTTATATATTGGTTTATGATGGCCATCCGAGACACTGAAGTAAAACACTCCAGAGACAGAGCTTCCATCATGGATGAAATAGACGCTTCCGTTATTGATTTGGGCTTGGGTGAAGGCCACTACCGACTCATTCAAACTTCCCTCAAGAGCGAGGTAACCATTGTTTGGCTTACTAATCACAGAGAACTTAATATCATCGGGAGGATTGTCTAAGTCTTCAACATTGAGATTCTCAGGCCTGAGGGCTACTGTATCTCCTTGTACCACCCTCAGACTTGGAGCTTTGGTTTTTAGCAGAGGTGGCTGATCATTTACAGGTGTGATTGTAACATTAAAAAGCTCCTCAACAACATCATTGTCATCTTGAGGGCGTTGCGCTGTTTTACCCTTAGGATTTAGCCATGCACTGAACACAAAAGAATCATGAGTTGTCTCTGAGTTGTCGTGCTTGTACGTGATACCGTATTTGTTAATGATGAACTGGGAGAAGTTAGGTTTCTCCTTGGTGAGGTTTCTCTCACCCACCACTATGACTCCATGCTGAGGCAGAGACGTCACCTGGAACCAGACCTCATAGGAGCTCCGCTGAGGTGTTGGCAGCTTGGACATCAGATTAGTGGCATCCAACTTGGATTCATCAATGATGACACTCTCGCCTTCTGTTACCTCAGCACCTAGCACCAAGCAAACATTACCTTAATGACCAAGGACAAGATTAACTTAAACAAGAGCATAGTCAGTGGTTTTTAGCCATGCTAGTGGTATGGTTTATGACCAAATACTTGCAAAACTAATGACATTACCATCAGCCTCATTTAACATTTAGCTCAAAGCACCACTGTACAGCCTTACAGAACCGCTAGCGAGGCTGTAGACTCTCATACCTGTGTTTGCAAGCAGTACTGTGTTGTGTTCAGGTCCAGTATTCTCGTAAGAAATGTCTATTTTGAAGGTCTGGCTCTCCAGAGAAGTAGGCGGTGATGCCACAGAGAAGGTCATGGAGTCCAAGGCTTCCCAGCCCACAGACTCGATGGGGGTTTGAATGTACGCAACCTCTTTCCTGTCCACCTGAGATACAAAAACACCACAGATCCAAAATACGTTCACATTAACAAATTTGCACATGATCAGCCATCCCTAAAGTGAACTGATGCTTTAATCAACTGTATAAACAGTTCAGTGGCTTCAATAATTCCTCACCATTCTCAAAGACATTACTACAGCCTGTATAAGATTTCATCATTAATTTAAATCTGCTTTGCTCAGCAGTAAATAAAGTACACAGCTTTAACTGTGTCAGATCATAATCCATCAGAAATAATTGATTACATAAAAGCCTTACATGTTCCATTCAGCTAAAGTCAATTTCCTGAATGAGGATGCGGAATATCTATTATTCATACTGCGGTAATCTGGCAACCTTCCACATGAATGGAGGAACCCTAATGTTTAATATTAAACTGGTTCACATACCTTGGATTTTTTGTTTTTTATTCTTTTGTAAAATGAGGGAAAAGTGTTGACACGACCTCCAGTTATTCACTCACCATGTCTTGTGTGAAAGTGGAGATGTCCACTGTTGAATTATCAGACTGCCTCTTCACCAGACGCCCCAGTTTAGGATGCCGAATCACACTGAATGTAATGATCCGATTCGAGGTGTTGCTTATGTCATTGGTCACTGCTTGTAAATTCTCATTTGTGATTGTTGTAGAAGAGCCTGGAGGAGAGATGTGAAAGTGAATTAAAAGAAAATTACTGAAGGATTGGCTTGCATAATTGATCATGAAACTTTATCTGGAAAAGAAAATTAGCTTTTCTTGTCTGGTTTTCAGTTTAGCTGTGGCCACACTGTTAAAACTCTTGTGCGGCTGCATCAAATGCTGCAAGTTTTCCCCTCTGGACTCCAAATTATGCAAAACAAGCTCTGAAATAGACAGATGAGGGTCCTTTGATGTGTCAAATTAAAGCTGCACTGCAGACATCACAGACTTTTTACAGCACTGTCCAACTGCAGTGCGGGGTGTTACATAAAATCCAAACAAGAAATTAAAAGTGGATCAGCTCCTTGCAGGCACAAAAATCTTCCATTTGGGGAAAATGTAAAGAGAAACATCTCCTGTGCATGATGACGGGGACTGACTACTGAGAGCTTCTTTTCTTCTCAAGATGAATAATATAGATTTCCATAGCTCTGCTGCCACTGTGCAGATTGTAAGGATCCTAAAAAAAGACTGCTGATAAATGATGGAAGGCAATGATAGAGGGAAAGAAGGGTCGAAGCACAGTGAAATTCATTCATCACATGTCGTGAGCACTCCCACCATCCTTGTCTGTCTCTCATGGGAAATTTCCCTCTTAGAGGAAGAGGGAGAGACGGGCTGTCTTGTCTTTTCACAATGAAAACCTATCTTGCTCTCAGTCTGTATGCAGGAAGGGTTTTGCTATATTGTCAGATATTTATGCTGCATTTCGTGATGGTAGTATATCACAGGAATTTGATCAAAATACATAACAATCAAAACCCTTTTCCAAAACTCCTGTGAGTTGTTGTTGTGAATCTGTGCCTGTGAGATGAGAAAAATGTGTGCCACTTTGGGAATTTGAGACTGACGCAAGAAAAAGCATTGTGTGAAACATGCTAACCACTGCACAAACAAAACACCATAAATATCCACTGTCTGAAGTTCATGTTTTTTTGAGGCATATGGGATAATAATATATTTATTAAATGATAATGATGAAAAGGGATTAGAGGAATACAGCAACGTGGAACTACTACCACTGTGGCCATGTACAGTAACAATACATAGCATTAAATAATTAGCTTTGTGTTTTCAAGAAGAGCTTGACAGAATTAGAAATAAATTTCTTCGTAGCAAGAATCATTTTAGCAAGTCTTGTGTGCCTTACTGTTAGAAATTCAGGTAATTGCTGGTTTCTTAACAAGGCATATGCAACCATTTAGTGAGGAGTCTTTGCAGTTTTACAGAGAGCACCCAGACATTTGAGGACTTTGCAAGGAAGGAGAAAAACTTTAATCTCACCTCCACAGTGTGAAAATGTTTCATGTCGCCCCTCACCCCATCAAAACCCTTCATTGTCAGTTAAAGCTCCCATCCCGCCCACCCCTCTCCCTCTGCCCCGCCTGGCACAAAGCACAAACAGGGCTGCCTCAGACAGACAGTGGCACAGCTTTTCAAGTGCCCACTCACCCTGTGGCTGAGAAGCTCAGCAGAGCGTGCCAGTTGGCAGTTTGCTGCCTTCACAATATCCTTGCCTTCTAACTCACAAACTAGACCAGTGGAAATATCAGAAAACCTTGAAATGTGTTTGCAGGCAAAGACGACACCCAGTCAGCCTATTTTTAGCTCCTGAGTATTAAAAGTAGCATGCCGTATATCAAACCATTAAGCAATGGCAGCAGCTGATTCACCAGTCTGGTATTTGGGTAAAGTAATGACTTGACTGTTGGAAAGGTGCTGAATTATTTAACCAAAGGGATTCTGTGCAGAGACTGTAGTCAGGCTGAACATATAAGCAGGTTAAATCCCACAACATACAGCAAATGAGAGGCCAAGGTGTCACAGACACACTTAAAATCCTCGACTGAGCCCTTACAAAAGAAACAAAAAAGAGGAAATGAAAAACTTTGCTTATGGATATTAATAGTGCAACTAAAAAGAGTCTGTGTGAGTGGATGACTGGAAGACAGACAAAAATATGTTTCAGTTCATTTTTAGAAAAGCAGCTGTGTAGTTTCATTATGACACAAAAGCCTATAAAAGATAAGTTGTACTTCTATAAATTCTTGTGATTCTCACATTGTTAGAACACAATAAGCACAGGTAGAAGGTGTGGTTGGAAATCAAGTTTGGTTTGCACTTGCACTATGAAAACCAGTGCCCAGTGAAAATCTAGGTGCTGATTTGGAGGACATATTACAGTTTGGTGATAGTCTATATTTTTCTTTTTTCTTATGGTCAACAAATCACATGAAAAGACCAAAACCAACAATGAATTGATCCTATTAACAAGTGTTGTCTGTGTAGCCAATGCCTGATGTACCTTATACCTCTGCGCCAGAGAGCTCCAAGCTATTAAAAACGCATCAGTGGCCTTTACAGTGGGTGACATGTGTCTTCATTACCATGAATATTGGCACTGTTGTTTGTTTTGAGTCAATCTCACAAACAACATCCTGCTGTAAATACTCACTAAAGCACTAATTGTGTATGTGTAATCCGCAGCTGAAAATAGTCCCTACCAAATCCACTATTTATTCCAGTTTGAGTCACATTTGTCACAAACTGCAGTGCCCATATGTTTTAGGAAATTACTTTTTTAGAAATCAAACTACATATTTATGAACCATTTTCAAAGATTTACGTCTTGGGGCTGAATGCCATAGAGAAGGGAAGAGGAAAAATATTAAGGGACAGACTAGCACATGTTTGTTTTGTTTCCCCATGAGATTTGTTGACAATAATAAACATATCCTTTAATGATACTCTACTCAGAGGGCGATTTACCTGGAAACACCTTGAGGGGACGGTTTTTCTCTAAACTGAGAACTAAGGCTCTGGCAGTGATGCTGAAGATCTGCCTGGGAGTGAAGTTCACACCATCGTTGACTTGGAAGTTGAATCCTCCAGACATGGCACCTGGAAATGCAATGAGGCAAAAAATTAAATTAAAAGCTCAAACTGTCAAGAAGACTGAGGCAAAGTTGTTAGATTCTGTATGCTGGAGTGAATAAAGCACAACTGCATCTTAGTTTTGTGAGAACATGTTGTTTTACAAATTAGCTGCATCTGGTTTCTGCAAATACACATAAAAAAGAACCTCATCAGCATTCCTGATGCTGGTCTCAAGAACTGCAAAAACTGCAATGCAAGCTAAAAATTCTTATTCTTCTAGGTAATACTCAATCAAAATCAAGTGTCTATACTAGTGTAGGTGTGTGTACATGTTTGTATAAAAAAGAAAGAGGCACTCTTAAACATATAGAGTGGGGCGAGTCCCTTCCACACTATTATTACAGCCTTTCCTGGTGGTGCAAGTACAGGCAAAGTAAATTAAAAAAGTAGATAGGAATCAGAACAGCAAGCAGAAACCTGAGGTGAGACTGACGCCCTCAAATGCTGACAGACCTTATCGACCATTTTACATCAGAGTTTGCAGACTATAAAATATTATCACCTCCAACCTGGCTATCAGTCCAGTCTGTCTGTTTCAGTCTTGCAACTAATTTAACGGCTAATGAAGAAAAGTTGCACATTGTTCCTGTTGATGACTCTGATTCACTGTGAGTTGACACAAGTGGAAAGCAAATCAAACAAATCAACAGCATCTTCTAGTGGACGCAAAAGGAACAACAAAAACAACAATATTGAAATGGAAAAACACAGATGAATTCGATTTGGCATTACTGCATTCAGGTGAACAAAAAGACAATGAACCCATTTGGAGCAATTAATTACAGGTTCTATTTAGGACTGGGCAATATGATTAAAATGTCACAATATTAAAAAAAGACAAAACTTCACAAATACAAAACAAAAACATCAAATATCTGTGTCTGAGTATGGAAGCCTATAGGAGACTATATTAAAATGATAATGTAAACATGAAAATGTAATTCCACAATAGCATCACAATTGTCTACATATGTGTTAGTTATTTGAGTAAAAATTTAAATGTTAATGCAATAATCCAGTTTGCATTTTCCTTTTCATGTACTCGTATTGGCGTTCTATGACTATATTCAAATGAAAATGGAAAATGGAATTAGTACCCCGCTGTACAGTGGACAATATTCAAATGTTGCCCCCCAGTTGATTGCATTTACATTTATGTCATCCCGCTCTTTTGGTGTCAAAATGAAAATGCAATCGGTCAGTCCTCTCATCAAGGCGGTTCTTCAGTTAGGACGTCACTTCCTCTTTCAGTGACTTGGTTCATAAAAATGTGTACTTTAAGTAGTACTAAATGTAGTAGTAGTTGAAGGAGTTGATAAATTAATAATTTGGGGAGAGGTCCACTGTATAAGTCTATGGCTTCTTGTCCACCTGTTTCACTTCTGTTGTCTGTTTGTATAAATACAACATAAAAAATAAATCAAACACAACATTTCTGGATTTAGTTATTAATTCTTCAGTGCGTTGTTTCAGTAGGTGATACAAAAACAGATTTTACCTTTGTGAACCAATAGTAGCTGTCCCTGGTCTATGTGTGCCTGGGTGAAGTTGAGCACTGCCTTCATAGGGGCACTCTTCAGGGCCAGGTGTCCATTGCTGGGTGGGGTCACCATGTAGTGTAGCTCCTCTGGGGGTGTGTCCAGGTCCTGCGCTCTTAGATCCCCCGGCCTGATCTCTGTCACTGAGGACACCCAAACCTGGACAGAAGATGGACAAGGACGAAACAGGTGCCATCTGTAATCTCCATGAAAATACAGACCTCCAGGAACAAGGGAACAGAGACGTTTTGTTTGACATGACTCATGATGTAGAGGCTAACAGTATTTGACAGCTAAATGCCAGTCTGACATTTATTTTGATAGATGGAATAAATACTGTCATATGTGGTTGTACAACGGGGCAAAAGACTTGCTGCATTAAAGCTTATTTCCATTTGTGGATGCCAGTTTTTGAATAAATACCTGTGATTCAGGTGTTCTGGAAAAAATATTAAATAAAATTGTGTGTAGGATAGAACAGGATTATGTATCTTACTTTTTCCATGACTTAAAAACAGCTATGTAACACCTATTCTCTGCGCAGATATAAAACTGAAAAGGAAGTGAGACACATAAAAGACCAACGTGCCCTTGTCATTCATCACCACTTACAATGGACCCAGGATGCCGTGGGTGTGAGTCCAGCTCCAAGGCTATTTCATGTTTTTCTCTCTTTTCTCCCGTCATTTTCCACTGAACAATAAATCATCCAACGAAGCAGAACTGCTATAAAAATAATCTCTAAATGAGGCACCTAAAGACGGCAAGACAATAACAACCTATGGAAAAATGTCACTCTGAGCATCACTCACTTCACGTTCATCAACATAATTCTAAAGAAGGACACTTTAGGACTAAATATAGCCGTGCAGACTGTAAACACAGTGGGATGTACTGCAGAGTGTTGGTGAGGCACAGTTAAGGTCCTGCTTTCATGTAAATTGAAAAGCCTGGAGCTAACACGAAGGAACAGAGGAACTCATTGACACACAGAACACAAAACTACTGAACCGAGCAGACACTTGACAACAAAGGAAGAGTTTCTGTAGTCCAGACCAGAGCAACTATTCCATAACATGCCACTGTCGCTCACACAGGTTGAATTTACTGAAAGGCTACGACAAAAAACAAATTTTTCCCAGCAGACATTTTGACTCATCATGGTCAGAAAAAGCACAGGTGTTACTAATAACATTGACAATGGCTCTGTTGTATTGAAGTGTCCCAGTAAGCCATGACAGTGAGCCAGGATGCACAGGACCAGGACCCTGAAACTGCAGCAGCTAAATGGAATTCAGCCATCATTCATTTTATTATTCACACCTGTGATTTCCATACTGTCACATGTCAAAATGTCTTCTATGATAAAGTCCTATTCATATTGGTGGTCAATGCCTGCTGTTACAATACACATGAAGTAATATAAAGACATACGAATACATAAATATGCCAATTTTTTTTTTTATATATATTTTACATCATAGTAATTATTAGGAAAAAGCACAACTTTCTTATAATACCCGAATTTCTTTTACATGTGGTGGTCATGCTGGGATTTAGTGAAATTTCCATGACATCTACTTCATATTATTAGTTAGCTTTTTTTTTGTTGCTTTTTTGGAGTTAACGTCAGATAAAACTGACTTTTTTGGCCACTTGGGGGCAAAAGTAACAAGTTGTAAAGACTGACGTATAGTCACCTTATATATATAAATATATAGAAAATGATATAGAGAATGTGTTGTTGATTTACACTTTCAGCAGATACGGAGTAACATTAGCTTTCATTTGGAGTGGTGTGCATTCTTGTGTATGATAAAAATTACAGTTGTTTTTTTGTTGTTTGTTTTACAAATGATGAGTGCAAATTTGCTGCTGGAACATTTTTTTTGTAGGGCATACTGAAGTGCACTGCAGCCACAAAATATATAGCATTTTATATAAAAGGTGCGATGACAGTAACATGTCAGTGTTCTCACACTAGCAAGTTTCTTGGCAAGTTCCAACTGCTGCTCTCTGAAAGTTGTTTAAAGTGAGAAATGTCAGTGACCGCACGCTGCAGAAGTGAAAATGGCAGGGTGAGGGGAAAGAAAAAGAAATGCTAAAAAACACTTTGTCATAAAACTGCTGCAGGGATCAGCAACAAACATCATACGATACATGAGAGTGTGAGAGAATCTGAGGGTGGGTTTTAACGTTTTCAACCACAAATTCCCCGAAAAGGACAAAAATTAAAGGCTGAGGTGTAACTGGCAGTCAGCTGGCCTCTCACTTGGCTGTGAGAATGTCACTTACTGGAACAGAAGCGTGGGGTACCTTTTCAATTAGCACCTGTAAACACCACATCCGCCCACCACGTGGGACACCACACACATCACATGGGTCGCACAGCATAAAGTCTTCCCATATGAGAACACTGTGTTCATCTAGTGGGAAATGACTACACCTCCAATAATCCCCCATTTAACAGGAAGTCACAGCAGGGTCTGTCTGATGAGCAACATCAGTGTGACTCACCACATTCAAAGAAAAGACACAGGAGATCAATTTGCACAAACAGCCCCCCCTGGAGTCGAGATCAATCCCTCAAACATGACGGGGTGTCTGCTGCTCATCCGGCTGCCGCTTTAGTGGTGGAGATGACAGTTTAAAACACAACAAACTTCACATCTTTGATCCACTTTTAGTGAATTCCTGTGAGTCTTGACTGCCAAACCTCAACTGTTTTGATGTTTATTTGTTGAGCTGTTTTAAGAAACTTGTGTTTTCTTTTTATTTCAGCTGCACAAAATAAAAATGTTTTCTTAAATCTGTTTCTTAAAGAAAACCACCACAGACTGCTGACATTGTAATTGTGATGGCATTATTTCTAGAATGATGTCTGTCACAGACCTTAGAAAAAAGAGACATGTCAACACAACAACAGCTCAAGTTGTTTGTTGGTATAATGTTAAGATTCAAACTTAGAAATCATGGAGGATGTTTCTTTTGTCTATATAGTTTTGTTTTGTTTCATTTTTTGACAAAAATACTTTGTATTTTTAAGACAAATTTTTAATGTGTTCCTCCACTGATATTTAGTGCAGGGTTGTCTTAGGCTTTCTTTAGCATTCGCCAAGCTTATATAACATGTAAAGATTACCCCTGTGGCACAATTGATAAATTGTTTGTCCTTTTTAAATATTGATTTAGAAAACATCAAAGTGGTTTGAAAACGACTTAATAACTCCATAAGACCTGTAAATCTCTCAAAATCTTCCACAGTACAAGTTTGAGATCTAACATGAAGTGCAGTGGCAGAGAGCCCCCTGGTGGACACTGAGAATCCAGTTACTTTCCACCTGCAATTTAGTAAGACATGATATAATGACTATTGATCACATTTGAAATTAAACAGATCATCAATATGTGTAGACGAGTTTGTCAGTGACTATCACCAAAAATCATAAACAACTATTATACTAACTAGTTTCTGATTAAAACTACTCTAATTCAACTGGCTCCCCAAAGTTCTTCAGAGCAGTAAATTGTATAAGTCGATCTTCTCTGAGTCTGCAGGATCCCAGAGGAATTTGAAGCATCTGGGGCAAAGCTGCACAGACAATAGACGCCTACACTTCAGCCTCTCTTTCCAGCTGGACCTCTCCCAACTCCAGCCGCTAAAGCTGACAGAGTACAAGTCAGCACTGCTCAGCACATGGACACACACGACAACTTCCGTCTAATTTACGAATAACATATTCAAAATATATGTCTGTAGAAGTGCTTTTTACAGACAGGTAGTAAATAACCAGTAGGGTTTCTTTGGATGAGCAGATAGTGAAGAGAGATGTGAAGTAGATGAAACTGGACTGAACTGAGGCCACGTTGTCACAGTGTTTGCTGTTTCCAGGCCATGCCATCATGCCACTCAACACTAGGAAGCTGCACCAAGACTTCATGTCCGTGTAATGCCTCAGGGTTATTTTCCATTTGATTTCAACTCTTGTATTCATAAGAAGCCTTTCCAGTCAACCCAGACTATGCAAAATAGCAGATTCCACTTCAATTCACTGAAGCAGCAACCACCAAAAAGCAGTGCTTTATTTGAATACTAGGAGAATCTGTTTGAAAACCTAACACCTGAGCACCATAACAGACCTTCCTACAAGTCCCAGGCACCTCCAAATGTATGTCAACGTCTGTTCTGTGCTGCAAGCCCCCCTGGACCCTCCTCCACATAGCAAACATAGTTTCCTTCATCCAGCCAGCCATGGCAACTTGCAACACTGCCCACATGAAAACTGTCTGACAGTAAGCTTTGGTGCCAGACCTGCTACAAAAAAAAATGTCCAGAGTTTAAATATAGAGCAGCAGTGCAGACTCACCCTGAGGACCCTGTTGGCTGTAATAACAGGAGGCTCATCGTTGACAGCTGTAACCTGGATGTACACCGTCTGGGCTGCACTCTGCTTCCTCAGGCCTGTGTCATTGGCCACCACAGTGAAGTTGTCAGCTAAGGTTTCACTGCTGTCGTGAACGTAGTAGATGAATTCGTGTTCCACCTGATTAAAGATCAGTGAAATTATTAGGGAGAACGTGATATTAAAACTGCAAAGATGTATTCAAATCAGAGAGGAACAAAACACTATAATTTGTGACACATAGGTCACGATCATCTCGTATTCCATGTTATAGCATGCATATAGGGACTTAACCAATTATTGCTTTGTAAAATTTTAGAAATGAAATGGGAGCACAAACATGACAGAAAAAAATAGCAACATCAAGAGATTTCAGCAGGGCAGGGTGAGATGAAAAGCCAGGGTAATGCTATTTTTACCTTCCTTTAATGTTATAATTTAATTAAGGACACATTTTAGGTTGCAATCATTGTAAATATGCCTGTAGATTAGAGTCAAATTTGAAAAAACTCATCTTGCAAAATGGCAGCAATTACTGCAATAATAATTAATCACATTATTCATCCATCAGTCAACCAGTCTAAGCACTAAATATTTCTATACAGTAAGTTAATTAAGAATGCATTTCAGGTTACAAACATTGTGAAAATGCCTGTAAATTTGGGTCAAATTTGAGAAAAGTATCCTCTTCTGTAAAGCCTTTTAAATTTAATTAAATAGACAAAAGAACAAAACAGACATGCCCTCTGCGTCTTCAGTGTTAGTTATGGGCATGAAAAATATTACTGCCACACTAAATCCAATAATTTTTTTATCCATCAATCCAACTGCAAGTATATTGCCATCGTTCTGTAGCAACTATAAGAGTGTCTGTAAGAATATCTCACCTGCCTCCTGGTGAAGGAGGTTATGGGCACACCAGGATGTCGAGAGTGCTCAATCTGACCATGCTGCGGGGGCTCAGTCAAACTATATAGGAAGTTGATTCCAGAAAAGTGTCGGTTGGTGACTTTGAGTACATCCTGGGTCAGTGCCTTGGAGGCGCCCTCGTTCAGTGTGAAATTGGAGACCTGAAGTGGGATGAGGCGTGGGATGATGTCAACAGACATCCTAATGTCGCTGACATCAGTGATCCCGTTGGTGGCATCAAGGATGAAAGTGTCGTTGACTTTGCTGGGCTCCACCTGCATGTACTGGATGTTTCCACTGTTAACGTCCTCTTGGGTAAATGTCTTGACAGGAGACTGTTTAGTTCCGATGTAGCGCTTCTCCGCCTCGACAAAATGCCGGAGAAGGCCATGAGACGGGGCTACCTTGACTGTGAATACAATCTCAGATGGCAGGTTGTCCTCGTGAGTGACCTGCAACAATCAGAAAACATATTCAGTGGCTAAATCTGAAATGTTCCATGTGTCACTTAAGTTTAGTTTTCATTTTGCGCTCAATATAACATGGCATCATTGTAAAATGTTAAAACAAACACTAGTCAACATTCAGTTTCTACCCTTTCAGCAGCCTTAAAATCCAGTGCAGTAAAACCTAGTATTTTACTGTAACATTATTGTGACATTTAGTTTGCTTCTATTAAAGTTTAGATTATCTGCCAAATGGTGTTCCCTTCTGACACAACTACACCACAAGATGCGGGTGTTTAATTGGATATTCTTATAGTCAATACTCATGACAATGTTAGATTCGGAGGCTCTTAACATGAAATGTTTCAAATGAAAAATTGTGCCCAGGTTCCACAAGTATGCATATTATTGTTATTAATATCATCATAATTATTATCATTATTATCGTCTGCAAAGGAGAGGTTTAGTGACCAGTGGTCAAATAATAAAAAACAAAAAACTCTCAAACCCTCTATCTGTCTCTCTTATGAAATACTCACCTCTAGTTTAGTTTCGTCAATCTTCACTGGTTTTCCCTCTTCCACAAGTAAGGTGTTGTGATGCTGCACGATGGGTGGCCTCTGATGACTTTCCAGGTAAACCTTCACATTGATCCTCGCTGCAAGTCGAAGACTTTTAGCTTTCACTGTTAAGTTGAAATAGTCTGCCAGGTGTTTGCTGTCATTGTGCCGATAGGAGATAAGCCCATCCTTTAAGTCAGACTGCGAGAATGACTCCACCTTTGTTTCATTGCAATAAAGTCGTCCATACTTGGGAGCCTCATCCAACTTGAAGACGACCTCCTGGTCATCTCTGATGTCCAAATTTGATGTGACACTAAAATTACTGGTGGAAAAGGTTACTGACTGGCCCTTCTGAACCAGTAGGCCGGTGTTGATGCCAACATTCAAGAAAGGGTCATGCGCACTGATGTCTAAAAGGCTTGATATAAAATGTTTTCCATCGGAGACAAAGAGCACAAACCTGCCAGTGCTCACACCTTTGTGAATGAACAACACTCGCTTTTCTTCCAAATCCTTCTGTCGAAACTGGAACAGTCGATGAGTAGTGTCATTAACCAGCACTAGGTCTCCCATCGGGATTCCACGTCGAGTGTAAATCAACTGACCATCATCAAAATCAGAGTCTGCATCATGATAACGCAAATCCTCTATAGTGAGTAACTTCAGTCCATCCCTAACAACATGGAAGACTTTATCAATAACACGTACTGGCTTTTGATCATTCAATAGCTGAATAGATACGTTAAACATTCCTTCTTTGGAGCCAATTTCATCTTCTGCAATGGAAGACTTGAACCCTTGACTGGTGGAGGCTATGAAAGTGAACTCATCTTGAGTGGTTTCACTGTCATCATGGATGTACATTATCCGTTCCTCCAATATATCCTGATTACTAAAGGTTAAGATGTTGTTGTAGCTAGCATTGGAATTTGACTGACTAATTCGGGCTAGCTTTCCATGTTTGGGGCTGCTTATAACTGTGTAGTACATGTCCTTTGTACTCAAAGTCTCTGCAAAAAGATCATCTTTCGTGATGAGTTTACTTTCTCCCTCCAGAAGTGAGAGTCCATCATTTCTTATAAACACATTGTTGACATCAGCTTTAATGGAAAACTGGAAATCATAGTTTTGTGACTGAGCATGTTGGGAAACCAGCTGAAATTTGAACCTGTCACTTGTATCTTCGTAAGGCCTGTCGACTAGCTCATAATGTACTTTTCGATCGGTTACATCCCTTTGGCTAAAGGTTGAGTTCTTCCTCAAGACTGTGGCATCGAGCAAGAGTTTCCCTTTCTTTGGTGTGGTGAGAACCCTAAAATAAAGGTCATCCTCTGAGAGGGTCACACCTCCAGCTGTCGCAAAAAGATGCTCGGAGTCCAGTGTCACTTTTCTAACTTTATCCATGTCTATCATAACATTCCTCACCAGGTGGTACTTCACCCACTTCACAGTTATTGGGAAGAGGATTTCAGTGGTTGCCCTTGCAGCCACATTAACTTTGCTCTTAAAGTAATCAGTGGCATTGGATGTCTGGATTTCTTGAAAAGTGCTAATATACCTCAGGCGCTCTTTTTCTAGAAGCCTTTGGGAAAACGAGTCAGTAGGCCTCCATTCACCACTTGAGTGAAGTCGTTGGAGTTCTCCATACTGAGGGGGCTCAATGATATCATACCGGATGTCTACAACTTGTTTCACAGCATTGGTTTGCACAGCCAGCTGCTTTGACCCAATTATAGCTGTCTCTCCTTGAATAATCTCAAGGCCTGTGTTGTTGGCAATCCTATACTCCAGCGCTACAGCCATGACCCTTAGAACCACAGTGTTGCTGACCTTTTCCCCATCGCTAACTCTAAGAACTATCCTTGAGTTTCGAACTCCTGTGTGAACATAGCACACCCTCAGTTCCTCCAAGTCTAAATATGAGAATGAGGTCACTGCCTTGCCAGGGTTGTTTTCTATTTCCAAATATCCTGCATCAGCGTTCAGGTTCCCAAGCACAGAGAAGACAAGGTCGGTGTAGCTGCTGTCAATGTCTGTGGCCTTCAGAACATCCGTAGTGAGGCGTTTCTTTGAGTTCTCCAATAGAACAAAGAGATTTCCTTCAGGGAGACTTAATTCAGGTGCATCGTTGGTGGGTGTTACAGTAATATTGTAGCGATACAATTTGTTGCCCTTCAAATAATCAGGAACTTGCTTTCTACTGCTAGAATACATTGAAAACATGAAGAAGTCATCCGGTTCCTCTGAGCCTCCATGGATATACATCACTCGTCCGTGCCAAAGGTCCAGCATGCTGAAGGTGTTCTCCTCTTGGTCCTGATCGACATCAAGCCTGATCTGACCACGAATTGGTTGGTCCCGAATTTGGAACATGATCTGAGACTGTCGAATGCCAAGCTTCTTGAAGTCCAAGAGTACCTTGATGTGTTTGGCCTCTAGAGATGCTCGACCACCTTCCTGGACCACAAGGTTTTTGAGTTGCACAAAATTCAAACCATATCTTCTGTCCAAGCCCCTTGCGAGGGTGGACATGTGAAGTGCTGGTGTTGGCGTCACCAAGTGAAAGAAGGATCCCGGAACATTTGTTGGACTCACAGTGGTCAATGGTTCCGGTTCTTTCTCTGGCTCACAACCAACTGAGATATCCTTAGTGACTACAGCGTTGGAGAGACCCATCTTCACTCTGTTGACTTCAATGTTCTTCAAACATCCTTTAAAGGAACCTCCTCTCACACGCTTTCCAGACACAGAGACAAGCCCCACCTTTCGGACTTCTGATCTGGTGCTGTCATCAATACCTCCAACGAAAAGATGACCTTTAAGTTGAAGCCCCTTTGAACGAGAGCTAATGCTGCTTTTCACCATCTCTCCATCAACAGCTAGCTCAAGGCTTTTGGAACTGAAATGCAACTTGATAGAATGCCATTTCCTGTCATTGATGAATGTGAGGGAACGAAGCTCAGTTTTGGTTCCACCTTTCCCAATAATGGCCACTGGCAAACCTTCCTGAATCTCTACAGCCACAAAGTCCCCTTCTCTGGCTGAATTGTATAGGAGAATTCCCTCTTTGGCTGAAGTATGCACAACACACTCGAATATCGCTTCCTGCGGGGCGTTCCAGGTTGGAAGAGAAATGTAAGCCCTGGAGCTGAAGAAGCTGATAGGATCCTCCTCTGTGGCAAAGAATTGAGGACTACAGCCTAAAGACACCTCATGGACATTCTTGAATCCGGTATACGGTCTTAATGATGACAGCAAGTCATGTTCATTAAAGACTACCTCCTCCATGCAGCCTCGGAATCCGATTGGGTCTCTGGGGAGATAAAGTCTGTCCAGGCCTCCTGAGCCTCCAACATAGAGACCATCCATAATGTGAAGATCGTGATGGGAGCCTGGCATCTTTACACTTGTGTGAGAGTTCTTGTCTACAGTCAGAGTGACGTTGTGCTGCACATGGCGGACCTCCACAGAGTGCCAGGCCAGGTCGTTGAGCTGGGTCCCTTTCTCCGATTGTAACACTTCTTCCCCCGATCCAAGGTCCAGTTTTAGCTAAGACAAGAAACAAAATAACTGGATTACAAAATATGCTGTATTACAGGAATAAAGGGTAAAAGCACACACTGATTTAAGCAGCTATTTAATTTTAATTCAGATTTACCCGTTTAGAATTGATTTTTTTTTTATGTCCGGCATTATATATGATTACTGTTATTGTTAGCCACGTTAGCAGGTTAGCTGTAGACTCTTGTTTAAACATGCATGTACAGGTTGCAACTGTTTAGTATCATCATAAGGACAATATTATAAAAAAATGTTTTAACATAAAATTAATTTATACATTAGACATGCTAATATAATAAGCAGATTAAAATATTAAAATATTTTCATTGTATCACATGAAATAATTGTTTATATAACCTATGATATTATGACTGCTTATATTCCATGATGTCACCTGTTGTTAAAACAATGAGCTTTGTCTGTGATTTAAAAACAGGATAAGAACTATTATCTCTTTGCCTTCAGCTATGTCCGCAGAGCATCATGTCACCATCTCAGACTAATGCTGCATTTAGATGACGTGCTTGTCAAGGCTTGCTGCTGAGTCCCTGCTATTCATGCACGGGTTTCCAGGGAGCAACGCTCATGACTGACTCACATAGAATGAGACCCCAAGCCTGAGGATAACTTGTGCGAGTGAACTAAAAAATTATTTGATGACCTGTGCCAGTTTATGGAACAAGGACGAGCAATTCACTCCTCGTGCTCACTGAAGTATGACAATGCAACACAGTCGTCAGTGTGATTCATTCCCGGTAGCGCAAGTCTAACACGAATAGAAGCTTAGTGGTCACAATGATTTCTCGAGTTTGATGCACAAAAGCTATAATGCATATCTCAGGACTTCCTGTGTTTCTTATGAATGTGTCTGCACATAAAAAAGGCTTCCTACAGTACATCTATCCATTCTGTATGCTGATTTAGCCTGGCAGAGCTGCTTACAGGATGCTTTAGAAGCAGTCTTGAAGGGACAAATGTATTTCACCCTTAAATCCTCGCAGCAAGGCTTGTGTTGTGGGCTAAAAATAGTGCTAGCTTAGGACACAAACCCATCCTAAATGTCTTGTGTGTGCCCAAGGTAAACACATTTTATCATTAAATCTGAAGTAAATTTCCAGAGGTGTGTTTTGCAAGTTGTGTTTATTTCCATTATATTTAGAGCCAGATGAATTTTGTGGCAATATTAGCCTTTTATACTGCTGACACAAAGTTTCACTAGAATTCAACATTAAAGCTGGCTTCTCAAAAATGTTGGACCTAGTAATTAAAGCTTATTCTACTATGGAATTCAGTGCCAAGAGAAATAGGGATATATACTCTCAGTGGGATAAATATATAAAAACAGCCTCTTTGTATTAAAGTATCTGACGTTATATAAAGAGCACTTTGTTTGCTGCTTCGCTGTTTTATATCATTCTAAATTGAATATAGGCGGTAGGAGGCAGATGTGTGTTGCACTGTGATCAAGTCATGAACATATACAGTACAATCACGCAATGATCACTCAATTACTCAAATACAATGAAGACAGACCTGCCGCTTTCATAATCTCCCAGTTTCCACTGTGACAAGAAGTGACTGGTATGGAGCTAACACTCAGCTCACACCATGCAGGCTTGTCTGCTTGTGTTACTGTGCTGAGAGACTGACACTGTCAACTGAGATGGAGCAATAGCTTAAGGTGGTCACTGCGTGTGTGTCATGTCCTTTTATACGCGTGCATGTGGTCAAGCGCAAAGATCTGTGTGTATTGTATGCCTGTACATATATGCATGTGTGTGCTCATGTATGCTTGAACACATATGCTCATGTGCTGGGGCCATGGATGTACCCACCTGCAGGCGACCAGCATGGAGCTCTAGTTGGAAGTAGTCGGTCTGGCCGGCAGCGAGAAACAGCAGGCCATTGGTGCTGGAGGTTCGGAAGCGAATGCGGAGCATGTTATGGTCGGACGACTCTGTTGCCTTGAGCTGTACAAAGCCATCGCCATAGAAGGAAGCTGAAGAAAGTGACATTAATGAGAGATCGACTTCAACAAAAAGAAACAGAGAACAAGAACTGATGTGTTCAATTGTGGTGTCCGCTGTCTTTTGCAGGCTGTTAAATCAATGCTACGATCAAAGAATGAAAGGGAACTGGAACAGAAAGTACAGTAGAAGTGAACAAAGCAAAACGCAGAGCAAGTCAAGTCAAGCATTGCGGTCTTAATATAGCCAACATGTGACATTTAGATATAAAAGCCAGGCTAATTATCATCCTGGTTGTTCTTTACAAGTGGAGCAGAGTCTGTGAACGTAGGAAGCACACACACACACACACACACACAGAGTGCACAAATTATACCTCACCTGATTTAAAAGAATGCTTGTAAGATGAGTTTAGCCTTCCTGGTGGGCCAGTTACGTTTGTATACAACAAGAGTATAATTATGACGCATTAAAAGCTTTACCTATAGAACAACAACCACCTTTAGGATGAAACAAAACTCCTGTGCATCGCGACAGAATTGCAGGTTTATGTCACTGCTCGTTTGTAGCTTTAGGAAAAAGTTGTTCATGGACTGTCCGAAACCGTAGGAAGGACATGACTGAATTTTAAAGGTATTTGACTTTAATGCCACAACAGCTGTATACAAACCGAAGCAGTGGATGTGGAGGTGGCTCGGAGGGAGTCAGACATGTTAGGGCCTGCCCTGCCCTGACAGGAACCTTCAACCTGAACATGAAAGGCTCTGACGTCCTCACATTGTCTGCGGCCCCATGTTCCAGGAACAGCGTGGCGGACGGACCCAGCTGTTTCTCCTACCTCACCTCCCAGCCATCTCACATCACCCTGTAATCTGGGCTAACGCGCTCTGAAGCCTTCTCATCTAAGCCTCCATGCCCTGGCACTACCAGCTCCGTTTTTAATGAGCTCCAGTGTCCCACGCATATTCAAAGGTTAACAAACATGTTCGCCTCTGTGAGGAAATATGTCCATTCCACGTTTGATATATTTGTAGTTCCTGACCCAGGGCAGGAACGGACCAGTGCTAATGGGCCAGAGTGACTCACTGGGGAAGATAGATAAAGTTAATGTGAGTTAATGCATTGTTTTTACTACTAAAAGGGTTAATGCACTAATGGGTAGTCTGCTTGACCAAATCCAATCTGTATGGACTGTGCAGTAAATTAACACACTTAAACCAGTAAAGCATGTTAATTAGCCCTTCAGCCATATCAATATACAGTCATCAATCAACAGAGAGACAACATACAGCAATATGAATCAACTATAACATGCATCTTATGATAACACATATACAAAACCAAAAGAAACACATCAGTTACAACATTATATGTACTTATACTTTCAAATACTACATGTTAATGTATGTATAGCCTACCGAATAGCATACCTCATCTCCCAGGCTTCTTCTCCAAATATCTGGCTAATTTAAATGTTTCATTCGTGAACAGTCGGTTCAGTCTTTGGGCGTCACCCAAAGTATTGCATGGATCCCAGTAAAAAAAGGAGATGGCACTCTAAACCAACCAACCAGTTTCAGTTTCTTAGGTAAAATATATACAACATGATTTTACATACAAATGTCATGTTTTGTTGTCTTAAATGTCAGTAGCCCACTGTTCTTTACTTTCGGCAAACACAGTTACTGATGTTCTTTTGTAGGGCTGCAATCTACAAATACATGATTCTGCGATTAAGAGTTTGGTCTATGAATATATAAAATGTCATCTTCAAGTGTCTTGTTTTGTCCGACCAACAGTCCAAAACCCAAAGAACCTGGGAATATTTTGATCGAGAAGTGACTAAAAATGATTAATTGATTATCAAAATGTTCTTTCTATCGGCTAATCAATTAGTCCACTAATCCTTGCATTCCTCTAATCTTATTGTTAATAAAAAATACGTTACCGAGCCCATAGCTGTAAAACAAAGTGCACACGTCTTTCGAAAGATTCATTAATTGGTTTATCTCAAATAAATTATTTCTAGTCAGCCAGCTTTCTTCCATGTCAAGTTGCTACACATGAACCTCACATGGTTGTTCATACCTCATTTTCCCCACTATGGCCAGCTTTGGTGCAATACTATAGACTATATAGTATATTTAAAACATATCCTCAGGTGTTTACTTTTTTGCAGTTATTCTTATTGCTTGTTTAAATTAAATGAATTGTCATTAACTGACCAGTCGGGTGTAACGTGCCTTTAACAACTGTTAAACACAGCTGGAAATAAACAAATTGATTGGCCCGTAGGCAGACAGCATCCAGCATTACTTATCCTTACTCTGACCCTGAGTCAGACCGACTGAATTTATTGTCCTATCTCCTTTATACGTCATGTTCATTCATCTGACTGGCTCTGTGCACATAACAGGGAGGAAGCATTTCAGAAAACTGGCCAAGAGGAATGCAATGACATTTTCCTCTTAAATTCACAAGGCTGGACATGCTCAATTGTATTTTGGCGTTGTCAATATGACGTCATATGATTGAACGTCATGTTTGGTTGAAACAACAGCTCACTTCCCTATATGGAACTGGATTCTAGGAAAGCTGTAAAAAGATGCCAGTAAGGTTTGGAGTAAGTGCTGTGAAGATAATTTTAGTCGTTTCAGCTCTTTTTTTGTCACACTCACGTGCTGAAACATGGATATTTTTTGGGGGGGTATGTAAATGAAAGAGCACAGTTGACTGCCAGAAGACAATACCCACACATAAACATTACCGTGTACACCTGACCGTGTGCCTTAAGAAGCAGAAACAGGAGGCGTTTGGAGGTTGTTCTGTAATCTACATGTCTGCAAGGGCCGTTTTCTGTGCGCCAGGGACATTTTTTTTGGTGAGATTTCACAACAAAGCTAGTGACCTTTTAGTGAACACCCGCTTACAGTTAATTTGAGGGGTAAGACCAGTGCTTGTCACTGCCTGTGTGCTCAGTTTGAACAACAAATCAGAGATGCAACTTGACTGAAGTGCCTCTATGCTTTTTTTGTTGGCTGTCATGCCCCTCTGTTGCTGATGCACTGTCAAAGCCTGGAATGTTTTAGCAAAGGCTTGTTTCATAATCCTACGGGAATACAGAGGATGCACACAATCTGAAATGCATTGAAGTAAAACAAATGTCTATACTGTAATTATTTACAAAGAAGGATATCGTGAGTGTGAGTCACGGTGAAATAATTCCTGATTATTCCCCCCCGGGCAAAGCCTGGATGAACGCTGAATAAGATGACACATGCACAGGATCAAATCAACCAGAGAGGCTAATGAATGCACACATGGATGTAAATAATCTGAAATTGTAGCTCACTAAAAAAACATATTCCCCTTTCCTAAATCTCCCAACACAGCAAAGACTGTCCATTACTATGATTTCATTTGAGTGTGCTATTGTCACAGTCAGATAGTTCTTCCAGTGCAGTGGGCATTGCAGTCCCATTTCTGCTGCTGCTGCTACCTCTGATAAGGTGAGAGTGCTGTGGGTGCTCACAGTACACTGCATATCCTGTGTGTGCACCATGCATGCACAGATTAACCAAAATCAAGTCATTTATATGAGATAAATACTAATGTCATTAGCCTCATTAATTTGAAAAAATCATGCAGAATTAAAAGCTAAAAAGGACTTTCTGTTGTTGGTGGAATTAATCTTGGCATTGCAGGAAAACACCCACCTACCAGTCCTCATTCATAATTCATTCAATTCTATTTGGTGAGGTAAACATTTTAACACCTGTGAACCACTACAGCAACAGCACGCACAGAAAACACATAACAATCCTCTGTAAAGGGATACTAAGCCTGCTGTTGGACACACACTCATGTTACAGAAATACTGCTGCAGCCTACATATGATGGAAATCACAGCCAGCAAAAAAAGACAGGTAAATGATCCTGTTTTGGGGTTGTTATTTCATTTGTTATGACCATTGAAGTGGTAGTTATCTCAAGTCGCCTTCAGGGTGAAACTATTTCCCCAGAAAAGCTCCAAACACTTGAAGAAACTCGTCAAAGTTAACCAACATACGGATGAGGTTCCAATAATAACACATCGGCATTGAAAGCACCATCTTGTAAGTTTATCTCACGTTGGTTTTCATTGAAGAAAAGTGAGAAAGTTGCACTGTTACCTCCCGACGCCAGCTCGAGCAGGAGCGACCACCAGAGCAGACCGCGGAGCCACAACTTCTTCTGGGTGTTTTTCACAACCGAGTCCATCTTTCTTCTCCCGGTGAGAAACACTAATGTTAGCGAACTGTGCAGTTACATATTTACAGACCTGCTTTCAACTTCTTCACGCTTCGGTAACGTCAACGGGGAGCAAATCCAACAAATGTTGAGAGGGGGAGTGTGAGAGAGAGAGGCTCTGCAGCAGACCCTGAACTCAACAACTGAGGCACCGATGTAGGTCCTCGATAAACTCCGCCTCGTGTGTGTGTGTGTGTGTGTGTGTGTGTGTTCTCAAAGAAAAAAAACGCGTTAACCTCAGTTTTCAAAATAAAAGCAACAAGAAGAAGGTGAAAAATGCTGCAGGCCAATTCAAACAAACATTTCAAGAGTTCTTCATTAACCTGATTTATGTCTTTTTTTGTATAAAGAAGCATTAAAAAGATGAATCAAAATGAGAGACTGGCTTTATTTTCACTGTTTTGTTTTGTTTGCCAAAGTTTTTCAAACGGGAAAATATTAAGAGAGCAAGGGAGGGTCTCTAGTTTTTATACAGTACAGTGGCACTTACAATAGAGGCAAAGTAATATGCATATAAATGTTATGGTGTAGCCCACTGGAAAAAAAGTGGTAAATTTAGCTCAGTATAATCTGGGCACCACTGACACATTTGTTACGTGAATGTTATGTGAATCAGAGCCAGAATCATCTTATTATTCTAATAAATATCTCATTATTATAATCCCTAAAGGAAAATTATGAATATTGTAATTTCCATTTTTACACCCCGTCCCTGCAGCGGACTGTATAGAAACATCTTTCATTGATGTTGTAAAATGTGTGATAAAATGCTCATATGTTCATACTGCATGCATTTGAGTGTGTCCATTGTTCACATTTTCTCTTACATGATATTGCCCGCTTCAATAGCTTTGTATATGTTGTAACTATGTATATTTATAGCTTTTCTACCACATTATTACAACACTGATGCTTTATTTCTTACTATATGGTAGTTAGGTGTGTATGTGTCTCAACTCATTCAGATACTTACAGTACAAGCATGTGGTAAAAACAAACACTACTTTCGTATATAAAACATAAAATTTACAATATACATTTTGTAGATTGTTTATATTGGTACCTGTTGTCTTTGCTGCTGCTTGGCAACAAATACAGGTGTAATATCCCTGTGTCACAGATCTATAGTCAGTTAATAAAGACAAAAGGCAAAAAACATCTGTCAGCTCCTTCAGGTGGGTTTAATGTGTCCAAGTTCAATAAATTGTTATTAAAGATATGATATTACAATAAGTCAAGAAAACGTTTCATTTGATAAAAACATGAAAGTGAATGAATCAAGATGTTGTGCTGTCAGTAGAACATAGCTGGCTTAGAAACAGAGCTGGCTTAGAAACAGAGCAACAGATTTGCCAACTGGACTCCTGTTTCAATACTACGTATTAGTGTGCTTTACTTGTTTATATTAATACTGTTATTGCTTCACGACTGATTTCACTTCATCATTACTTATTTCTCTTTATTGCAATCTGGAAAACATCTCTACAAGACATCATTGGAATGATGTTATCCAGATTGCAGTCCACCAAGAAATGTTTTGTTTTTTTGGAAAGAAAATCAACCAGATATGATTCATTTTGAGGTATAAGAGCAGAAACTGTAAACAAAGTAAGTGCATGGCACAATCAGTAAGGAATGGATGTTTTCTGATCTGATGGGACGTCAGCAGGTTCCTAAAAGTTTTCTGTACTCCTGTTTGATGCAGCTGTAGATGGGATGGTAGAAGCGCCTGTCTGACACCATGAGGTCGGTGACGATCTCAGTGTGGTCAACTCTGGGCAGCAGGTAGAGCGACACCTTTACGGACAGTGAGGTGAGGAGCTCCGAGAGCTTTGTGGAAGATTCAACGGGAACAATAATGTCACTGGTCCCATGGAGCAAAGCGAACGGAGGCACTCTGGCAGAAATGAAAACAAGAGAAGACAGTGGGTGAAAAATGTTGCATTTAAGATAAATAGCAGATGCATTTTACTTTCGTCTTTTTGTCTCACCTGTTCAGTTTGTCCTGGCTGAGCTCCTTCAGTAGGTGTGTTGGTGAGTAGTACGGGAAGTTCTCCACTCCATTCATGGCTTTGTGCATGGTGGAGACATATTCGACTGCTCGCTTCTGCTCGTGCTCATAATGGTCCATGATGTTGTACACACCACTCAGGCCTGTCCAGGAAATACAACAGATTAATTAACTCACTCACACAAAATCCTGGCAATCAATTCAATGAAAATATGAAGAGGCAGATGTTTAAAGTCCTATTCATTGTGACAAGTTGTATTTGAAGAACTTTGCAGCCCTCAGATCACAGCAAAGACAATAACAACATGATCTTTGGGGCGCACATACATTTATTAAAGTTGTCCTTACCAATAACTCCTCTTATCGCCAGCATAATGTCCCTCTGCTTGCTGGCCTCTATGAACAGCTCCTCCCTTGCATCAATGAGAAACAGTGTGGTCAGTGCACACAAATGTGCACCCGCTGAATGACCGATTAACACTATGTTGTCCTATAAAAGACAGAAAAACAGTGACATATTATCTAGCATGAACACTTGGTGAATGTGGGTGTACAAGTACAGACGTCCTCTCCAACAAATCATCATTTAATTTGTTAATAAATTAGAAACAGATTAGACAGTATCAGTGCTACTAAAACAAAACCTTTTTAGAATTTATTCATGAGATTAAAAGTCCCATGAAATTGCCTTTAGATCCTAATTTTCCTCCACGCTTGGACAATTGGAATGGATTCTGGACATTTTAATATACCTGCAGGGTTTATACGACTGCAGGGACCCTTTAAATGTTTTCCTTCTTCTGGGGGTTTATAATAAATGGTCAAACTTGCCATTATACTCCTGAGATAGTTTCCTCAAGTTCCAAAGAATACTTCAAGATTTTTCTTACTTTGTCAAAGCTGAACTTCTGTCCACTCTCTTGGGCCCAAACCAAGCAGTCAGCAATATCTTGGACCATCCCTAAAACGTTCCCCTGGCAATCAGATGAAAGCAGCAGTCAGTTCAGATACCACAGTAACATTTAGAATTACATTTCTTATCTGCCGTTTGGGCTACTGCAGTATAATACTAACCTATAGTTCACAGAGTTATGAGAAGTTCTGTTCATATTCATTCATGCTCTACAATCTTTATTAGGAATGCCAATAAGACTACTGTGTGTCGGTCTGAAGCTGTTACCTTTGGATAGGTGCAGTAATCAGGACAAATGACAGTTGCACTCAGTTCTTCAGCCATCTGTCTGGCCAGCAAACAGTAGATGGATCTGTCTCCGGAGCCCCATGCTCCTCCATAGATAAAAACCACCAGCGGTGCAGGCACATCTTTAGACCTGCCCACGTTTGGAGGGTGGTACAAGTCCAGCTTGTTGCTTCGGCGGCCAAATGTGATTCCCTTAGAAGTATCCAGACAGACAGAACTGTGAACTTTTTTGGTATTGTACATTTTCCAGGGATCACATTGAGTCAAGTAGTGAAAGATCCTTAACACACCTTTTCATAATGCTTACGGTTTTCGTCATTCTTGTACCATGACTTCCACTGAAAGTAAAGTCTCCCATACTGCAAATATTTGAGAGTTTCCAGCACAGCTCTGGTCAAACAGTATATTCGCCTGATGGAGAGGTCAAACATGAAAAAGGAGATTAATAACTGACTCTTCTTAATGAGTGAAAGATCGGAGCTCAACTACATTTTGTGGGACAAAGCTCTATGGTATTTTACACGTTACCTTGGTTTTAGAGCTTCCATGTACTTCTTATATCCAGGCTTGTTGGGCCAGCCATAAATCCACTGGGCAGCTAGAGAGATGGAGTATGGTAAGCCCACCAACATGACACCCACCGCCACAGGCAGTGACATGTGATGTTTTAACCCTGACCTTCAAAAGCAAATAAATATATACATTAATGACACATTCAAAAACAATGTCACTCAATGTTCTTCAAACTGTTGTATTTGAGAGACTCTTACATGTTCAGTCTGTCTGTTTTACCTGCAAAGATCAGAAGATTAAGGACACAATGTGAGAAACAGGAAAACTTATCATCATACTGTTATCAAACACACAACAGGGAAAGTGTAAAATGATGATGTAGGTGTATACTGAGGTTTCATTTTTCAGTACCACTTTCTAATAAAAATATAAACAATAATTAAATCAATAATAAATATTTTACAGATGAGTTATAAGCTATTAATATATATATTTTGGGTTGACAGTTTGTGTTAATCACACTTTTTAGCTGTTTACTCAGGTAAAAGCTCTAATAGACTGTTAGTAGACTGACCTCTGAACATTTAGAAATGGACCAAAATCAATTCATTAATAACTTATTAACATCTATAATTTTAGATGAATTACTACATTTAGCTGTTGGCTTGTTAGAAAATGGGAAACCTGTGACCCTTAATTGATGGCTGAAACTAATTAGAGACTCTTGGTACCCTTAATTAATGACTTGACTATTAATGACTTACCAGCTAAGGATTTTTCACATCCTGGCAACCCAAACGTTGTTCTATTGTGGCTTATCAATACAGCATTAGTAAATGGTTTCATAAACTTATATGTTATATAAACCCTTTCTAAAGGGTGCCTGAGAAAGTGGTCCCCAGTTTTCTTTACACGCGAACCAGGACGCCCTCTAGTGGGCCTTTATACAATAACACCACCAGGCACAAATTGCTTGTTAAAATCAGTGAAACCTCTACTCGGCTTAAAAATAACACAAATATCACACAACTCTTCGATAAGGGCTTCTTCTGTAACCTTACATCACAAATCGATGTTAGCTAGCTATGAGCTACAGTACGGCTACAATTACATCAAAGCAACAATGTGTTATGGTCATCTGCTTTTCACAATTTCGGTGTCCGTTAGCAAGACCACTTTCTCAATCTGAACACATCGTACTAACAGTCAAGTTAAATTAGCAGTAACGTTTTTCTTGCGTTGGTTAGATGTTTTGTAGCTTAGTTAGCTTATAATTTGCTTCGGAAAACAACGGAAAGGTCAGAAAAACACCAACGTAAACATACCAAAATGTAATCATACATAGCACTTTAAAAACGAATGGTTTGTGGTTAAATTCGTTGTGTAAGATGAAGTGATGCCGCGGATAACCACAGTGGACTACCTGACTGTCCTCTAAAAGCCGGTGTCGGCCTCAAACATACAAAGAGAAATGCGGCGAGGCGAGAGGGATGTAGTCGGTAACTTCCGTTTTAGCAAAAATTCGCCCTTCCGGTGTTTGTCAGAAGTATTGTAGAACCTACGAGGCGAGTGGATCTATAGCTCATAGTAGATCGATTATAATTCACAGATAAATGTCACTCTATTATATGTGGGTACGCGCCGGGATGCCCACATAAAGCGAAATTTTGATGTAGCACGGCTTCTGTATCGGCCGGAAAAGACGGATTTCTATCTTGTGATAGTCAACATCTCTGCTGTGATACCCCGGAAATGAAACACACCCCTTTTATGTAAATAGCAGAAATTCAGGTTGTTCGTCAGGTTTATTGGGGGTGATATTTCTTTCCATTGGAAACTGTAATTTGGCCAAAGAAAAAAAAATCTTATCTCGAGGTCCACTTACTATCTTTTCCTGCAGCTTTCAACTGCATCTCACGTTCCTCCCCAGCAGCTGAGTTAAGTGATCTCAGTTGTTCCAGGCTTGAACATGACAGCTGAGCAATTTCTATTACAGCAAACTACATCCGCGGGAGAAGACCGTGAGATGTAGTTAAAAGCTCCAAAATATATATTTATTAATAATATTAACAATCATAATAATAATAATAATAAGTATTTTTATTTTTAACTTGCACTGAACAGTTTATTTAAATAACATTTATGTCAAATTTAGATTAGTAAGTGCACCTTTGTTGTTGTTTTTTTGTCAAACTATATGGTTTGAGTCCGCATATCTTGACAAATTAGGATCATACTGAATTACGTCGAGCTCTAAGTTCTTGTAGGTGTATGCAAATCAAAAGCATTGTCACTGTTTAACTGCCTAATTTGAATAATTCATAGCAGATAATATTATTCTGAAGGACCTTGAGTGCCAGCAGACCCTACTTCTGCTTTGAGGACCACTGATGTGTCTAAAATGATATTGATTAATCAAAACTGCAAATGTATTGGAATGCCCCAGTCTAATAACTATACCCCGGCATGCACTAGCTACTTAAAAATTCGATTTAACTTGATCAACCACGCTGAAGCCTAGTTTCTGGTTATTTCCACACACAGTTGTGGTCAATTATTTACCCCTCAAACTTCTTGCATTACCGATGACTGAAAGAGAAGATTTTCTTGGGATTTTCCACAAAGTGTTGGCGGGCAGAGGGATGTTCTCAGGTTTACTGGCTCAGGTCACAGCACAAGGTTCAGTATGTTATGTTACATGTCATTGCAGATGGTTGGAGTTGTCTTCAAACACAGAAACCACAGATGTGTCCATGCAGTTCCTTATATGGTCACTGTAAATCCTCGCATTCATATTCAGAAGTCAGTCATAAAATAGTTGGAACTAACACAGCCTCATTTCCACACATTGATCCAGGTTATATATGTGAGTCTTAAAAGCTTTTCATAATGACACTGGGCTTAATATGTGTGAATAAAAGCATTGCTAATTTTTATTTGAAAAAATGAATTTAATTAATACATTTCAATTCAACTAACTCCACAGCAAACAGTGGTACTGTGGTGTTAACTATTAACCACTGAACATTATTTTGTTAGATCACTACCTCTGTTTTCTTAGAAACCTAGCATCAGGTTAGGTAGGCTATATGTTTGTCTTCCAACTGCTTCTCTTTTGATACAAAAAGTATTTTATTTAATGGGCTGCTAATGAATAAATCAAGATTATGTACATCCCTGTAAAAACACTTTACTTTTGACATTATGTTCAGATTTCTCAGTCTTGTTTAAAAAATCGATAAACTAATGTTAATGATGACTGCAGGGAGGGAGGTAATATTGTAATTCAACTGATAATCTGCCGTACAAATCAGTACCCTTCAAACTATATCTAATCCTTAAATAATCAAATGTAATGGGTGTGTCCAATGGATTACTTTATTGATCACTTTTAACAGTGACTGCTGAGAAATAATGCATCAGCAGGCCTACAGAAAGCAGCACTGCCAGCGTATGCCCAGCAGAGGGAGGAAGAATTCTGTCTTTCCTGCAGTAATTCAGCCAGTTGGTATCTACTCTATTAAAAGAGACCAAACACAAGACAAACAGTTAATGTCTGCTTTACTCTGAAGCACAAACTGGATTGCATCTCCAATTTAGAAATAGTTTTAAGGACAGTACTAATGGTTCATCAAGTTTGAGCCCTTTAACTACTATACATCAAAGTTATGTTATATTACTGGGCTATTACCTACCTCAAGTATCAAGTCTTTGAGAGGTCATACTGTATTGACTTGATTGTTTATGGTATGCTTTGAAGTATAATGTTCCTTTATACAATTATGACAATCTAGAGGTATTGTTTTGTCTTGTTACCCACACATATCTAATAATTACACCTCTGTGCTCTATTAATGCCCACCTTGCATTTGAATTCACAGAGAGTAGTGCAGTACTGGACAGAGGCTTCATTGGCCATGACCATGGAAAACCTTGGATTCAACATTGCAAATTCATGGAAAGCGGAGCAGCGTACGAGCGCTGACCAGCCCGAGGGTTATTGTTATGTTTGGCCCCACAGAGCGGAGCCTCCAGCCCTGAGTGGGCGTGTGGTTGCTCCTCCATCTGCCACGATGTGGGGAGGCCCAGGTGCTTTTTCAGAAGCCGCAGTGGAAACGCAGCCGTTGATTGAGTGCAAAGTCAGGCATTCAGCTGGCAGTACAAGCGGAGTCAGCCCGTTTTGAACGCTGTGGTAAAAATTCACAGCTTTTTCCCGTGCCTGTTTAAGAATTATTATTATCCTTGAGAGAATTATTGTATGCATAGTGGTATTAAGATAATAATAATTGACGTACACAAGCATGTATCTGTGTAGGCGTAGAGGAGTCTTAGGGACCGTTTGGCTCTTTTTTTTTTAGGCAAGTGGGAAACAATAAGAATACTTAAATTGTAAAACATGTATGGCCAACATCTGCCTTTTGGCCTGTATTAAAGGAGAGGGTACAAGTGATGAAAATCTGTGACACGATGTCACAATCATCATGTCTTTTGCTCTCTGAGCCTTTCAGATCAAATCAGAGCTCAGTGATTCCTCTGCTGCTGCAGGGAAGCACAGTGAACCCTCAGGCCATCATGGCAGGAAGCAACTGTCCTACTGACGTGTCCTGGAGCAAGACGTGAATCACTACCAGCTGCTGTGATGGTGCTCTGTAGAGGATACCGACAGTCTGTTCCTCTTCACTCAATATTAAAAGGTTAGTTCAGATTTTTGATCAGAATGAAGGCCGAGTTCGAAGATGGGTGTGGTCCGAGCAAGCACGCTAGAAGTAGGGAAGGGAGGACTGGCCCCACCTCTTTACACCCCTGGCCCACATTTGTTTTAAGTCGTGGATAACGTCAACATGTTGAAGATGGTCTCTAGTATTATTCGGTCTGATATTTAGGGAAAACCTGCAGTACAAAAAAGAAGTACACTTTTAACTAATATTTACACACAGTGAGGTCTTTGAGAAGATAGTGTTGAATTTCAAGAATATCAAGAAAATAATTGTCCCTGTAAAATTACAAGGTGTGGGCAGCACATTACTGTGACAAAACCAGCACTCAATCAGAGGAATTTGTGCACAAATCTAACTGGAAAGGCTGGTGGTACTGGTTGTGGTGGTGGTTGAAATCAGATCGCTCAGTTGTTTTTGCTCATATAGCCCTGGGACAATTGTGCTTTTGTAGTTCGCTGCTATTCAAAACATGGAATTAAAAACCAAAACATAAAGTTCAGTCACATATCCCATTCCCTGTTAGTAGCACCGCTAACACTGATGTCTGATGTACAGAATTTCCTGGCATCATGTTGTGTAACTTAGTGAGAAAATACTTCAATTCTTCCCACCAGTGTTCAGATTTATTTATTTATCTTTATTTAGATACATAAGAGACCTCATGCATGTTGTTCCTTATTTATCATTTGAACCATTTCCACATATTACTGAGAAATCTTTCTGTTATGTGTGTAATCTCTGTCATCCGGTGAGTCATTGTGGGTGTTTCACGTTGAACAGAAGCTTCCTTACTTTGTGTGTACAGTCCTTCACCTGTGGAAAAAAAAAAGAAAACAGAGGGAGTGCCGATTTTGAGTCATATGTAAACTACACTGCAAAAATATACCTTTTTTCCAATTTTATGAAAATACCTTTATATGAAGCTTTTTGACATTTCAGATCATGCAAACAGGGGGTTTGTTTGTTCAGCTTTGTGTAAATTGGTGTTTAATCCTCGATATATTATAAATGGAAAGGAGGGACAACATATTGAATGCATGTATTTTTAAAAGTGTTTAGGCTTCAACAGATGTCTCCTTGTGTCTGTTTCTATCTTCTCAGTTGAACGTGTGTTTGCTGGTGTAAATGTGTATACACTGGCCTGTTTACTTCCCCTCTGGGAACCCCCACTGTGACCCAGTCCCCCAAGCTCCTAACTGATGTGTGGCGCTGAGCCAGGACCCAAACATGCTGCTTCTGTGTTTCCCCCCCACTTTCACTTCCATCCGCTGTGCTGCACAACCCCAACTCAGCCGGTGTCACAGAGGAATTCTGCTCTCGGTGGGCTCGGGACCTCAGGACACAGAGCCATCTTTTCACGGGGACTTCACAAACACACCAGGCCCAGAAAGGACCTCCCTTTGACAGGGGGGAACCATGGAAACTGGCACTGACCACAAGGCCCAGTTTCTAGGTATCCGTGTGCCCGGAATCACACCCGAGTCCCGCAGACGCCAGAAGAGCAGCGAAGACAGAGGTGTTGGCGTTCAGAGGGCGATGTGGTTTTTCAGGGGCCCTCTGATTGATTGGAGAGAAACAGAGTGGCCATTCTTGTCAGATGCACCGGATGAATGCTAACAAGCCACTGAGGATGCTCAAGAGTGCATTCTGTAGAAAAAAGAGTGGAGAGGTTTGGCAAGATAAGGTAGTTGATGGGGAAACTGACTAAGCAAATAAATCATAAGTAGGTGTGCACGTGGGTGAGTGCGTGAACAGTTTGAAGGGGTTCATTGGTACCTCACTGCAACAGTTTCGTCTTTATATAGTCCAAACTCTGTGCAGAGAGCAAGGAGTCAAGTTTCAGTGCGTCATGTCTCTTTCCAGCACTGACTGCGTCAACAGAAGGTAAGAGCTTCCCTCCACTGTGCAGCCCTCAAAAAACTCTTGAATATTCAAAACCTGACATGACTGATCGCCTTATAGAGCCGTGTGAGTAAAAAAAAAACATACAAGCATGCAGGGATGTGTTACTTAACAGCCATGCACCCCGCCTAAGCTGTGTGCAATGCTGCACGTTGTTATTACGTGAAAACATCACTTCTCTGCACAAACAGGGTGCACATGTCAGTTTCTTAAACATAAATCATGATTAAGGATGATATCTTGACTTGACAGAGTTGACTGAGCCTGAGGGAATAAAACCCTATAAAAAACACTCTCAACCATTATCAGTGTGTGCACTTTCCTTAAAACCTGTCTCATTTTCTTTATCTTCAGTTACAATGAATTCGGACAGCCTCCAAAGGGAAAAAAAGGGCTCAAACTGATTTAAACCAAAAGGTGAACTCACTGTTGCTGCATATAAATAGACTGACTGACAGTTCAGCTGCGTGTGTTACGTGTCCAAGACCACGGCTGTGCTCCGTTCTCAAACTGCAGCATGTCTCGCAGCTGCATTACATTGTGTTCTGTTGAGTCTTAACCTTCCTCTTGTGTTAGCTTTCTGTTGCTATCTCTTATGTTAACGGGTCGGTTTTGACCCGTGTCTTAAATCAGCCGTAAAATACCCTAAAAACAATTATTTATCATCCAATTTGTTTCTTACCTCTTGGTTACCTTGTTAGGCTTCCTTATCCATGAAAAGATTGGTTTTAATATTTTTGGTGTGGCCCCCTGGGCCTTTCTTTTGACAGCATACCCCTCGTTTTCATTTTAAAAAAATGGTAAAATGAACCTCTAGAGAATTATATAAATAAATAAAAGGTTGTTATGTTACCTGACTATTAATGAGGGGTATTAGAACACATCTCTTAAATAAATTTGTTTTATTTATTTATCTATTTTAATATTTTTAACTATAGTAACATCTATGGTGTTACGGGTCAATTTTGACCCATACATGTTTACTTCAAGAAAAAGGCAAAAAAAGGGGCATTTTCCATGGAAAGGGACAAAACGTTCATCTACTGTCACCTCTGGCCCTGGATTGAACATCAGTGGAAGGAGCTGCACCCATCTCTCCCAGACATCCCTGACGGGAGCAAGCTTGTCAGATTTTGCTTTAGTATCTCTGTTGTCAAATCTGAGGATTCTTGATATCATTCGAAAGGTCTGAAATGACATTGTTGCCCGGAAAATATTCCTGCCTGTCGACGCGTCCCAGAGACTATCAGTGGCCCCATTGCTGGATCTGTACACTCCAGCAAGAAGAAGAACACCAATATAAGCATCCAGGTATTCCTCATCAATGTCATTCCACATGTGGCCGTGGACGTTTTTTCCTTCAAGGTTTGTCATAGCAATGATGATTTTTTTAAGTGACAATGGCATAAACAGATCAAAACATGTCTTGATGTCACTTACTCTCATCACAGCAAATCTTGTGATCCCAGGGGTCATTTTGATGACCTTTGCAGCAGCTGCCCTGCCATGTACGTCAGGAGGTACTGAGCTCCAACAGATGTTACCACTTTTGGATTTGAATGTTTCAGCAGGAGCAGGAGCAGCTTCAGCACCAGTGACCTCCTCATCAGACTCATCAGATGTGTCTGTGTCTTCCTCCTCAGAGACCTTCTCATCTGTATCGCTATGCTGCTCTGTGTCCTCTGTCTCATTTTCAGTAAAGATATGATCCAGAGCTTGGCCTATTTTTGCATGCTGCAAACTGGAGATGTGTACTCTCCAAGTCACCAACTCTAAACTGAAATGGCCTTACATGTCTGGACATGTCCGTCTTTGTTTGTTTTGTTTGTTCAGGGAAGGAGACAAACAGGTAAAGAGAGAAGCCCCTAACTAAAGCTCAAGTGGTTGGGAGAGGAGCTGGCTGTTGGCTGATAGTGTTTATGATTTCAGTTTTGGCACTAATCATTGTTTTATAATCTTATATTATAACTGGGTCGAAACCGACCCTAACAACACAAAGGTCATAATTTTCACGAGAGCATTTTATCAGTTAGTGAAATTGATTTTTTAAATTTTATTTTGTTTTAATAGAAGTTCCTGACAAAGTCAAAAAGCCTTGATGAAATAAACAAATTTATGTGGTACTTTTATACATTTAAAACCTAAAAACGGGTCGGTGCCGACCCTAACACAAGAGGAAGGTTAAACTGGTGTTTCTGCCTCTTCTATACTTAGTTTCTCCGTGTACGACCAAGACATTTTTTTCACTGCTGATGTTTAAGATCACATTTGCTAATATCAAACTTCTTCTTATTACAAAATATCTTATTGTGTCAGTGTGTGTTAGTGCCATTTATGTTTGACTAGTTATTACTAAGAATTATGTAAAATATATCAAGAAAGAAGCTTAGGTAAATCGTACAAATGTTTATAATATAAATTATAAATATGGAGAACTAACATAAAATCTCAACCAACATGATAAGAGCCTTAAGGCGGGTCCTGTTATCTTGTGTTCCTGTCTTGAAGAGGGTCCCAATGTCAAAATCTAGTTTTATTTTGCGTATTCTTGAATTAGTATGTGTGTATTGCCACGCAGCAAATCAGTGGCTAGGTAGTCTTAAAGCATGCAACAATTACACACATTGTGCAGAAAGTGGGAGGAACAAGGAGTTAACAGGGGCTCAGTGGCTCATTTTTACCCCAGGCCCCCCTTAGCAGGTTAATCTGCTCGTACTCACGGCAAGAAGGCTCTGGGTTTGAGGCTGACCTTTCCTACAGCTGCAAAAGACATGCAAGTTAGGCTGGAAGCTCTGGAGGCTGTAATGTGCTTGGTGTGAACATGAGACTGTGACTTGTCCGTCTGTCTGTCCACATGTGTTAGCCCGATGATAGACTGGTGACATGACCAGTGTGTACCTCAACTCTCTCTTAGTGCATGCTGAGATTGGCTCCAGCCCCCGATGTCCTTGAATCCAAGAAAAATCACCAATGTTTCAGGGTGAATTAGTAAATGTACGCACGCACAGTCCCACACACACCGGCAGTAACAGTACAGTAACAGTAATATTGGATACCCGCAGCCTGGTATGTTTTAATTCAGCACCTTTTGTTTGCTTTTCATTTCTTTGCGTGTCCACAGCTAAGATGTAAGACATTCTTTCCACAGCTTGTACCAGTATCAAATACGGTTGAACTGGAATATATAAACATTCTTTTTTAAATTGAGGTAAGCTCATGTATTTTATAGATTTTTTACACAAAAATGCCAGTGTATAATTCCAGCATAAATACTGGTGTTACTTTCACCAAACTATTCCAGCTTGGCCTTCAAACTGCCTCGCACAGAATTATTTCAAACTGGACATAGGTCTTCGGTTGTCCAGCGACTAGATTCCTTATAAAACCCCATGGGAACAAAAACCTCAGTGAAGTGTTCAGGGGGAGCGAGTTAATGACTCGGCACTGTTCTCTTTGATCTACATCTTCATGGAGCGTTAAGTGAAAAGGCTAACAATGAGAGACAGCACCGACAGGTCAGAGACTGAGCTCTGCCTCAGGCATGCTGACATTTAGAGAGAGAGCAGCCTCCGTTTGTACATTCAACCAGCAAATGTTTCACACTAGTTAATCAAAGACTATTTATCTCCCAATAACAACTAAATCTGTGGAACCAAACGACTGCCAAATTGCTTTAACCTCCTAAGACCCAAGCTCTATCTTAATTTCTCTTTGCTATTTGGGCTTATTGGGACCTGATAAGTATAAAAACTAAGCATCATCTGTTGACATGATGTGGTTCCGCATACGGGGACAATTTTGAATTTCCATATAAGCAGAATTAAGTATTATGGTATAACCCAAAATGCGATGTCCACGCATGTGGATGCCAGGTCCTAGGAGGTTAAATTATCCCTTAAACTCACGTCATGCATATTTCATAGTTTGGATCATTTGTCTACCAGAACTGGGGAAAAAAACTGCTTTCAGCTCACCTACAAATTGAGGCATATAAGATACAATGTCAGGAGTTCAATGTAGCTCACAGCCTTTAATATACGTCTGTTTGCACTATTAAAGGCTGCAACTTAATGTGTGCTCTAATTCCCCTTTTCCCCACGTTAGGAAGCTTTTATTACACATTACATAATTTACACTAAGCCACTAAAAAGCAAAAACAAAGGACAAAGATAATTAGTGGACCTTGAGTAAGCTCAGTTTACATGAGCTTATTATTAAACTTTAGTTACGAGATTTCAAAAGGAGCAGAGAGATAAATTTGTAAATTTGGAGAGAGATGTAAATTCCAATTTTGGAGGGATTCTTCAGTTAAAATGCTTAAAATGTATATTTTATTAATGAAAAAGAAGACCAAGATTCTACAGCCATGCTAGCCTCTGTGAGGCTGTGCTTAGGTACGGCGTTGTGCGCTGTTTAACCGCTATAATGTTTGCCATCTTAAGTTAGTGTGTTTGCATGCTAACATTTGATAACTAGCTCAAACGGGAATGTTATCAGTTTTGTATTGTATTTGGTATTTGGTCATAAACCGAAGTATTGGACAAATTAAAAATTTGACTTGACAATGAAAGTCAGGGGATCATCAAAGTTATTACAACTCATCCTGTGGGGACATGGTGATCCCTCTAAGAGCTGTAGTGACATTTCACAAAAAAACTAAAATGTTGACCTCATGGTGGCGCTAGAGGAAAAGTCAGGAGATCAACAGAGTCTGTAGGATTCATCCCCTGGGAAACATGAATGTCTGTGCAAAGGTTCATGGCAATCCGTCTTATAGTTGTTGAGATATTCTGAACCAAAGTGGTGGCCCAACCGACTGACCGACATTGCACATCTCTAGAGCCATGCCACGAGCGTGACGAAACAGGTTTATTTTGTGACTTTTCATAAAAATGTGGAGTGGACTCAAAACCAGAACTTAAAGGCAAAGCGAGTCAATATAAAACAATGTCTATTTGGTGAATGTTCAGAAAACAGGTCAGCAACAGGTGGTCAGTCAGTGAAGGCAAAAGTCCTAAAGGTGAGCAGGCAAAATCCAAAAACAAGCAGAACAAACAGAACAATGGACAATATGGCCAATGGCTAGTGCTTGTGGGCAGGTATATAAACTGAGGGGGGCTGATGAGAGACAGGTGTGGCTTGATGTGGGAATGAGGAGCATGTATGTAAGTGGGTGTGAAGATCCGGTGACTGTGGAGGATGTTTTGTGAATGGGAGCGATGGAGAGACATGAGATGTGCCCTTATGACACTAAACGACAGGCATTAATTGGCCTGCGATAAAAACAATGATGACACATTTGACCACATGTTTTAAAATGCCAGAATAGATTGATTATGTGCATGAGTCCCTTGATCAAAAGTGTAACTGTCCAGGATTATGTGTACAGTGAATGTGCCAGGACTGACTCAATCCCCTTGCAAAAGGTCCTTATAACAGACACAGAATTATGTTTACAATCACAAAGCCTCTCTGCAAAAACAAACATGTTTTGAAAGAAAAATGCTGGATTTTCACTCGGGAATAGAGATTAACACCCAACCCAATCCTGCGTAAGAAGATTGCAAAACCTTTAAAAAAAAAAACACAGGTAACATAATTCGGCAAGTAAACTCATTGTGACGTATTATTTTTAGAGTTTTCTCACAGCTTTGGAAAGGTCACGCATTGAGTATCATTGTGAATTTGCATAATATATATTTAGCCACGTCACACCTAACATTGTACACAGTGTTTCTCCTTGAGTGCTTCAAATATTTGAGAGTCTTTAGCAGGTTCTTTAAAACCATTATGGACAACTTTGCAGCTGACTCACTGTACTGTTCAGAGAGCAATGAGAATGTTATGAGCATGTACTGAGACATAACATCAGATGATAAGAACATCCAATCGCAGATGAAGTTTCCCAATAAGATTGTCTGGGTAACATGAGGGATGTAGATTCTCAGGCTTCACAAGTGAAAAGGTTCTTCATAAAATGCCTAATGTCTGTCACTAGAAAGATTGTGTCATTCTATGTACGTAGAACAGAGAGTTTTGTCTCTGTCCAACAGCAACAACAGTTTTGTATAACTTAATCAACCCCCCCGATAGTTACTGTAAGTAACTCGACTGAAACGATACCAACAGTTCCAAAGAGTGCATTTTCCCATTACCTAAGGCATCGTATCAAGTTCATTGATGTTGAAACATAAAACTGCCCTTTGAGCTGTTTCAAGTTTTCTCTCTCTTAAAACAATAGTACATCACTACATGGTTAATTGAATCTACCAGAGACACAGACGTCTCTGTGGCGTCTCATCACACGTTGAGGAAGTTGTCCAGAAGATAAAGAGAAGTGACCAACACGCCTCATTTCCACAGAAGTTCAACTTTCTGTCCTGTTCTCTGGAACAAACTGCCTGATGACCTGAGATCTATCACAACTGTGTCCACATTACAATAATAAACATTTCTGTTTTCTCAGGCTTATGATTAGTTATCGTGTGTGTGTGTGTGTGTGTGTGTGTGTGTGTGTGTGTGTGTGTGTGAGATGGTTGTGTGGTTTGGTTGTCAGTGTTGTTTGTTCTTGCACTATATTTAATATATTCTTGAGTCACTTGCCGTTGCCGTCTGCACTTCAATGTAACACACATTGTGTGTAGATGTAATGAAATGTGCTATACACATGAACTTTCCTTGCCTTTCTCTTGGTATTTAAACATGTTCACTTTATCTCTCTTGAATGCTCAAACCACGTCTCTGTCTGTCCTTAAGTTGCCACAGTACTGCTTAGACTAGTGACAACATTTTGGCTTGTGACCCCACAAAGCCTGCAGCCCTTTATCACTGATTGCATAAGTCTACCGGTTATGACCAGTATTTTTCCCTTTTATTTCCATTTATTTTGTGTTTTGAAGAAGTAAAATTATCCAGCAATTTACCAGAAAAACAGCAAAGATTAGAGGAAAGGCTGCCCTCTCATTTTTACGTTGCTCTGGATGTGTGTCAGCTAAAGGCCTAAAAAGTAAATGTAAAATGAGATCAACTGTATGACTCCATTAATAGCATCATGATTCTGCTTATGAGGTGTTAAAACTGACAGACGTTAATTTCAGTCAAGCCTTCCCGAATGAATGAGTGAAAGACTAAATTGTCCATTTTAATAGAACTAGAACCGATTATGTTGTTTTATATGCGATGTATTTTTTGTAAATTTTGCTAATTGTATTGCTTTGTATTGTACTGCATTGTTTTTTAATATCTTCCTGCCCAGGGACCGCAGATGTAAATTAGCTATATAGCGAACAGTTATTTAGCTATAACACAACTGTATCCGTTAAACAAACTAGAAAAAAACTGACCCCCCTTGGAAACACAGTGGATGCATATTTTAAGACCAAAACCTGTGTCAGACATGAGAGATGGAAACTGAGAGCAGACACACTGCTGTCGCTGGTGTCAAATGTCAGTGTAGTCAAAAAAAAAAAAGCATATCAAATACCAAGAGAGTACTCGTAGGGAGGCAAAGGGTTTGGAAAGACAAGAGAGCTCATGGCTTACTTTGACGGAAAAAATAAAGAATTGAAACCAAAGAAAGTTTCCATTTCTTTTCAAAACGTCATAAGAGGTGAGATTTCACATCCCGTTAGTAAAATTCCCCAGTTGGCATATGACAGGAAGGTGGCGGTAGTACAGGGAAACAGACATGAGTAGGGTTTGACTGGAAACAATAGGCAGCTAAGGAAATGATGTTAACATGTACACATCATTATAGATCTAATGTCCCTTCATGACGTGCTCTGTCTCGCTTTCTCCATCTTCAGCATCAGATCCCAATGCTCCCTCCCCGGGCCTTGCATTTATTATGAACTTTCCAGACCTCAGCTGTGTCCCAAATGCAACTGTTGTCCCACAACACTATGCGCAATTTCTCCTAGAAAATACATTTATATATTATTAAATTGCTTTCCCAATTACGCTGTGATGGCAAACATATTCACTGCCTTGATTTTGCCTAGAGGAAATGTTCTGGACTCACAACGAGGACGGTGGGAGTACAAAGCTCAGGATCTTGACACCAGAAACTGGGGTTTGCATCCTGAGTCCCATCTGTGGTCAGATTTGGTAATGAAAGCACTATGTTTAAGGTGTTTAAGGTTAGGGAAAGATCGCAGTTTTGGTTAGATGTTAATAAACACATTGCGTCTCCAGCTTCAAGTCACTACAAACCTTTCCCTAACTATAGCCAAGTGCAGCCAGTGCCAAAACATAAAAAGCAAATGAAATACTTGTTGCACTTCTATCATTTAAAATATAATTTTTTCTGCGGAGGCCTAATCAGCCAGATGTTAAAACACCTGTATAGGTGTGCAGATTTGAGTAACCAGCAAACAAAACCAAAACATTAAACCTCTGGAAAAACTTTCTCCTGGCAGTGTCACTTCAAAGTCCCACTTTGACTGATGACCACTGGCACGTGCACGTATTGCATCATTTCTTGTTAGTCCAAACCTTAAAGTACACCTTGTATGTGTGGGAGCGCCCTCAGTGTGATCCTGCCTCAGCCCATCACCTGATCCTGCTCCTCCCTGCACACCTGTCGTTCATTCCCTCATCAAGCCACACCTGTCTCTCATTTCTTCATTAAGCTCCAGTGTGTATACAATAGTCACCTTCTCACTCCTTAGCTGTCATTGTGTTTCACACATTCCTACCTAAACTATCAACCCTGTAACCTGTTTTCTTTTAGATTCAAACCCTTCTGACACTTTGAGATATTAATTCTGGCCTTCGTTTGAGTGTGTAATACATTCACATGTGAATAATAACAAAATAAAATAGGCTATACTTGAAAATACCTGAGGATACTTTTAGTGGTGTTGATGGTTGCTTGTTTTCCCACAATGGAATGCACACTGCAAAAAATGTTCACAGTATCATGACCTTGTTAAAACAGTAAAGAACAGTAGTGCGTTTTATATACTAGCTGCTTCAAGTTAAAAAAAATCTTGATAGTAGAACGGAAATAGGGTGCAAAAGCTCCTTTCATTATGTTGAGCATAAATCATATAGTTTAACGCCACATATCTAAAACCATATCTTACCTCTGGCCACACTTTTATGGTATCTCTGCCTCTGCAAATGTATGTTAATTTTATGTTGACTGCAGCAGCAAAATGCTTTCACTTCGACTGTAAATCAGTCTGTAATTTATTGTTTGTGTATCCACTTCGTCTCCACCTGCCTCCTCTACAATCAGTCACTTCCTGCATTTCAAAAATTGACTTTAAAAAAAGATAAATTGATTGCATTATCCTTTATTTAACCAGGATAAAATTCTCACTGCGGGTAAAATCTCCTTTTCAAGAGATCTACTGAAAACACAAAACTATTGCATGTTGTGGCTGCGTTGCATTCAGTGACTCTTCAGTGAAAGATGAGATTGTTGAATATCAGAAAGACATGATCATGATCTGACAGCAAAACCTGTTGATGTTATAACAGTATTTTGCACCTCTGTGAACTATTCTAACACAATGACATGAGAGTTGTTCTACAGGAATAAGAAAAATCCACCACCAGACAATAAAATGTGTCTAGATATGCACAGATGTGAATGTTTTAGACAGTGTTAAAATGTTGTCTGTCAGCATTGTGAAACCACTTGACGACTGTGGTGACATTGTTGTCCGTGAATGTGGTTACAGGCAGAGTCCACATGTTGAGAGACTGGAGACAATAAAAGCAAAACAATCAGTGTTTCATGGTTCAAGTTTAACACTGAGGTCAACACCAAAATTGTCTTTTCTGAACCAAAAGAGAGTGAAAACATGCAGAGATTGTGCAGGATATGGAATAAAAGAAACATCCAGGATGAACCATTGTGAGTACACTGAGATGTTTACATCAGCAAACGTAACAAAAGCGTACAACAGCTGGAGAACGGAGAGCTGGTTTGGTAATCCTACACTTCCAAAGTGCATGTTCAGCTCTACCTCACACACAACTGAAGGCAGGACTACGAGCCAAAAAAGTAACAAAAAAAATCTGGAAAAACAAAGAAATGAAAAGCTTCAGGGCCAGAATGTTAATCATGTTTTTTAACTTTTATTTAAAACATGTTGGATTCTTTTGTATTAGATATGAAACAATATTTTTAGACTCAGGCGCATATTAGTCACCTCTTAAGAGTACACACACATGCACACACACACACACGCACACACACACACACACACACACACACACACACACACACACACACACACACACACACACACACACACACACACACACAAAACAGCTGTTACTGGAGACTCCCTGACACCCAATTGGTGAGAAGTGGTGTGATGTGTATGAGGTGACTGGGACGTTAATCTGTGTGTGTGTGTGTGTGTGTGTGTGTAGCAGAAAGAGCATAGGAGAGAAGACCAAGCAACATAGCAGAGGCAGAGGTATGTGTGTGTGTGTGTGTGTGTGTGTTTTTCAGTTGCGTGCTGGTGGGTGTTGTCAGAGGGGCTTTGCGTGGCAAACCACACGACAGACAGACAGACAGAGTGGTGTGATATCAAGTCTATCTTTCAGATGGCTGAACACACGCACACACACAGTAGTTGTGATAACCCCAGTCTGCTGGGAACCCTCGTCTGCAGCCAAACTTTTTGTCACAGAGAACAAAGGTGTTAAGCAGGCCAATCTTTTTTTCTGAACAGTCTGATCTGATGAGCACATTCCTTTCCCCTGCTGATATTGCCTTCATTATATAACCATGTGTGTTTTGGACAATTTGATCATTCAAGTCTGCTGCATGTCGCTGTTGGTAGTATAGTACAGTTTTCACTATGTTTGTGTGTTCTTATCCTGTCATTTTTTGCTCTGGAGTGTGGATGTGGTGGGCTATTGGATATGCACACTGGAAGGTGTCCTGATATGAAAAAATAAAGGACCAGGTGGAGGTGGTGTATAATCAATCAAACTATCATCACATACCAAACCCATAAGCTTTATTAAAATGTTCAATTTTCTGAAAGTGCTGTTACTATGGTTACCTGCACTTAAGTACAGGTTGAGTATACCTTACAGATTTAGAAATGTGGTTGTTTGAGGTGTCCTGTTGTATGTTTTTAACAGACGTCTGTCTGCCAATCAGAAACAAATGTATTTTCCATGACTATGGTATAATTACAGTATAGCCACTGCTTCACCACTGCACCTTTGGCTGGAGGGATACTTCACAGGAGATTGAGAGATTTCCTGGAGATGCCAAGCACATGTCAGTTTTACTGTTTATTTAGTTGAAATTTGCAGTCCAGTCGTCCTTTGATGGAGGGTTTGGCTGCAGTGTGACAGCTTTCTTGCTAGCGGCCAAAAGTACTTAAAAGAGATATTCATCCTGAGTCATGAGTTTGTTTGGGATTTTGTACAATGTGACAAAAGAGCAATTAACTTCTATTCCAAACACTTTCATTATTTCTTCAGCAATTAATCTCTTGCCAATTTAAAAAAAGTTAAAAGGCAAGCCGAGAAAATAATAAGCCATTTTTTAACCACACTGCCTTCAACATTCATACTGTCCCTGATAACCCCTTTAAATACTAATATTTCATTACGTTCTTCCAACAGAACTCTCTCCAGGACTTCGGGTGTAAGGGTGGTTTCCCCATCACTCTTGTCTTGCTTATGTGTTTATATCATGTCTGCCCAGGAAGAGCTGGAAGTGGAGCAGGAAACGGACGTCTGAGCCGCTCTACTGTGCTTCTGCAGCCCTGACCTGAATGGATAGATGGACTTGAACCAAAGGAACTGTCCTTCAGCATTCAAAATGTCAAGTCATTCCTTTAGGCAGACACAGACAGATTGTGTTTACCATGTAATTATCGTGAAATGCCTCTCCTGCTCATTATAGCACTGAGGCAAACCCCAGTCGCTCAAAGCATTCATCCCAATTTGGTTCTTTTCATGTTTGTATCTTAGTGTTGAACTGGTTGCACATAATTGTGCATGAAGCAACAGGTAGGAATACCACAACTGATATAGCCCCTCTATACCCTCTAATTATGTTTAAATGAACTCAGGGAACTTTATATAGTTGCTCCTGAAGGAATTCCTGAACCAGTAATGACAACAGAAAAAACACAGCTGATGAAATCTATAGAAGGTATGAAAGTTAAAGAATCCTGCAAGAGTGGGCCAATAATTAGAGCATTTCTTTCCTGTTCATGTTTTCCCCTCATGTTTTGAGGGGCCATGGTTTGCTGTCTACCTCTGAGGCTTCAGAAGTGCAGGCATCGTTCATACACAGAGGTGGACAGCTGGGGGCTCATGTGTTCCCCAGCTGTCCTGTAACAGCCTTAAAGCTCAGTCCGGACTTACAATAACTGACATCAAACGCTCTTCATCCTCCTCTCATCTTCACAATCTTCACACATGGGTGAGTCACTACTGTAGGCATGTATACATGTGACTCTGCACGACCACATTAAGCTGCCCGCACTTGGTGTAAAGGTACATCTTGTCTTGTCGGTTACATCGCTCTTAGAGCTCGACTGGGATCCTTGTGTGTATTCTGAAAAATACCACAGAATTGTAGAATTACAAAATAAGATATAATTTCCAAACATATGAAATAATAAACAACATATATTTTGGAAAGTGATGAGGAAGTACAGCACAGACTAAACAAAAATGGAGCCACCAGCTACAAACCCAAAGAGACCACATCAGCTGGTTTTCTGATGCTGAGACTTAACGTAAATACTCCAAAGTGTGGTTTAAACTTCCTCCGACAAAGTTATGTTTATGAGTCAACCGAATACAGAAAACACTCTTCTGGACTCCAACGAAGATGCCTCACTTTCATTTGACATGAAACACCACTGGCTGTGATCATGACTGCAGCCAAGTGAATCAGTCTTTTCTCTGAGAATGTTGGCAACATCCAAACTGCACGGAGAACACCAAACATGTTGTTTCAGACTCAGTTTACAAGCATCCTGCCTTCCTGCCATGAAGATACAGGGGGATTTTGGAGATCTGGACTGGCTTGTGTTTTAAAGACACAGTCCCCTTCAAAGTTTTGCACATACCTGTCGCAGAAGTACAGTAATATCAAAGTTTAGGTTTCTGGTTTTCCCACAGTATATCATCTGTAAAGATATGTGTCTCACCCAAATATAATCATTTTGTTTCACTTCGATGTTGAGGGTTGGTCATATCTAGCCATGCAGATAGTTTTGCCTTGATTGTGTGACATCTGCCTGTGACACCACCCCAAAAAATATTGAGAAAAAAAGAAATGTCAAAAAAGGAGCACGGAGCATGCAGATTCTCACGGCAAATCTATTTCTGGTGCTGTTTGATTTTTTTTCAATGTAATGAGAACCACAAGGGAATCCCATTCATCTCCACTGTATTAGAACTCTTACAACTCTATATCTCAAAACCTGCAGCTTCACTTGACTCAGAAACATAGTATTCACATGCGCTGTCCAGCAAATGGGCGTTCAGACACCAGCCTGCACTATAGTCCGGCTCACCTGCAGAGCAGCTGCCCCACACTGAACTACTTATAACAGCTGACGTTTTACTTTTGTTTTAGCGTCTTTAAACATCATCTGTGATGTGAAAAAACATCAGGAAAAACTGGTCAGTTGTCTAGAAACAGATGATAGTTGTAATTTCCATAAGTCCATAAAGTCCATAAATTTGGGATCAAAAGCGGGTTTGGTGGGGAAATAACTCATCACAGCCACTTTCCCACCAAGCATTCGAGTTGGATTAGACACAAAGTCCCTTTGTTTGGCCAAGTGCCACACATTGAATGGGCTAACATTCAAAGAGAGCACAGGGTCACGGTCCAGGGATTAGGGTCAGTTTAAAGGTTTGGTGGAGGAGAGGGAGGAAGGGGTCAGGGTTAAGGTTAGACTTGGCATGGGGGGATGGCTCCACTACACAGAGTAGGAATGTGTACATGCCTACAAATGAATTTAATTTGAATGCTGATTTTATGGTCCCTGGTGATGTTCTCCAAGCGATTACTTTCCTTGCCATCACTGATTAGGCTGACACCCTGCCTGTCACATTTGAATGCGCGAATGGTGCCACTGAGAAGGAAGTTATTTGTTAAACTTTGCTAATGTGATGCATCAAACTGTTCAAGCTTCGATTTGGAATATTTGTGGATTAATATGGTTTCCCGTTACAAATGCAAGCCCAGATCTTTTGCTGTTTGATCAAAACCTTTCAGGGATTTTCTGACAATTATTGGAACAAATATGTGATTGTTAATCCAGGATTTGGAGTGAAAACACAATACAAATGTGTAATACAGTGACTAAAAGATCAGGAATGCACAGATCGATGTCCACACATGCTCCAATGTCTGCTGATTTCATTTGAAAGGCATGTCTTTGTTGCGAATGTAGGTTTTTTAGCCACGCCAACACATGCAGACACGCATGGAAATCTCAATGTCACTGAACTGGAGTAACCCTCTTTTAAGGTGAGGCCATACCTCTCAGCCAATCACAATTGGCCTAGAATCAGGCACCCTGCCCTGAGCCAATCAACTCGTTTGTGCTTTTTTCTCCCCCGCTCTCTCTCTCTCTTTTCTCTCTCAGTTTCCCTGTCTCCTTTTCATTCTTTCTGAAATACTATTTCACGAGTAACAACCCACCCCAGAGGCGGAAGTGGTTAGCGTTTGTTGGTGTGTGCCAGTCAGTCACTTTTTGTTTCTCCTAAAGCTCTGGTCCTTGTATCTCTTGAGCTTGTCTGCCACGCCATTGTGTGCTACTCATTCATTCACAAAATGCACAATACCGGGGGAAATCCCTCAACCTCCGAGGCCATTTTGCTCATGACTATGTCTGTGTTTGCACTGAACAGGAGTGACTCCCATTTATGGTCACCTTTGATTGTTTCCTCTTTGGAAAGGTTGTAGTCGGCTTAGGGGCTGCGTGTCAGCGTGAGTGTTCTTCGGTATGTGCGCAGATGTCCCACTGCAAGTGTAATTCGAGTTGGGAACACTGTCATCTGCCTTCAGGGGTTGCATAATCTATGTCAAGCCAAGACACGGCTGTTTCTGTTTCTTACTCAACACCGATTCCCACAGAATACCATAACATACAGTAAAGCTCAGGTGGTCCGTTCCCATACATCAGGAGGATGGGAAGGTTGAGAGATGAGCTCTTCTTGATAACAAGTCATTGTTTTGTTTGGAGGGGCTCTTTGCAGGAAAGAAACACAAACCTGCTTTTGGAGGATATGTTCTAATCTGATACAGAGGCAAAAAATTAGCAATGGGAATGAAAATCTGAAAAAATGGCAGATGACAGTAATAAAAGTCAACCAGTTCACTTGCCCCAAAATTACAAACCACACATTTGCCTCAAAGGCCTTTACAATCTGTACAACATCCTCCATCCTTAGACCTTCGATTCAGATGAGGAAGAACTCCAAAGAAAACTCTTTAAAGGGAAAAACCTCAGGCAGAGCAACAGAGGAGGGATCCCTCTACCAGGATGTACAGACATACAAATAAATAATAATAAACAAACAGAACAGAAGAAGTGAAAACGTAGTGGCCAGAACTATAGTTCACCATATACAAAATAATCTGAGATCAAAAGTTCACTTATTATCTCATTCTGACGTATTCTGTGTAAAAGGTTTGGGACAGCTGAAGGAAGTGGAAAAAACTGTAAACACACACTGATACAATATGGCCTTGTGATATTTCACGATATATGATAAGATATGATGTGGCTGAGGCAAGCGCCCAGGAACAGCGCTGGGCTGTGAGACGATTAGTAGTGGCCACACTCGGTATTGCAACTTCAGGCAGCGTCATGTGACTTACTGCAGTGGAATAAACTGTCAAAACAACCCAAGGATTCTGCAGTTTGACATATTTAGTTCCCACACTTAGTGAGGCAAAACTTGTCACCTGGTGTCTCCCCGGAGGGCGTGCCTCAGGTTTGAATTGATGATTCATTCCTAACATAAGCAAATTAGACCACATATAGGGTGGGACTTCTTTGCCCAATGACAGATGATTTACAGTAGGTTCAGACAGCAAATACCACAATGTGAGGTAAAACATGTTTTATTAAATATTAAATAACCGATAAATATATTACTTCATAAGCTACAGGACTATAATATACCAACAAAAGACGAGACTGTCCCAGCGTAAGCTGCAACTCAATAGCGGCCCAATTTAACAATGAAGTTCCTCCTTATTGTCCTGTTTCTGATTAAGAAATACAGGAATCACCAGTCCTAAAGACACAGAGACACATCTGCTTCTCTCCTCATTGCCTTCTCTTTGTTAAGTGTTTTTAATCTTGGAAATCTAACGCAGATGTGCTTTAGGACTAGACAATTGTTTTCCTTTCTGCCTCACAGATGTCTTCTAAATGATCTTTTCTTTTTTGTTTGATGTACTGCAGAAGACATTGTTCTTTTCCTTGGCAGTTCTGCCATTGCTTATCTGTCAGATATCGTTCTCATAGCAAAATGCTATGCATTATAACAATAGAAACAGAGATAAAATACACAAGGACAGACAAAAAAACAGGGTAACGTACAGAACTTAACATACATAAAAGAAAACAAACCAAACAAGGATGAAAGTACAGTCATAATAATTACAGAATAACAACAACATCATGCAGTTGCCGTGATTTAAGTTGGTGTAATAAACAAATGTTTCAGGGGAAATCTGTAAAACACACATGTTACACATTTTGCTTTGATTGATACACAAATTTTTCCACCTCAGCGTTAAAACATTTTTGAATGACTGGCGTTTCCACTCAGGTTTTCTTTTATGCACAAAATGAAAATGCACGTAAAAATGGGTGGATAGGAACACACAGGATGTTATTTGGAAATTATTAGTTGCAACATTTAAAGAAAGGGTGCGGATGCCCTATCTGCACGTACAACTGCCCCCCCGGCTGTCCTCCCCAAGAAAAGAAATGTGTCTTTGGAACATAAAGTTGGTATTAAAAGATTAACAGTAAATCCTCATTCCACACCAGCGTAGCTCTGATGAAAAGTGAAGTTCCCTTTGAGGTGGGATCTGTCTGCTGCTGCAGCGAGTCGGGTCGTAGACGCCCCACTGTGTTTGATCTATTGTACAAGTGACGTACAATCTTCAAATCATATGAATCAAACCATGTGACTTCAAAGCCAAATGTGTTCATATACTGTACACTTCATAGGTTTGGCTCGGCGGCATCAGAATGCGTCTTCCGACCAGAATACCTGCCATAAAGGACCAATAATGTCCATTTGCAGGCGGTTGTTTACAGTCTCATAACACTTTAGTGAGTGTCATTCAAACATTAACATATCCATGTTTACAATGTCAGCCAAGAACCACATGCAGATTAGACCAAATTAGAAACAATAGTAAGTGTTTTGGTTTATGCCTTCGTCATAAAGCTGCTTATTGCGTTATGCAGGCAAAAGAAGTGCCGTAATCATGAGAGCAACAGACTGGTCAGGTACAAGCCAGCTATTTAAAGAAGTGACTGGCCTTAAATCATCTATAGTATATGTGCAGAAAACTCAAGGTATCAGTAGTATTGTGTTTTGAGTGCGAAAAACCAACAGTTAGAAGGCTGATAGTGCTGATATATACATCCACACCCACAGGAGTAAGTCAGGTCAAAGCCATATAAGCTCTGCATGGACAGAGACATAACATTCTTCTTAAAATGTGGATATCCATAGTTGAGCACATTGCAAACCCAGACAAACACCAGCAAACTCCATAGCACACTTTTGCTATGTCTCAACTATTGGCTGACCTGCTTTCTCATGCCCAGAATGTGTTTGTGAACGTATAAGCTGATTTCAAGCCGTATAGCTGGAGAAATTAAGGTTGCTTGTTAAAAGAAAATTCACCCTGGACGGGGACCTGTTCATATCCTTTTGTAACATGTGAGAATTACATAAATCCTATTCTCAGCAGATTATAGCTCTTTCACTTTCGTTCAGCTGGAAGCTGCATTTCTCTGCATTCCTCACTCTCATCTGTCTCGTTCCCATGAGAAAAATTCAGCCTTCTGACACCATAAGACAGCCACAGAAGAAGTGACAATGCTCTGACCAGCCTCAGTTATTGTCCCATTAACAGTGACGTTGACTCTGTGGAAGAGCTTCAGGATGTGAAATGCTGAGTAAGAAGAAGGAAGCATAACAGTTTTTGTGTGTGCGTGTGTACTCTTGTACTTTTGTGAAGACCAATTTAAGACACTTTAGGGAAAACACTTTTGGAAAGGGCTGTTTGAGGGCCAGGACTTGGTTTTCGGGTGGATTTTAGAATTATGTTTGGGTTAGAAATGTAGTTGAGATGGCTATGGCAAAAGTGTTTATATCTGCTCTGAATGACCACGCATGGCTTCCAGGCCGGTGGAGGTTTGTGTGTGTGTGTGTTGGGGGGGGGGGGGGGGGGTCATATACTGACCCCTTTAGGATTTAGAAGATATATTATGTCAATTAGGATCCTGACACAATATGTAATATTGTTGTCTTTCACAACCACATGTGATGTTTTTAACTTTTGTGTTATAGAGAAGATACAACAATGACTAAAAAAGAGCCATGTGCTCTTTTAATATACGATATGATGACTACAGAGGCTTTCAACCATTTAATAGCGCCAGTAGAGAGATGGCGGGAAATAAGGGTGAGAGAAGACTTTGTGGTTTACGGTCAGCATCTTGACCCCTAAGCAATGTGTGTGGCTCTATTATCTTTTTAGTGCCTATTTATACAAGAAGGTATGTCTATTATTCATAATCAGAATCAGAAATACTTTCCAGGGGGAAGTGCTCCCATTCAAAAATAGAAAAAGTAGCATATAGAGAGAAATCAGAAGAATGTAGAAATATAACGTATAAAAAATAAAATAAAAATTAAGTGAAAAATAAAAAATATATACAACAACAGTGTACATATATTTGGAAGACTATGGCTCAACAGGTAGAGGGGGTCGTCTATTGATTGCAGGGTTGGCAGTTCGGCCCATTGCTCCTCCTGTACACATCAAGTGTCCTTAAACACAACACTGAACCCTGAGTTGCTCCACATTGTTAGCCTGTTGTTTTGCATGGTGCCTTGCTGCCATCTGTGAGTGTGTTTGTGTGTGAATGAGAGGCAAATTGTAAAGCACTATATATTTGCACTCAACAAAAATAACCAAATAATGACTATTTATTCATAACTAGTTAAGTATCACAGTCATTTTGCGGTTAAATGATTAATTCACAAAATTATAGTAATTAATTAGTTTGTTGCCATTACCTGATATATAAAAGAATAGTAGTAGTCATTAAGTATGTTTAACATAATTCAGGTACAGACATACATTTCATGGACTACTTTTGAGCACAGTACATTTACAGGCCCACAGGGAACTCATTGCTGTAGAAACAGTGGCTTCTAAGAAGACGTTGCCATGCGGAATATTTACCTTTTTATCTTGGGTTGGACGTGCTATGACTCAATTTGACTGCATGCCAGAAGTTTTGTTTGCAGAACAGTTTCCTGAGCTACTGAGTAACCTGAATGAGAGAGGGAGCTCTGTTGCACCAGCTCATCTTTGATCTCTGACCCTGTGAGGAAGTCTGAAAGCGGTGTGACTGATTGCAAAAACCGTCAAAGGTGGATATGACTATAGTGAACTCCAGTGACACTTAAGTCACAGTAACTTAGTGAATTCTTAGCTTTTTGATCGACTTTAAAACAATCTAGGTGTAATTTATGCCAACTACTGCAACTATGAGTTAATTATCAAATACATTTCTTGAAATTCTGATGAAAAAACTGTTAGAGTTGTGGTTAGGGTTAGGTTTAGCTAGATGAAACAACTTAAGGGATAGTTCATTTTGGGAAATAGACTTATTTTCTTTCTTTCTGTTAGGTGATGAGAAAATCGATATCAATCTTATGTCTGTGCTTTAAGCTGGAGCTGCGATACATTTGATAAAATTAGAAATTTGATACATTTCCTGTTTCAGAAACAAATCAGTGTTTTCCCACGGTATCTTAAATTATTATAAGTGCGGACATTGTCTGAGTTCCTGTTTGTAAGATCATTCTGCAATTACCATTTGACATTTCTAAGCAAAAGTCGTGGCAAATATGTGACATTCAGACACAGACAATAATCCCCCTTTTAATTTGGGAAATCCCCTGAGAGAAAGTGAGGAGAACTGATGCCGGCTCAGTGCTGACTGGGTCAACTGGGTTTACCACATGGCCAGCTCCTCCACCATTGGCTCACCAGTCTCTCCAGTTGTGCCCATGTTGGCACTTAATGATGGGGGTGTGGTCATGGATGGTTGAGAAATGGTATGATACAGTAACTGCCCACCCTGTCGAGGGGTGAAGGGACACTGAGGACAGCAGAGGGTGGACAGCTCTGCCAGGCAGAGGTCCAGCTGTGTGGGAGCTGTTCGTCAGAACAACGACCCGCAGCCTGACCCGTCCTCTCTCTCTCCTCTCTCTGTTTAATAGAATAAATTAGTTTTAAGTCCGGGAAATGCAGCTTTTCATCAAAGCCTGGTAACAGCACCATGCATAGCAAATCAGAGGCCGTAAACAAGGCTTGTACCAATAACCTTGACTCATTTCCTGAAAGTCATCCCCAACAGTATTGTTTCAAATACTCATTCCAGTTGTTCTTGATTACAATCGTCATTGTCCATTGTACCAAAATGAGTCAGCTACAAATGATTTTTCCAATTCTTCCAAGGAAATTTTAAATGATTGAAGAATTTCATGTTTATTTTATTCACAAATCTTTTTATGTCAACAACTCACCAAAATATATACAAAAAATAATGTGAAATATAACTTAACTACTATTCTTTCTTCACACAAGAAATTTTATATAAAATTTTAGTAATGTCACTTATGCTTCTGCTTGGTCTACAAACATAATGAGATAACGTGTGAAAGCCACGTGTCAACATCTCTGATTCGTTTTTGTCCGCTTGTCTTTTTATGATGCCAAGAATAGATGGAGTTTAAACAGCTGAGAACCTGAAGCACACCTCAGCCAGTCATAAGAGCATAACACAAGCGTGACCTGAGATTAGATGCTATTCCATTCTGGCAAATTAATCTTTGATTAAAACCTGATGATCCCCAGATACACACCAGACCTTAAACTGTAAATAGAGGAACAGAGCATTGATATATTTGACTCATATTATCATTCAGTTTGTTTTTGATGACCTCTGTCTCATCCATTGTACCAAAAGGTAAAGGATGTTTTCCCCTTCGACATCTCATCATGAACTTGACCTCATGAATTCTTTCTTGGAAGTTGTTAAAGATGACATCATGACTTAAACAACAGCTGAGGCCCTGACGCACCTCTCAGCCAGTCACAACATCGTACAACACCGCACTGATCCCAGCACAAAAGAAGCAAATGTGACACCATAATAGTGGTGTCAAGTTGTGACGTGTGCACCAATAGGAGCTCAGGGGACTAGTGGAAAATTGCCCCCCCTGACACTCTCGCTAACACTTACATACATATACAGTACAAGAACCAGGTGACAGTGTAATTATAGCTGCCTGTAAACAAACATGGTGTGTACTGTCAAAACATAAACATAGACCTCAAAGCATGTGATCTCTGATTGGATGTTTATTTTGTCTCGCTATTTTATGATTGGTTAATAATAATACTCACTGTGACTGCGCACCTTCCCTCCTAGGAACAGCAGCGTGTTCTCCTGCATGTGAACACTGTTCTCTACTTTCCTTTTGACATCATGACATCCCTCAGATATGTAACATGGGGCAGTGCACAAGGGCATGACAATAAATAAGACAGGGAGATAACCTAACCCTAACCCTTTGGAAACTATGTAGAACTGGTCGCTTCAAATTAAAAGTCTTGTGTAGCTTGCGATTGTTGATCATCTGAAGGCTAGTTTCGCATTTAAATGCATGATGATTGCTAGCTAGCGGAATGGCTTTAGGGATAGCATTGTGGGAGGGCCATCAGTCCAACACTTTGGTCCAAACTGAAACATCTAAACAACTATTGGATGGATTCCCATGACAGTTTGTACAGACATTCATGGTCCCCAGAGGATGAATCCTACTGACTTTGGGCAATCCCCCGACTTTTTCTCTAGCACCACCATGACGTTCACATTTGTGGTTTTGAGTGAAATATCTTAAAAACTATTGGACGTGAAATTTGGTACATTCATTCATGTCCCCATCAGGATGAATTGTAACATAATCTAGCGCCATCATCAGGTCAAAATTTCATTTTGTCCAATACTTAGGATCAAATACCTAGCACACTTAGTAAATGTTTGCATGCTAACACGTTAAACTAGAGGGTGAACATTGAAAACATTACGCCTGCTTAACATTAGCATGTTAGCATGCATACTGGCAGCACAGCCTTACAGTGCTGCTAGCATGGCTGTATGGCAGAGTCCTAGTCGTGTTTTTCCTGTTTGCAGTGGTGGAAACATTACGAAAATGTTCATCTGATTTATCAGCTTTTCTGCCAGTCTCCTCAAGACAAAAATATGTGATTGCTACCCGAGACACAGACTGATAGCAGGCCAAACAGATGATGCTATCAATTTGGCCCTTTTATTGCCAAAATGGAAAACAAAGAGGAAAAAAAGCAGAGGATATTTTATGGCTGGCGTATCCAGTGTATCCCTCCACCGCTCTAACCTTTTATCATCACAACACGTCTTCAACAAAAACATGATTCTCAGATCAAATATCCAATGGATTATTAGTTCAAATAATCATATGTAAGAGCATATTCCCTAAAAACAAAAGTCAGGTCCGCCTCCGTCCCTCTCACCTCTCACATTCCTAGGAAATTTGGAGAACATCTTACTTGGAAACACAGACAGTCCATGTGACCTCCATACTTTAAACTCCTGCCAGACTCTAACTGGTGTGCCACAATCACTCAGCTGGCATCACACTGAGTATAGTACACGCAGAGGGTGTTTAGAGGTCAACAGCCGGCTCTGCTGAAACTGTTTCCACTGTGATGTCATGAAACGTCTGAGAAACATCCTTCAAGTGGCTTTTCTTTCTGATTTACATCAGTGCGTGCATGGACTGCTGGGATCATGTGAGGTGACCCACCCCACCCCCACTCTTTGCTGTTGATCCGCAGGGCATGCAGTGGCTGATTTGGTGCTTGAGCCAACATCTCAACATGTGGCAATGTGTGCACCACCACCCTTTAATCTGCCAGGCACGTGGCACCAGGGTAACCAGCAACACAGAACTGCCCATGGCGTGCTGTGCCAAACGATCTGGAAGCAATGATAGAGACACTGCATGAAGGACCTTGAAACAAAAACATTTAGATTTGAAACCTTATTCAAGTTTATTTTACTTCTTCACAGGACATGCACAAATGAATTTACTGCGAATGTTGGACAAGTCTTAAACCTCTTGCGATCATGTGATTCGACTTCAGGGTCTTTGTGGTAACAGTGGTGGTGCCTCTTCTCAGTTGTGCTGAAATAGGTCTTGGAAAATGATCAGAAAAGTTGCGTCACATGCAACAGTTGTTTGTGAATCCCTTGTTCTTTTTTAGATGAAACGATTAACCTATGGTCTATGTGCCTGGCATACAAAACTCAAAACTGTTTTTTGTCTGCCAGGTTTCAGCTTTCATTTTTTTGTCAGTGGAGTTCCCCTGAAATTTGAGATTTGTCAGAAAGAATCATGAAGCATCAACAGTTACAACAGTTATACAGTACAGGCTATGTTTATAGGCTATGTTGCATACAGTATAAGCTTAGTGTATATTCATTCTATCAATACAAATCAGGGCAGTTATAGTAGCCAACATAGAACAGTAGTCTTTCAAGAGTTAGTTTGACATCCTATATTTGACATATATTCATAGACATACAGTAATTAGTGTGTGTTATGCATCATCACCATACTATTTGAAATCATTGAAATGTAATTTTTGGTTTTAATGTAAACAGACCTCTATCAGAAACTTTAATAACTTAGATTCAATTGCTGTCTGATGGTAGTCTATGTACTGAAATACATGTCAATCAAAATTGGGAGCAATAGTGGGTTCCAGTCCTGTGTATCAAATTGTGGTTGTGGGACTGTGCTTTTGTTCACATTTTGATCTTGGTTTGTGCCTCTAAAACAAAATATTCTGCAGGGCTCCAGTTCAAAGAAGCAGGTTCACTGAATTTTCTGGATAACTGCCTATGTAAACCCAGGACCCCCTAAAATCTGGAAGGTGGATTGATGCACAAAGAACTATGTTGTATGTGTTTTACTCAGTAAAGTTTCCCAGAAACTGTGTAAGTAATCCTACCTCTTGTAACATTTCTTTTGTTCCATAATACATTTGCTTTTGATTATGTCACATTAACCCCCCCATAAAACTTTACACTTTGGTTTTTGAGATAAAAAGTGTTATTAGTGACCTTTAGAGGTGCTGGTTGTGGGTTTTATCACCTATGGACAGAGCCAGGTTAGCTGATTCCCCCTGTTTCCAGTCTTTATGCTACGCTAAGTTAGCTGGCGGTAGCTTCATATTTAGCATACAGGCATGACAGTGATAACAACCTTCTCATCTAACTCTCGGCATGAAAGCACATTAACCAAAATATCTACCTTTTCCTTTAATAACCATCTAAAGGAACAGTACATCAGTGAAACAACAAGGACCCTGGCCAAGAGACTGAATGAACACTGGAAACAGACAACATCAGCTGTCTGTAAAAACCAGACCAAAGCCATTCACAGCATCGACTGGGAAGGGGTCCAAATCATTGACCAGGAGTGAGTAGACCGCCAGAGAAAGATCAAGAAGGCCATTTGCATCCAAGACCATTTTGAACAGAGACACGGGTTAGGGTTACGATCTCCCCTCCCAAAGACCTGTCATCATTTCACCCAAGATCCACATTTATGTCATGCTATATATACAACTGAGCAAAGTCCACCCGTTAATATAGACCTAGAGATGCAGTTGTGGTTCTGTAAACTATTAAATTAACCTTGAGTTTAGATTTTCTTGTGAAACAACCATCTAAAGCTTCCAAAACACTCAGATTTACTACTCTGTTAGCATTGCAGAAATAACAAGCGCTGCATTATGGTGGGTTGATCCAGTAATGTGTGTTCTAGCTTATGCAAGACACGCAGAAGTACCAGTTAAGAAGCTTTACTGGCCAACCAGACGATGACTAAAGAGGTCGTGGTTTGCTATATACAGGAGGCAGATGGCATGGAGGAGGTTAAGATACTCCATGACTACGATACTGAAATGAGTCACCAAATCAACACTGGGTGGTATGTTGGTTAGTGAGGGGGCACGGTCCTCATGTAAAAATGAAGGTTTTCTGCCTTGGGGAAAATAGGTTACTGCTGCAATGAGTCTCAGACAAGAGCGGATCAGAGTGTTGAAGATAATTACAACCAGAAAACACACTGAGAAAAATACAAGAGGGATAAAAAGCAAAAGGCATGAATCATTTGAGCTAACGAGACTACTCAAGCTGGCAGAAAGCAGCCAAAACAACTAAGATCTGGCAGTCATAGTCAACCACCTGGTGTTAAGTGTAGCACACTGCCAAGACAATCCTCCTAACCTGCCGGACATTTCAGTGAAACCTAACAGGGCAGAGGAAGGTGTGACACAAAATATTTGGCTTGACTCTCTGTAATCCAGTTTTGCTGTATAGAGAAACATGAGGCTCAGCAGGATGTTGCAACCTCACCACCAAATGTGTTATTATAGGTCAGGAATGTTGGTGGCATTCCTGATTTATTACTACTCACAATGCAACCACTTTATTACAGAGGGCTTTTACTTTATGTTGAAAGATGAGATTACTAGTGAGCAATATGCGCACATGTGTAAAACGTGTGACAACAACTACTGTACAAATTAATAGCTGGAATAGAGAAACACTCAGTTCAAAGAAGGTGTTATGCTGTAACACAGCAAATGTATAGTTAAGCAAAAAGTGTTGTAACTTGGTGTATTTATTCATAAGCTTTCCAGTTTGGTGGGAGTAATGTTGAGGTTGGATAAATTAGCTTTTGTTAAATGAGAGCTGACAAGGCCTCAGGAGGAATTAGATTTCCAGGTTTGCACGATTCAAGCAGAATAAAAAACAAAAACCAATTGTTATTCGATATTACAGGTGACCGTCCTAATAAAAGGTATCATGAAAAAAAAAAAATTTAATTGTCCTTATTCTGGTAAAACTTCACAATAGGTTCACAATAGCTTTGTTTCCTGAGACGTGATTGTTTAAGGCTTGAACATGTTTCTCAGGGTCACATGAAGGCAAACGCTGTTTATTTTAGAGTTGTACAGATTTTGAGCATAACATGTGTTAACATGTGTTAAGTTTTCCTCGTCCCGACAGGAGCTGGATCAACCAGTAAGCTTACTTGATACCCAGGCATCAGTTTCACAAGTGATTTGTGAGCTCCGCTTACATGCAGATCACAAATGGTGGCAGTGTCACAAATGTCACTTGCATATTTAAATCCTTGGGGGCTCCAATATGTTTGAATTAGTGAAATGTAGAAATTTACAGCAAATTCTCATGATGCAAATTGTAGCTTGCATGTTGCAACCTACGATTACCAATAAACACGACAGTTGACGTGCATCTCTGAGAAACATAATCCCATCCTTACTGAGGCAATAAAGACATCTTTCAACACACATGTGGCAGTAAAAATGATAGGCGACAGTTTCTACAAATAACAGGTGAATTTATTTTTCCAAAAAGTTATTTACATTATATACAAAAACACACACCCAAAATAAGCCACATACATTAACAGTAACACTATGCACAAAGCCTCAGAAAGAGGTTGTGTGCAATGACATCAGGTATCTCCTTCAGGTATACAGTGTATCAGTAATCTCTCAGCAGAAAAGGCACACTTCTTGGTCACCACAGACACAAAAACACCCACACATTGACACACACTCACACAACATACACACAAATACTGCATCTAGGAGAAATGCATTCATCATATGCTTCATTATGGGATGTGCTCTGATAAATAACGTTGGTCTTGCAGTGCTTCCATTTTTTTTTCATAAATAAAAATATTTAAAAATGTACAGTACAGCGACTACAATTGCTGGTGTATGTCCACTGGCACAGATCTGTATTCTACGTCACTAGTCCACACAAAGGAACGTTCTGTAACTCCTCTGGCAATCTTAACGCGTTTAGGACTGCCCTTAGCTTCCGGCCTGCGCGTCGTTTTCCCCAGTCTCGTAGGCTGGACAGACCCCAGATTCCTTGTTTCCAGAAACCCATGGACCCAGGTGCAGTTAAGAGTCCAGTCAAGCCCCTCCCACCGTGCGCTGATGAATCTTCCTCCTACGAAAAGTGCTCAAATAAAGAGAAGGCAGTGCTTCTCGCTGATCCATGTTCGGTCCCCCATGGTGATGGTACATCAGTTGTTGGAAGTGCCGAGTCGTTACATGGGCAGCCTGTCGATCAAAAACAGGTTTCATTTGCTAAGAATAATCAAAACACACACCATACTACAGCTTCTTCAAATATCATTTAATGCAAGATTATTCTGACAAGATATCCAACATTTTATCATGTTTCGTACCGTTTTCTTGGTTTCACTTCCCAGCCATCACGACATTTCACGTAAGTCACAGAATCCCCTGGTGAGATTTCGGTTTTTGCAGGGTCTTGGGCACAGAACGTAAACCTGCGACAACAAAAAGAGAAATATCAGTAAATGTTTGTCAAGAAAAACAAATCTTGGGGAGGTGTGGCGTCTAGACAGCTGCACGCCCTACTTACTTCTTCTGTGTTTCCCCAGCTTTCACACGAATCCGCCGGACTTCCAGCACAGGTTTTGGAGGCTTTGTGTTCCAGGCCCAGAACGTTTTCTTAATGTTCTTCCAGACGGAGTTCCAGGATTCAGATTCTCCTTCCCAGCTCAGACGGATCTTCAACAGGTCACCAATATCCTCCTCAGTAAACACCAAGAAGGTGTTGGTCAGGTTCAGACCGACAGATTGATCATGGCTGGACAAAGGGAGGAGAAATCAGGTCAAGTCAGGTGCTCAGGAAACTGAACACAGACGTTCTAGCAGCTGTATGTTCAAGACAACAATCTTAATTCTACATTAATTAAAATAAATTATTTCTAAAAAGTACTGTGACTAAGGCAGAACAATCTGAGCTGCTGTGTGCGATTGTTGACGTATTGTCAAGTCATGCTTTTACGTCCAAGACTTTAAATTAGCTTCAGCATCTACGGAAACTTGAACTGAGAGTTACTGGAGTTCTTTCTCCAGTCTGAGCTTGATATACAGCACATGTGACTGGCACTTCGAAAAGGTCAGTACAAACAAGGTTCAAATTCCAAATTTATATATCACAGGCACTGTAGCTACCAGGTTGTACATAAAGGAGGACACTAGCCAAGCCATGGCACAGTGCTTTTATGGATTGTCATGGTTTTGCAGGGAAGATTTAGATTTTGTACTTACACATCGACGAATATGTTTGTTGTATCATTATGGGCTCCATACAACTTGACGTGGAAGGTGGGATCTGCATTGTCGAATTGTTTTCTGTTGAACACGTGCATCTTCATCTGGTAGTGGTAGCCTTAAAAGAAAACATAAGACAGTTAATGTTTGATCCACTGTGGAATTGTGTACAGTAGTAGTTTACACTGGCAACGGTGGAGTCATAAAACATGTTGAATATGGAGGTTAAAGATAAGAAACTTGGTGATTATGAACCTAGTTGCTTATCAGGTTTACTGTAGGAAGTAGTAGTGGTTAAGGATAAAACTGACCGCAATGCATTTTCACGCCACGTCCTTATTTTAACTCACCTCCGAAGGGAGTGTCAGCACGTGTCTTCAGATACATTTTACTGTTGCGCCTTTTGCGCATCTTTCTGGTGTTGTAGCCGATGTTGTTGCAGCGATTTTTGCGGCAGCTGAGGCAGATGCCCTTCTTGAAACGGTCGGGGCCGGTGCACTGGAAGGCAAAGCTCATGTGGTCCTTGTTCATTAGAGAGTCCACAAACAAGTGCACGGCGCGCTCGTGCTCGCACTTCATCACCTCCATGAAATCTGGAGAAAAAGAGGAAGGTAGGTTAGGTATACTGTATACGGTCAAATATGGACCAACAGGCTGGGTATAATGCCAGGACAGCCATGGTAGCTGAAAAAAAAGCCAACACAAACAGCCATTTGTTAATAACTTACTTCCAGCCACTGCCAGCACGTCACCCAGAGCACAGCCGGGCTGCACTTCACCACCATTGGGGTAGATATCAATGTCTCCAATTGGCTGCTGGATCCCAATGCTGACACCCAAAGCCTCTCGAGTGTACGTGTGCAGAACATCCACAAAGTCGGCGTCATCTGGCGAGAGGCGCCTCTGTTCCTCTACACCCTCAAACATTGGTCCTGCTGGATCTAGACCTATTTAGAAAATAAAAGATGAGACAGAAGGTTCATTAGAATGAGGCAGTACAGTCTTTGAGGAGCGTTTGTTGCCGATTCATGTTGCACTTAACTCACCAGTGATTCTGCCGATGGTCCCTCGCACATACGTTCCTGCGTAGCCGGCTACGTGAGCGCCTAAACTGTAGCCAATCAGGTGCACATTCTCCAGAGGCAGCTGCTCCTCATCCTGTTTGAGAAAAAAAAAAGTTGTAATACTCACATCAGCAGCTGCCACCGTAAACACTAACTCACACTGAACAAATTCAGCCAGCGATGATCAGTCGTGCCTGCAGCGGAGCCAAGCTCAGTTAACCCGGACAGAATCTACTGACAGTCCCTTCCATGCAACAGCGCCTCCACCATCTGTCTCAGTTTGTCTCCATGAAATACTCTTTGTCCATGTTTACAACTATGTGGCAGGAGGCCTAAATCTCTCCTCACTTGCCATTCGTGCACCGGTCCAATTTTGTGACAGTCCTGCTGAATGGGAATTGTTGTCTTTGCCTCAGAAGTACTGAATAGGCCATGATCCTTATTAGATCCTCTGATGAGCATTTATCTGAAGAGATTCTTAAAAAAAAGAGACAAAATATAAAATATCCTAAGCTGTGAAGACAACATACCAGAAAGAAATTAAGCTACTGCCTCTGGGTGACTTGGTAGTTCCAAAAACATCCAACATTAAAGATACTAAGTGGATATTTAGCATACCATTTCACGTCTTCAAATGTTCAAATGTTCTGACAGCTCTGTTGTGCTCGCAAAAGGCTGTGATCTCTTAAATCACCCAAATGGAAAGACAGAAGGGGGGCAGGTTTTATGAATTTGCAGGTACTCAGCTGCTCTTCTGTCACTCAGCATTACTGACGAAATGCCAAGATTGCTCAGATCACGCACAACACCATAAATCATTTATAAAAAGACACATCCCAAAGCACATGATAATTTATGAGACACATTTATACATCCGCATTAAGTGACAACACGTGCATGAGGGTACTGTGGTCAGTGGCCAATGCAGGTGTCACACCAGAATAGAAACCCATTGGTGCATTTGCAAGATTTGATCATTCAGTTTTAGCAGAACACTCAAACTTGGATTCTCAAGAGGAAACAAAGCTACTTTCACAAGTGCTGAAGGAGCTTAAATAACCGTGTACACACCTGAAGCCAGTCCAGCAAGGCGGCAATGTCGAGGCCGACGCCGTGAGTATGGTTGACTGCATCGGGGTACAGCTGCTGAGCCATCGCTATCCAATCAACAATAACCACATTGGCATCACTTTCACGCTGAATCACTGCGGAGACCAGCTTTTGCATCCAACCTTCGAACATCCCACTCATCTGAGAGAAGAAGAAAATAGGAGTCATTCATTCATTCATTCATTCATTCATTCATTCAGCCAGACTACTTTAACCTGGTGATACTCTGCACTCGGTTATCTCACATTCACATGACACATTCCAACAATCAAAGCACTCTGTTTGGAGAGACAACACTTCCGTCCATGCGACACACAAGTTTTCCTTCACTCAGTGAGAGGTGAGGTTGCAGTTTGTCAGGAGTGAACAGGGACGAGTCATAGTTACCGTCCAGCCGTGGATGATGAAGATAGTCTTGGCTGTAGCGTTGAAGCCACACTCCTCTAGACACTCCTTCTTGCCGGCCTGCAGGTAGCAGCCCTCCTGCTCCAGATCTAGACTCTTTCTCATGTTGTACTTGATGATACCATTGAGAGCCTTGCCATCTGTTGACAATTCATCGAATCCACTGTCTTCACCTGAAGGAAAATAACAGTGAGGAAATGCTCAGATTAACTTTATTTCTGCAATCTATTAAAGAAGAAAAGGATGAATCTCACTAAAAAGAAATTTCAATTCAAAAAACATGCAATTCAGAAACCATTGAGCCAGTCATCCTTGCAGGGAGCGGCCGAGACAGCCAATCAACATCTGCTGCAATAATACCAGTTGGGTGCAAGTTCTACCGGAGACTCAGGCGCAGAGCCACCCTTCCTCTCTTCTTTTATTTCATCTTCTCTTTCACACAGTTGCAGCCAAAGCTCGTATAATTATATCTGACTTTAACACACTGTACTCTCTGGCTTGAAGCCTGAGGCTAAAACGGTACAATCAGAGCATTTAACTGACGCAAGAAGCCTTTGGAAGCACTTAAGAGGATGCTGACAGTTTATCCAAAATCATAATTATGGAAAAGTTAATAATAAAAGCGTTCTTTTAAGACTGCACTGATTTTTTTCTTCTAGAAGACATTTATTTGGTCTCTTTGTGTTTGAGTCTTGATGGAGGGGCTGAATGAATTAAAACTGGATTAATTCCGCCGCGCAGAGCACAAACGTCAGATCTGAATTTAAATGATGAACTCAACACCCTCTGGTAATGGGCCACACAGACCAAAATGACTTCAGCTGGGTAGTAAAAACGCTGGTGAGCGGTCAGTGGTAAAACGCGGATTCAGCGGAACATCTTTCCAAATAGTTCCCACAGACGTGGCGTTGTGTGTCCTCCACTTGGAGCCTTGCGTCAAGACTCCTGCTGCTCTCCCAAAAAGGACACGTCGCAGCCTTGTCCTTTAAATCCATCCCCGTTTTTCTGGTTCGCTCTCCCCGCCACACTTGTTCACATTTGTAATTTAGCCCTAATAGCCTAAAAAATGCAGATTAATCAGGCGGGGATGTGCGGAAATATGAGGTTTAGGCTGCTTATAACAGGCTATTGTTTCATTCATAGATTTTCACAAGCGCAGGTTTGCCCTACTTTAAACAGCGGTGTGATAGATTTTGACACTTCGCTTTGAGGCTGGAAAAGAAATAAATGACAGTAAAGAATGAACAAAAGACACAAAGCCATTTCTTACCTTTGAGAACAGCGTTTTCCCCAAGAGCGGACGAAAAGAGCGCAGCAGCACACTGTAGGAAAATCCACAGTAAACGGGCTTTATGATTCATTTCTCAGTCACAGACGAGTGTGGAGGAATTAAAAGGTTCCTGGGAATATAAAATGTATTCTGGTGTTGCCGGTGGTGGCGCGGTAGGTAGGTGAGAGAGTGTAGATCCAGTGGTGACAAAGAGCAACAGAGCCGGTGGTGCGTTTTGGTGTGAAGCACCGCTCAAGAAATGTATTAACTAGCATCAAGTGTGTGATTAGAGTTTTAAATAGTTTCTCCTTTTCAGTCATCTGATCATCGGCTGATCTATCGCGGATCTTATTGGTCAAGCCCCCATTTGTTTACGTTTAAAGGCGTGGCAAAGCTGAATGAAGTCGTAGTAGGCTTCTCACGTTGCGCGTGTTTTAACCCTTGTGGGTGTGTACGGCTGACGCAGGCCGCCATAAAACATATCCAGTAGCTGGTATGAAGGTCATCTAGCTCACATATTTGTTGCCTAACCGGATTCAAACAATGCGTGGAAATAATCAATGAACAGTCAACGAGCCTGTGAGACGCACTGACGCGGAGAGGCGCTTCCAGAGGATCAGACCCGGAGCCCACTTTTTATTTTTTAAATCTTACAGTAATATAAACAATAAAAATGATTTCCTTTGCTCATTATAATATGTGGGAACCCCCCCCCCCCCTCTCTGCGAGTCAATGGGAATATTTAAAAGGCTCCGACCCGTGTGTGTGTGTGGGGGGGGGGGGATGGCGAGGCTCCCCCTGAGAGCATCGTCCCCTCCGCCTGGCGCGCTGCCAAACCATCAGCTTAGCTCACCGACCGGTTTCAATTGATGAGGCGAAGAATGGGCTCACTCACGCAAGGGTCTCTGCTACAATAACACCACTGTTGTGTGTACATACATCAGCGCCCACTACCCAGTAGGAAGTGTCACCTGCCACCCCAGCGGCCCCTGGTACCTGGTATCGAACCAGCTTTTACGCATCTCTGAAAACAAAGTCATGCTGCTGGTTACAATGTGCACCAGGTCAGTGGGTTTACCATTCAGTGATTGTATGTCTCCTCAGGCTCTTTATCATGGTCTCTATTAGCGGCTATTCCTCAGGTTGATCAGCAGGGTATTCAGTGTATATCAGTTAAACTTTGTGGCTTTTTTCACTTTATTATATTTGTTATTTTACATGATGATTTATATGATTTCAGATGATGGTACATGTATCACACAAATCAATCGTCTTGCTGATAATGTCAAAACTGCCCTGAAAAGAAAGATCGATTCATCAGTGTATTGAAGTCTGTTTTGTACCCACAATGTAAACAATGTCACATGCAAATAAATCCAATCTCTTCTATATTACCAGCTTCATTCTGACTTGGACTGACTTGACTATGCATTGTTTTGATCAAATTTCTTTTTAAAACCTGCATTAATATCAAAAATGACTTTTTCAAAGGAGGAGAGTGAAGCTGTGGGTGATAAAGGAGCATCTAAAATAACTTCCTGTCCTATTTTTACCCATGTATTAATACCCATACTGTATTCTCGAGAAAACACAACAGACACTAGAGCGTAGAGCGTAAAATCGCATCCTGCTCATTCACTCTGATTCCCTCATGGATATCAGTGATCCTGGAGCACACAGTCAATTGTAATTCACATGGGAATATAATTCATTCATAATAATACACAATTTTATGTTTTAGAAAGGATTCAATCTGGTTTGTGACAAATTACTTACTGCAGTTTGCATTTATGTCACACCTTCCTTTTATTTCTGTTTTTTATCTGAACGCCAGAGTAAGAAAAAGTCTGTAGTTCTTATTTTTTTTTTTTTTTTAAGTGAGAAAACTTACAGACTTCCCAGAATCAGTCTGTTGGACTGACCTGATGTCAGACATTGGCAGTTACATGTACTTAAAAGTTAAAGTTTCTTCTCACGCAGGGGTATTGTTATTCTTTCCATCCACACACCTCAGCCAGCTGCCCAGTGTGAGAGCCAGTTTGATTCTGCACCATGCTGACCTGTCCAGATTTCGCCTGACAAGGTTTGTTTGGCTACACCCATCAATGAGGCACTGTGAAATAAAACAATCAAGTAGACCTACGCAGGCTGCTCTGTGGGGAGAGCAGAAAGACCGTAATTTGAACATCTTTAACTAGCGTAACCTTGCTCTGACTCATTCCTCATGATATTGTCAAACACTTAAGTTATGAAGTCAGAACCAAGTTTGCAGAAACCACTGAGTTTCACATGTGTTAGCGGGAGCTGTTTCTCAAAAGGACTCACACAAAGCTTGCGGATGCCCTGTAATTCTTGGTTTGTACTTAATGCAAAATCTTCTAAAATCCAATCACTGTTGATATTGTTAACTTTTTAGAGCTATATTTAAATGTATACCCTTCACCAGGTTTCTCTCATCACCTTTATGGGTTAAGATGCAGCTCTGCGTTCACTTAAAATTTTAATTTTAAAAGTATCAATATCTCATGATGAAGAGCCCTGCATGTAAGCAGCTGTGCATTTGATAAGTGAAGTCGATGGGAGATAGCTTTAAGGTTACCACAATTGATCACTTATATTATTTGCTTAACCATGCATATGGAATTGCATTTTGCATTAATTTTGATAAATTCAGAATAGGTTATAGGTTTCAGAGATGCTCTTAGTGCTATCTGTCCAAAATATTTCTGTTATGATTAACTGTTAAATGTATCTTTAATGTCAGCCAGAACAAATAACTTTATTAAAGCTTTCTGTGTTTTTTTTTTTAGAGGGAACAGGTGATGGTAATTGACCTTAAGGTAAGTAGGTCTAAGTATTATGTATGTATGCTCACATGACTGACATTCCAGTATATTTGTCTTATAAAGATCTATAAGCTATGTTTTAAGGCCTGTCTCAAAACTGCTTCCCAGTTAGTATACATAGACATATATTAAAACAAACAATAAAGCCTATTTTAGCTTATTTTGGAGTAAGAGAATATATTTACAGTCATGGAGCCCCACCAGGTGACGGGGAAACATATCTAAGTGGTTTTATTCCTGTTCAGAAAGATGGAGAGTGAACAAAATCTGGTATGTAGGATATTTTGTGTAAATTATTAATAACAAAGTAAAAAATACTTTCTGGGGGGTACTCTTGGAGCCCGTTCAAAGTCCTTGAAGCCATCTCAGCCACCCACCTGCAAAGGCAATCTTCACACCAAAAGTGAGGCAACACCGCCACCGTGTGGACAGAGGAGCAGCGCACCGGACAGTGACACAGCAGGAGGCGGAGGGGGGCAGTGAGCCAGACCGGATCCTTCATGAGGGAAGAGGCCAGGGACAGCCAGCCAGCCCCGGCTTCTCTTCTCTTCACTGATATTATTCTGTATTGTAAGCCAGGGAGCCCGAGCAGGGGGCTGCGTTAGTGTTCATAGGATGTCCCGTCATGAAGGTAAGAATACACTTCAACACAGAGGCGTGAGCAAGTCGGAATTTGTGATAAAAACGTTGACAGAGCACCGCTAGCTAACACTAGCTAGCCGAGAATTTCTTGTTTTGCAGCCCATCCTAGCTAACGTTGGCTAGTGTTAGCAGCAAGGTTGCGGTGTAATTTCGTGGTTACGCATTATGGCGGCCACAAAATGTTTATTTAATCCAACGGACCTTGCACTTGACGTTTATGTTTTAGGAAATGTACAACAGCCAGCGTTAGTTGACCAAAACAACGCTGACATATAAGCGGAAGAAGCTAGTTAATGTTAGCTACTTGTGCTAGCTAACCTGCAAGCTAACTGGTAATAGGTTATGTAGGTTAACGTTAACGAGCTGGGGAGCAAGGGGGAGTGCCGAGAATAGGAAACATAAGAGAGCAGCGAATCCCAGATGGCGTTGCGGGGTCTACGCTTGTCATATTGTTAATGTTAGCTAGTTGTAGCTTCCTTCCAGATAAAAGTTGGCCTTTTAGATTCTAGTTTCGCAAGCTAACACTTAGCAAACCAACGTTCACCTCGTCCTTGTGGCCAACCTTGTTGGACTTGAAGTTCGTTGTTAGTTTCAAGTAGACATCACTTAACATTGTCAGTAAATGTTTCAGCTCACCAACCGTTAAAAAGTTGTGTTAGGTAAAGTCTACCATAGCTGTCTAGCTTGTCAGCTAACGGTAGCTGGTTTATTCGTTAAATGGTTAGCCAGCAAGGTTAGTCAGGCCTGAACGGCCTTTATTTTCCATGCCTGTGTTGTTGTAAACTTTGCTGTCAGTAGTCGTCAAGTTATGAATGTCTTAGATATACTGTCATTAACGTGTCTGCAACTGCTAGTCGTCAGCCGCTGCACAACAGGATCAGGTTGGCACTAAACGTTTACAGCTTACTAGCTATGAATGGAGATATAAGAGAGTTTAGACAGCCTGCTGTCAGACAACACTCCGAGACTGCACGACTGTCCTAGTCAATCAAGAACTGCACATATGGTCCCGTACCCATATACCCCATGTGTCACATGAGGTTAAACCTTTTATATATAGTGTTGTGACAGACATATTCATGAGGATGGCTTTATGAATGAGCTTGGTGTTGTGAGTGTAGTTTTATTAAAAGATGAATGGGGTAGACACTAGTCTATAAGTCTGGTAACTCTTGCTGCAAGGGGTGGACACAGTAACATACCTGTAAAATATGATGCAATGAAATATCACTGCAGTAAATACACACCATGTGATATAGAAGTGTTGTTTCTGCTCAATGTTTATTGTGAAGGTATTCCTTTTGAATGCATTTACAGTCAAACAACACAAATGTGACAACAACACTGAGGTCCAATCCACCTCACCCATGTCCTTTCACCACCATGACAAAAGCAAATTTACAACACATATACAAAAAGTACAGCAATTATAATGCATTCCAGTACACTACCACAGCACCACTTAAAAATGAATCAACTTCTGTCACAGCCTCAATTAAAACTTAACAGTACTGTATACATATGTAGTATTTATTGCAGGACTGTCGTATTGGATTGCATTATATTTTGTTCATGTATATTTCACCATGGGCATAATACCTTTGAGAAACTTTCATCCTGTTGTGATCTGGGATGTTCCAACACGAAAATGTGGCGCAACCAGCTTAGAATAGAAAGATGCAAGGCATTTGGTTAATTTGTTCACCCTTCAGCAGGATATCCAACAAGACTCCATATTCTTCCAATTTGTGTTTGCAGTCTCTCATCATGTCTTATCTTTCCTCCCTCAGGCGTGAGCTGTGATGCATGTTTAAAAGGCAACTTCAGAGGTCGACGATACAAATGTTTAATTTGCTACGACTACGATCTGTGTGCATCGTGCTATGAGAGCGGTGCAACCACAACCAGACACACCACAGAGCATCCCATGCAGTGTATATTAACCCGAGTGGACTTTGGTAAGTAGAAGTGATATTTGCATCAGACTGATTATGAACAGAGTGCCTATCCAGGTTGTGAAAATATGGGAAGTGTGAGATTGAGCCATATGAGCTGTCTGTCATTCAGTATTATATTTGTTGTTGTAATTAGTAGTGTTTAGGGACACTTAATCTTGATAGATAGTGTCTGTACACTGATCCTCATAATGGTTTATCACCTGAATGTCGGTGTACAAGTGAAAGTCAGACATTATCGTAAGCTGAGTATCAACATTGAACTATCAAAAAAAAGTTTGTGCATGAGGTGTGATTTGCGAAAGATCAGTTGAGAGACTGTTGTGGCAGATTATGCCAAAAACAAAGAATGAATAGCTTCATAAATACATGATCTGGAATTTTTAGACAAGGTTTTCATCTTGGCACAGTGATTTTGTTTGTAATCAAGGACTGCCAGACACCAGTCACAAATAATCAAGACCTGGCATTTCTCGGCATGTCATAATTAGGTGCTGGTAGTCTTTGGAAACCTCCCTTCAGTGGCTTTGATAAGCATGCACAGATAAAACTGTAACAGTGTATTTTATCTCTTGCTAGCACTGGTTTTTGTGTTCAGATGGGAGGGCTGCTCCCAAATGGCTTAGCAGTGACTGATTTGACCCAGACAGTCTGAGGAGTTTTTGGGAGTGTAATTTTGGGCTTCTGGGTTTGATTTATCTGTACATAAATGAAACATTTTGTAGTGGCAGTGACGGGGATAGAGATATTCAAATCTTAACTACACCATACTTACTGTAAATTCAGTTACTATTAATAATTGGTTAATTTAGCATTACAGTTGATGTGGTATCATCTCAAATGTAGTAAAATTATGGTTTTGATTGAATGGACCATTCTCCTGCTTTTGGATGGCCGCTTCTATTATTATTTCATGCATTAGTGCTGTGAAATATGTTGGTATTTAGCCTTTCGCACATTGGAAATGCTGTTTTACAATCTGTTGGAGAAAAAAAAATACAAACTGTTGCTGAAAAGACAGCAGAAGGTACAAGCTCACGACGAAGTCCTCATTTTTGTGGTTGTGGTTTTTGTTGTGTATTTTCAGTGTGCCTGTTGGTTCTCCACCAACTGAACCAACTGTTTTATGGCAGATCTCAGTATTTACACACACACACACACACACACACACCTCAGTTTAATGGTGGAATCGAAATCTTTCTATTGTTTTGATGGGGAAATATGAGAAAAGTTGTTATGACCTGCCAAATGCTAGACTCTTTGTTGAACTGGACTGTTTGAATAGCTACAGATAAACTGCTTCTTATAAGTGATTTTATATGCAGTAGGCTATGAAATTTGTATTATAGCTTATTATGTGAAGCTGCACTAATCAATGTTTTTATATTCACAATGACCACTGTGTGTAATGTAAAAGGGCTCACTCACGTTAAAGAAACAGAGTTATTACCAGACACTGCAGATCCACTCGGCTCTGTGGAGCATTTTTGCATCTTTCGGCTCACTGCAGCCTTGTTTCCAGCAGATTAAACACACAGTATCTTACCTGTCCAACACCAAATGGCAGCCAGATAAAGGTAGCAACCAGCTGGTGAACATGGTGTAGCATTTATCAACTAAAGAACCAGATATTTCCCTCAGAACTTGGTGGAGAACAAATCAGAGCCAGTAGGAAAGTGAGAATTGGACTTACATTCATCAGGTGGACAGAAACACTATTCCAAATGAATGCTAATGGTGCTCTGTGTCAGCTGGATAGGTAAATAGCTTGTTTTGACTGCAGAAAGGCGGGGGAAAAACTGCAGGTTTAAGTAAAGCTGTCTCGAAAGCTAAATGCTACACGTCATTAAAGGGACTGTAGACTCTGCCTTTAGACTACTTACAGGTGGATTTATGTGAGTAGAGTAGATGTAATGTGGCAAAAAAAAAAAAATTTGGTGAACTAGGAGGCGTCTGTCATCGACTAAACCTGTCTGAATTGAACCTGTTTATTAATTAGTCTTGTCCAAATGGGCTTTAACATGACTGGTAACATCCTGGTAAAAATTCACATTTTAAAGCTTTAACTTTCTGTTCTTTACTTTGCGATTTGACTTTGGTCCCATGTAGGAGAAACACTGCAATCCCACCAGTTAAAACAGGCCAAAAAAACACTGACACTGAATGCAATGTCCGTCTTGATTCCCCTCCAGACCTGTACTACGGTGGAGAAGCGTTCTCAGTGGAACAGCCCCAGGCCTTCACATGTCCCTACTGTGGCAGGATGGGCTACACGGAGATCTCCCTGCAGGAGCACGTGGCTGCAGAGCACACAGAGACCTCCACAGAAGTGGTAAGTTGGTGCTGAAGCTTCACACACAGCCATCTATGAAACTTTTGACTAGATGTTTGCACAGAACTTAACACCTGGAAATATTTACACTTGTGTTGATTTTTCATGGCGTGCCTCAGAATGTTTTCTCAATGGAGTAAATTGATTCAGTGTCTGACAGTGTCCCTCACATTACAGGATCCTGTAGGTTTGCTACGAAGTATGTTGTAGTATGTTTACATCTTATGCATTGTCTTGCTTCACAACGTCACAGTCGCAGACTAGTTCTGATGTCAGCCTCTGACTCTGCAACAAAAACTGAACTGAACAAGTGATGCCAGGTAGACTTTGCAGTTCTATTTATAGATGTTCACTGTTTTTCCTCCGACAGCAAGAAAACAGTGGTTTGAACTGCTGAGAAATACTTAACCCATGTACTGTACGCTTTATATTACTGCTGACCTTTTTGGCATGTATTTTAGATTTTCTTCCTTCCTGACAACGTTTGATTTTACCTTCTTTGATTCTTCAAACTTGCTTGAGGGAGGTCCAAACCATTATAATAAAGTGTGTTGGAGTGGCACATTTAAATGCTGTTATTCAGATAAGAAATAATGTATCCTCTCTGAAATTAATGTTAATTTTGAAATTGTCTTTGGTTAGTCAAGGGGTGTTCATTTACCACAATGTGACTAATAATTCTTTAGTTGGTTTAGTTAAGTTAATTTGAAGACCATGTCGCAGGTATTCACTTGTGCACTCAAACACTGTCGGGTAGCTTTGTCCAAGTGTAAATAACTTAGTTAGCGACTTGTCACCCACAGCAGCATACAGGCAGCAAGCATCATGTGAAAAATTATAATGTAGTTCATGATCATAAATTTAGTTTGACACGTTATGCTAGCCTTTCGGGTACATCAAAATTAACTCTGTAAGTTAGCTAGGCTCATTTAGATTTTCAGCCTTTTAAGAACCTAACAAAATAACATGATGCTTTTCATAGTGTCCTTGGTACAACAGTACAGCTCATCATTCTGTTTGTTAGTTTTGACGCACTCAACACAGAGCTGGAGCCTTCCTCAGATTGCATCTCTTCGTGTTTAAATACGGCATTTGTTCAGTAGATATTTACCAATGTCAGTGTTGGTTCAAGAAGACCCAGCACCAACTGGTGAATGTTGACTGTGCAGTGAAGTGTGCTGATATTAACGTGTCCGCTCTCTCTTCCTGCCCTCTAGATCTGCCCCATATGTGCAGCGCTGCCAGGTGGCGACCCGAATCATGTGACAGATGACTTTGCTGCTCATCTCACACTTGAACACAGAGCACCCAGAGACTTGATATCCTTTTCAAGTAGTAGCCCCCCTCCCTCTCTCCACAGACATGGCCATAACCTGGTTGCAATATTGACTGTAAGGAAACAATTTGAATTTGTGTTTCAGTCAGTTGTGTGAAGAGAAGAAGATATTTCAAGGTTTCTGTGCTGAAACGATTCAGATATTTATGCTTATGTTATGTGAAAGAAGGGATGCAGTTTGTGTCATCCAGATTGCTTTGTGACTTTAAAGATTAGCGCACCAGGGAGGCGTCTGTTCACTGAAACTGACATTTGTTGACATTTTGCTAATAACATTAAAGCCTCCTGTGGTAGTCTTCCAAATCACCATGGAGGGTGAGGTAAGAATATGTACAGTAATGATTTCATGGCTGTTGTACTGTTTTTAAACTAAATTATGTGTCTCATGTCATTGTGACAAACTCAAGTAAGGGGGCTTCATTAGTTGATCAGTTGGTTGCACACTGTTTGCCAGTTGTTTGGTGCAAAGAGGAGGAAAGGCAAGTAAAGGACAAGTTGTCCTTATTCTCCTCCTTTGAGATTGTCCCTCTGAAACATGTGTGGTAGTGGTAAATTAACTGCATTATTAAATGTGTTGAATGTTCCTAAACAGCAGCTTAAATGCAGTTCAATGTTGCTTACATGTTTTTGTTATTGGGCTATACCCAAGATGTTATCAGTAACTAGTGAACGTTTTTACCTTGTTGACATTGTAGTTTTGATGGTTTGTAGGGATGTACCAATCCAATCTGAATCGATATTGTAGTTGATACTGGCCTTACTAAGCGGATTGGGTATCGGCTGTGATGAGTTGTATACCTCACTGTGTTACTTAGTGAGGTATACAGATTTTAGATTTAGGAAAAAGGGAGCACTGGTATCGGATCGGCACTTGGTATTGACAGATAGCCTGAGTTTAAGTAGTAGTAAGAGTTAAGTGCATCCCTATTGGTTTGCATTGTTTTTATTAGTTGTTCTTCTGGCATGTCACAAGCACTGCAGTGAGGTGACGCACATTTCTGCCAGAAGGCAATAATAGTCGGGGGCACAAACGGTAGTAATGTGCCAATAAAAGTGAAGACTGCCAACAAAGTAAACAATGCAGGAAAAAAACTGTTTTATTAGGGAGTTTTGTGAGAGAGAAACACATTCATGTGTGATTCAGTTTGAATCAAACCAGTTGTGAGGACAGCTACTCAAGCAGAGGACACTTTTCTGAAGAAGAAAAATTGAGGAATGTCTTATAATTACTATGAAATTATATGGAATGTGTTAGTCAGTTACAGCCCCTTCATTCCTTTGAGGTTGAAAATGCAGTTGATATAGGAATTAACCTATATGTATGAGTGAACTTCAGTCCACATTAGTACAAGTTCTTCAGGAGAACCACAGAAAGAAGCACTTTTCAAGGATTTCTAAGGCAGTGAGCCTTAAATTTAATTATTTATCAAATTGTGTGAAGGGTTGAAATGACAGCATCTGTTTTTGCCTGTCAGGAACCAGCTGAAACACTCCGTGCGAGTTGTACTCAGGGATAGACTCAGAGGACTGGCGACTGCATCCTGGCAGTCTATTTATAGAGTACTTTGAATAAGTGGAGAAAACAAAAGATGTAAAAATCTAGTTAAATGAAACATGGACAGAACAAGTGCATCTTAAGCTGCACAAAATAGGGCCATAGCTTTTGTTTGTGGCTGTAACCCAGTGTGGTGTTTTGTGCGTGGGTTCATGGTGACATGAGAGCACCATGCAAATATGTTATCAGATTGCAGCTGGTTCAGAAGGCTTGAGTGTACTGAGCATTTAGAGGAGTGGCAGTGACAGTTTCTGTGCTGAAAATACAAGATGATTAATACCTTTGTCGATCAACAGGGAATTTATTGTGATAATTTTGATCAGTCAAGTCATTTTGCAACCAAAAATTACAAATATTTGCTGGTTCCAATTTCTCAAATGTGACAAGGTTTCTAAAATGTATATCTGTGGGTTTTGGACTGTTGGTCGGACAAAACAAGCAAATGTAAGATAATCAGCTTGGGCTCTGAGAGCTAATGTGGGGATTTTCACATTTTGTAGACTGAACGTGTAATCAGAAATGACAAAGAGTTGTAGCACCATTATGGTCTTGATGTGTTCCTTAACGGCGAGCTCCACGATGAGTCCAGTGGGGTGCGGCATGTGAGGAGGATGTTTCACCCTGGGCGTGGGCTGGGGGGTCCGCGGGCCCGCAGGTCTAACATGCACTTCACCAGCAGCACCACAGGGGGGCTCTCCACCAGTCAGAGCTCCTCACAGAGCTCCAATTACAGCAGAGAGGCCATGGACCCCATAGCAGGTCAGTCACACATGTGGAGGAGAAGTCATGGGTACATGGTTAACCCATGCTGACATGTATGATACTGTACAGGCTCCCTCTGAGGCACAATGTTGCAGAAGATGGGGCTGTGGAGCCTGATGTGGGTCAGACAAAAATAACTATATTCTTGTTATTAGTAGAGTCAGGCAGAAAACAATTATTTCTTGTTACTCATATGTAATTCATATGTACCCAGCTGCAACTGCAGGAGGTCTGACACACAAAACACCAGTGCTCAGTACTAAATCACGTGTGTGGCACTCATAAATAGACACATTTAATCTTAATAGAAATAGTTTCTCACACACAGATATATTACCTGCAGTAGCATAAATATTATTAATGCCTCGACAGTATTTCAGTGTGCACTTAAAGGTAGTCTGGATAGTACAGTAATGTGTGGCCAGAGTTGTTGCTGTGGCAATTCCTCATTTATCCTGTTCCCAATTTGAATCTGGTTCAGTGCTTGGCATTCGCCATGTCAGCTCCAGCTGTGCCATAATGAGGGTCCCTGTTCAGTCTGCTTCACAAACAGGGCACCAGCCCTAATCACCGCCTATACCTGCTGGGCCGTTGACCCGACTGGTCGAGTTCTAGCCTGAAAACCTCACTGATGAGTATCTCATACTGTACATGTGTCTTTGGAGTTACAATGCTGTGCTTTTGATTGTGGATCAGAGGCTGCTCAGTGGTCCTACATTGTTCTGGTTTTAGTTCTGTGACAGTATAGCTCAGAGGTACTAGTTTTTAGGGATAAACCAAGTGACCAATTTTACATATTTACACCTTACAAAACAAATTATTAAAAAGGTATTATTTTGAGCTATTATCAGTTTGCATGATTTGCTTAAAGAGTGTGTTTTCACACGTTCTGGTAAACTGTGTACTGGCTTTCAGGTAGACTGCTAATCTTCATACTAACCAGTGTTAAGTGGTTGGCATGACACAGGTTGCTGACATTAAACCTGTGTCTTCTCCTTCCTGTTCCTCCAGAGCTTCTGTCCCAGTTGTCGGGGGTGCGGCGTTCAGCAGGCGGCCAGCTCAGCTCAGGCCCCTCAGCCTCCCAGCTCCAGCAGCTTCAAATGCAACTCCAGTTGGAGCGACAGCAGGCTCAGGCGGCGCGTCAGCAGTTGGAGACGGCCCGAAACGCCACCCGGGGTGGCGGCCGAGCCAATGCAATCCTCAATACCAATTCAGCTGCCGCAAACCCCAACCTCAGCGCCAACCACAATACCAACCCCAGTCCCAACCCGGGTCCACCTGAGTCCAACACACAGCATTCTGCACATAGCTCCCAGTTTCTACTCAGCAGGTGCGACTGTCGAGCTTATCTTTTGCATCTACTTTCCATGTCTTTACATTAAGTCCCTCGCCACTCAAAAATGTTTTTTGCTTATTGTTACCTCACTTGGATGTTCAGCCTTCACTGTGCACAATCATGTATGTGCATAGTTTGAACAGTGTGTGCTCACCTTAAAGGTGACCTGTGGAGTACTCTTGTAAACAAAGGGTCTGTTTACACTCAGTGTTAATCACAAAGTTGTGTTGTGTGTATTGTCAAATATGTTTCCTCATTCATAAAACATTTTCAAAGCTGTTTTTTTTTAACATTTTGAACCTGCATTGTTTACATACATGGTTACTTACCAGCAGTCTTCTTCTAGCCTGCCTTTGCTGACACATTGCTGCATTTCTTGTCCACTTGTCATTCAGTGGAATAATGTGAAACAGTTGGCAGGAATGTGTATCGTGTCAACCACATGCGCTTGCACGAGACAAATAAAATGCAGATCCATTCATAAAAACATCACTCCACAGCGCTACTAGTGGCCAAAAACGCCACAGGGGAGCCTTTTTAAATCTCAGTTTAAGGCGTGTATCTATAAGCATGATCTGGGGACATCACAAATTTGGCTTCACACATTTGGACCTAATTGTGGTCCAATAAACAACTTAAACAAGTGTTATATGGAGACTTACTGTTCGATCTCTCTCTCGCAGGCTGAGCGAACCGCGGCTGTCTGAGGCCGAGCGGCAGGCATGCGAGGCCCAGTGGGCCGACAGGAGCTTGTTCGTGACGGAGCTGCTGCTGTCCACGCTGCTGCCCGACGAGGACGCCTCGGCCTCCTCCTCTGAGGACGAGGACGACTGTCACGGCTCGTTGCGGAATTTCGCTGACTTCGAGGCCATGGGCTGTGTTGAGGTCATGACCTTGGACGTGGCACTGGAGAACCTCAACCTCAAGGAGATGACCCCGGCTACCAAGCCGACGAAAACGACGACTAAAACGGCACCAACGAAGAAAGAGCCTCCTGCGCCGCCCCTTTGATGACATGGCCACTCCCTCCCCTCAAACCACCATTGTAACTGGCTGACTGCTGAGTCGGTCCAACTGCCAATGGATGACAAAAAAGACTGCAGTTCTTTTTGGCTTTGTTTTACTTTTTTTTTTTTCTCAGTGATTGTCATTTCAGCTCTGTCGCTCCCCACTCAACCCCATGTTTATTACATTGTGTACATTGAATAAAAGTAGTGAGACGAGAGAATGTGAAAGCAAGCAAGCGTGGTGGGTGCGTGAGAGAAAGAAAAATAACTATATAAATATATTATAGAAAAATCTATATGAAAGTTGATAATCAATTCCACATAACCCGTGTTTCCTCTAGCAGATGAGCAAAGCGTAGTTAGCCGTTTTAAGAGACAAACACGTCACACTCTCACCCAGGGAGAGGAGGCAGACAGAAACCTCTCCGATAAAAACGCTGCTGTGTATTTATAGTTATTAATTAAAGAAGTGCTTGGATGGTTTACCACAACTTAAGCATGAGCTTAAATCACCATGTGCCCATTTTTAACTGCACAGTCACTAGATGGGGAGGTCTTTCTCTTTTGTTCAGACACCTGAGTAACTGTAAATTAACGGTGCTGAGTGCCACATCACTGGCATTTATGCGCCACACACAAACACACACACACAAATAGACTGATGGCCGCGTTTGGTTACATTCATGTCCAGTCTCGACCCCCTCCCCCTTGTGTGACATCACCTGTTTTGGGTCATGTGACCTTGCTTTATATCGACTGTGGGCACTTTGGTTTTGAATTGCATATCCAGTGTCCATTTGTGTACACTACAGATGCTCTACATAAAGGCGTGACACAACGTGGAGGCAAACTGAGATGAAACGATCTCTTCAGTGTGACCATTTTCAGGCCTTTTCTAATATGGAAGAAACACAACACATACGGTTGTTTGTTTGTTTTTTTTGTTTTTGTTTTTGTTCTCCTCTCTCTCTTTTACAGAAGACCAGATGCTACTCTCTCCAGTTTCCCGTGATCTGAAATTAATCTCTCCATTACTCATGAATGCAAAGATTACTTATCATGTGACTTGAAGGAGAGAATCCTGTATTGCTCTTTCCATTAATTTCTCTCAGTCAAAAAGATCTTTGTACACCTCCACTGCTACCTGAAGAAATGCAATGTATGTTTTTGGCTCAGCGAACAAGCCAAATCACAGGGTAAACCTTTCAGTTTGGAGGACAATAAAAATGTTTTGGATGGAAATTAACTAACCCAATCCTGCTGTCTGGTTTGTGTTTTTACTTTCTTTTTTTTTTTTTCTTTCTCAGTTGCTAACTTCTTGGTGAGCATGTACAGCATATGGTCAAAATAAACACCTATCTTACAGGTCAAGTTCAATCTCAATTAGTCTTGTCATGTCCTGATGCATGTCCTCTTTCACGACCGCAGTGCAACATCAGATTAACATGCCAGACTAAATTACGAACAGGTGACATTTAAGTGAACTGAAATTTCAGACTAAAACCGACATGCAATATCCCACTTCAGCCATTAAAGAGTCGCGCCACCATGTTCCAGATGAGAGATGAGTTGATAAAAGTGTTGATCTGGTTGTCGGAGACCCTTCAATTATTATCGTGTGCTCAAATGAATAAGCTGAAGCAGCTGCAAGAGTGGTACAAGGGATTGTGGACCCCGGGTTTCACCTCACAGGCTACGTACAGACTGCCCTAACATATTGCTAGAGTTTGTCAGGGCCCTGTGGAGGCTGAAGGGAAGTCCTGCAGATACTACACAGGACTGAAAAAACTACTTCACTACCTCCGCAAGAACCGTTGTTTTTCCACTGTAATGCGAAAAAAAAAAAAACAAGGCTAATCCCTACAAGAGGTCCATGATGACTCATTCTAAAAGAATCAATAGAGGTGTACGTGGTATGTCTCATGAACATTTAGACATTTACGCAAATCAGATAGTCAGTACTACACAAAATTCCTAAATAAAGCAAAAATAGCCATATTTTTGCCGTCCAAACAGTGAATCCAGTTCTCCATATTTATGGAGTTGTGTCATGGAAAATTAGATTCTTGGACATCAAAGGAAAAAATCCATGATATGCCTGGAATGTCAAAACTTCTGTTGATTTTTAAGCATGTAAGTTATTGTTGACTCTTGGGAACACTGTGCAACAAAATAATCAAAGATAAAAAGGTCCACTTACTTGTTTTTTAGAGCTTAAAACTTCAGTCGTCTTCTCCCTGGTCTCTCTTTAAGTGTCTCTCAATATCACACACACATGCAGAGGTGACCCAGCCGGGCCTGGGAAGTTAGTGTTTTTATATAATAATATTTATTCATTTTATATATAATATTAATCCTAAATTTTGTGGAACACTCAGCTGCTTCTTTCGCAGTATGCCAAGAAAACTGGCATAAACTATTACACTTAGATTTATTCAAACATCAGGAAAAAAGTATGAAGGAGTATTTGTTGGTGGATAATGCAAATGATAGAGAGAATCGTCAGGTAAATGGTCAAAATACTAAAAATATATTCTATATATAAGAGCAGTGAAGTCACTGCTTTTTGCAAATATAGTTTAAAATGGAACAATTTGATTGGCTGTATGATAACAAACTATTTATTTTTCTCAAAGGAGAGGACAGACCTTGTGATTTACACAGCAGATATTTAATTTCTTTCTTTAATTTACTTTCAAAACATGTCAATCTTTAGATTAGATTTTCAGTCTTTACAGAGTAGCCTGTGCCAAAAGGCCTCGGACATCTGGATGGATAGATTTTAACGCTTGCTAAAGGAAGTGGTTCAGATTCTCCCTGCATGAGAAAAATCAGTCTTAAGTGGTTGTGAATGTCACTCAAAAACAGAATGGATATAATAATCAATCACTGTACTGCAACTTACACTGAATATTTAATTAAATGTAAACTAGAAAACTGCTGTATTCATTAGTTGGACTGACAACATACGTAGGCTTCTCCCTGTCTTGAAATGTTCTTTAGTTTATGTCTTAAAGTGAGACCGTTTTAAAACTCATTATAAACCTGGAGCTTGGGGTTAAGTGGACATCCAGTCTGATCCCTGATGAGACTTTTAATAGTGTGCAGGAGCCAGACTTAATCACAGCTGAAGGGCTTTCTGTTGTCAATTAAGATAAACACAAGAGCCACAAATGAAGTAATCAAGTTGAACAAATACCTTTCACAAACCATGAATAATGTCAGTGTTCCTGAGACACTGCAAACCCCTGACTGCAGGGAGGTCATGGTTTCCATTTCTTGTCGGTTACTCATTTAACCGACATGAAATGGAAACCATTACCCCATTTAAATGGTGTCACTTGCTGAGTGCCAGCATCAAACCAGCATTTTTCGGCGTTACTGTAGAGACGTCTTAAATTAAACCCAGCACAGCCAGCCACAGTGCTGGGAACTTAAAGCCCAATCAGTGCCAAGTCACTGAATTATTATCTGAGCTCAAAACCCTAAATAACAGCAGCCTGAAAAGATGTGGCAGATTAATTCAGTCTTTAAAGACGTCGGTTGCTGTAGGAAACCAAATGCATGCAAAGTGGGGGGAAGTGAGCAGAGACACAACTGCAACATTAAATGTTTTAGGGCACAACAATATATTACAGATAGTTACAAAACCAGAAATAAAGTTAATAGTAGATGTCTTGAAAACTATACAGGCTATAGAGCCACTAAGAATACATATTTCAATAATAAGAGTGAAAATAAAATTAAAACACAAAACAGCAAGTTATTGTTATTAATTAAGTTCTTGTTAAAGTACGCCTTTAGCTTCATGAGGGAGTATTTCACAGTACGATGAAGAATATGGTCAAGAGAAAATGGTGTTTTAACACAGCAGTCAAACCAGCAAATAAGAGGAGTTGATAATGCCCGGGAATAATCACCAGTCGATAATAATTTTGGGGCAACAAGGTGTTTCTATATTATATATATATATATCCCTGTCCCTAAAACAGTGCAACACCAGGGCACTTCCAAGTATTTATGTTCAAAAGTACCATGTGTGTCGTTCCAAATAAGTTTAATTTCATTTAAAATGAATTATTTAGAACAGGAGTTAATTCTGTCAGTCATCATTACCTATACATGTTTTTTTTCAAACTGTAATTTTGGTTGTTGCTTCTTCAGTCATGAATATTTAATTCTATAGAAAAACATTTTAAACAAAGTTTTCAGGGCCTTCAACATTAAAGAGTATCGCTGCCTTAATATTTGCTATGTAGCCTTTAATTTAATATTTTTCCCCCTAATGGAAGAAGAAAAACACTTCCCAGCTTGCAGTAAGCATCATGTCTTCAACTCACACACATCTTTCCAAAAATAAGACACAACTCAGTGGCATTTAAGTATTCTTTGTAATTTTAATTCCCATAATTTAGTTTAAATGCAGACATTTTTTTCACTAAAATCTTAAATAAACATTACAGTACGATATATGCAAATCAGAAGAGCTTTAAGATTTCGTAGAAGCAGGCTACAGTTTCTTTTGATTTTTTTATTCATTTCTTTTTTTTTTTTGTTGTTTTTTAAACTTTTGAAGGACCGGACAGTTAAATAGCAGTAAACAGTAAAAAGACAACACAGAGCTGTAAAGCCTGCAGGCCAGCCAAGGAGCACATTCTATTACAAAACAGACCAGAAAACTAGAGACAGCACGCCACATCCAGATGAAGGTCTGAACTGATGCCCCTCCACCTCTGGGAGGTGGTGCTAGTTCCATACAAACAGGAGAGGGCGCTATTACACCAGGGCAGGTGGAGCTACACCACCACAGCAGAGTGACAGCAATGTAGTTGCACCCTCACGAGAAACAGCTTGTATTGCACATTCAGGGAGAAAGAAATGGCACATTTCTTTCCACAAAAAGGTTACAAAACAGTTATAATGCAATAGAAGCACAGTAACTCCCTCAATGGCAATCACACCATTCATTGATTTATACTGATCAGCTGAAACTGGTCTAAAATGCTGTCCCTCTCTACGGGGAGGGAAAGTGTCGGACCCCGCCATCTAGTGGCCGCGTTCACATCTGACAAATTCTTTTAAAAAGATCTGTGCTGATTTTACCTACACAATCATTGGGATTATTGGCTCTCAGGGTGCAATGTGAACTAAAAAATGTATCAGCAAACGTTTTAGCTGAGTTGAGTTTTATCTACAATTGATAATATAATTAGACTCATTTAAAGGACAAACTCATTTTGTCAATCAGCCTCTTGTTTCACATAAAAGATTTGTGTTTGTGCTCTGTTGGAAAAAGGTAATGTCACATATTTATCGTGCGCCAATCAGAGTTTAGCATCATTTGATTCAACACGTGGTGACAGTCGTAGGGTTGTTTGCTTAGCTGTGTGCTAAACTTTAATTAATACGACCTAAGGATGTCTTATTTCCTCAACTTTAATTTTAATTGTTTTCTTTTAAGTCATTAATATTTTGTTACACAGATATATCCAAGTTTTCAGGGGCTTTAATATATAAAAAGCTATTTATAAATGCGACTTTAATATCTGCCATGTAGCACTAGTTGGTATCAATTAACATTTGACTTGGGAGAGTTTGAGCCATCACTATCAGATATGTTTATCGCTGCCACCAGTGGACGATTTCCACTTCCCCTCCCCATCTTGAGCAGTGCATCCCTTTTGGCCTATCAGGACTGAGAATGCATGAAAAAAAACAGAAAAATGAGTTACAAGTGTGAGTTACAAAGGAGGGCCTGCAGAGCACGGTGATACAGCACATCTGAAGCTCCGTTCATTTACAAATAAACCTCATGACCCAACATGAGGAAAGGAGATTCAGCATCATTTCATTGTTTAATTACATTAAAAATTAAAAAATCTGATTAAATTAAAGAGCAACAAACGTGCACAAGCTGCAGCCAGACAATATAATTAGTAGTAGTGTCTTTCCTGTTCATATTCTAGGTTAAATGGGTTTCTACTACTGTTCTAGACAGTAACATAACAATTTGTTTTATTATTTAAAACATGACTAAATAAATATTATTTTGCTAGCATTCAACACCAGCAGCGACCATAAGGCTTTAACTGTGCACTCATAGCTAAAGACTCATGGTGGCTGTAGATGTTTCATGCTAACAAAAAAAATCACTGTTTTATCTGCCATGGTGCTCAAATGTTAGTGTGGCACAGCAGTACATGTACATTTACTTTAGAGTATGAATAAAATAAGTATTAGTGTTTTTAGCTTTTCTGAAGACAGAAGAATGAAGAACAGAAGTTAACCTGTAAGTTCAGTTCGCTTGTTGCTCTGTTTAAGATGAAGAAAGGTGCACTTTAATGTGTTTACTATTGTAAATGTTGTGTGCAATGTTTGGGTGACACTTTCCATCAAGTTAGTGAGAGATTCTGTACCCATTCAAGTTTACAGTGACTGCAGCTCAAGAGGCGTCGACTGGTTTACTCCAAGCAATGCTGCTGCAGCCTTGCTTGGTCTGGTATGAGCAGTAGCTTGTGGTGGCTAATGTTGGCAAACTTTAGATTGATACTGGCATTACTTATTGACTCTTCTCTTCTTTGTGCTTCCGTTACAGTATGCTTTGGCACATTTACTATCATCCGTTTGCCACTTGTGGCCACCGGCTGCTGTTCAGCAATTAAAAGTTAGCAGTTACACTGACTCGCTTTAAAAGACGACAGGGACACATCTGATCTTCTACAAGCTGTAAATCTTTCAACAAGACCAGACCTCTTGTGCATCATGAGATTTCTTTTTCCTCCTGGCACCTTTTACTGCTCAAGTGTTGAACCAGAATTTGAACACCAGCTCTGTGCAGCCTCCTGTGTAACACACAGCCTGCTGAAGAGTAAAAGGGTATGAGCTTCAAGAGTGGTTACCTGCCAAAACAAGGAAACAAATGTCCTCACAGTCCAGTTATCAGTTACCAAAGTTTAAGATTTAAGTTTCTCGACTACAGAGATTTTGCTTCGAGATTTCGCCTCCAGTGAGCAGTCGTCCTGGTTTTAGCAAGATGCTGTCCTGCTCTCACAGCTCATGATCAAAGCAGTAGGGAAACAAAATTACAAAGTGTTTTCATCTAAAAATTCAAAAATAAAAATGGTAATTTAAAAATCTGATCTATTGGCAACCGACACATCAATCTACATGTTAGAAGAACACACTGGGCTTAGAGGAAGTGTGGCACATGGCATCAGCGAGGCGAGACACCCTGTGATAAGACCATTTCTCAGTATCACTGTGGTCTTATAACAAATAGTCCCTGTTTTCCAATTTCCCATCAACCCCACAGTGTGTCCTCGAAAGTGTCTGGAAGCTCGCCCAGGTTAAAACTCAGATATGGTAGAAAAATATATAGTCTTGATGAAATTTCTCTAGTCATTCTCTTCATTACTGAATTGCACCCATACATGTACTGTTAACGCTTTGTAGTAGCAGTGTAAAGTGACGGGGATCATGATTAGCACTACTACTACAACAAAAACAAAAACAAAAACAAAACGAGTCATCGCGCGCACGCTTGCTCTCGCTCTCTCTCTCTAGACACTTCAGGTTATTTTATTTTATTTTTTTACTTGCACTTAAAAATTCATGGTTAATAGTTTGTCTTTCATTGGCATCATTAGGCAACTGTTTTTTTTCCAGATACTCTACAATATGGTTACGATGTAAACACCACAGTACTTAATAATTTTACTGTATCTGCACAAAAGTAAAAACACAATGTTACAAGGCAAGTGGCTACTTAAGCATAGATTTGTTCATGAGAAATAAAAATGAAATTAGGAAAACACACCACAAGAACAAAAAGAACTTGCAACACCTGGCATCGAGTTTGTTCAAATAAAAAAAGCTTTAGACTTTGTTCATCTACAGGTCAGGTGACCCTGTTAAAAAGCTGGTGATGATCAGTACTACCCCCCCGATACCATCTCATTCAAACATAATGATCCTAAGACAGAAGTCTTGTGATATTTTTGTGACATGAGCGGCCTTAAAACCCCCCACTGGGCTTGACCCTATGATATATCTACCTAACCTTTAGCACTTAGATTGAAACACAGGAGATCAACAAACTAAATGCTTCTACACTTCAAACAACACCAGCCTTGAGGAGCTACACGTGTGGCTGGGGTTGAATCCCCTTTCTTTCCACCTCTGCATAACTGGCTGAGTTATAATACAACAGTTAGTGTTTGATATGACACATAATCGCAGTCTGACATGACAAGGCTTTAACTTTTTGGAGGCATCTTGAGAGCCACACATCAGATTTGTCACACGACGGATATGAGACGGTGGTTCAGGGCTACCGCAACCCTGGACTAAGACATCTAGTCTGGCCGACGAACAGGGTGGGAGATCTGAAATGACCCCAAAATGGACAGTGTAGAGGTCAATCATTGGCAGGGAGCCGTCAATATGAGGAAATGACTCCAGTAACTGAGCTTCATGTATGAAAACAAAGGCATACGGATGAAGATATGTGAACATCTTATGGGACCTTATTAGTGTGTTGTCTCTGTTCAGTTTTAGTGTTTTGGCTTCTGCTGCACCTAAACCTCATTCTACTTCAGTACCACCCTCGATTATCGCCATCTGAAACCCACCTAAACATTTTCTCAAGGAGGAAACCTTTAACTTTCTGCCAATACTGTTGAATTTACTGATTCGATAAAACCAGAAGAATGGACTATCTCCAGTTTTCTCTGTTGTGAACAAGTTAAATTTAAAATACTCTTTTCCAATCATTATACTTCTGCCAACTTCTGAAAAGCAGCAGCTGTCAAGTGTGTGCGCAGTCTACAACGAGCCTCCGGGATGAAATATACTCTATAATATGACATCATGAAGAGGTGAAGAGCCCCCCCACCCCACCCCTTTACGACATTAAAAACAAAATTATGATCCCCCTCCCCACCCCCGAACTCTTCAAGGACAGTATTTACAGTACAAATTACAGTATAATACATCATTAAAAAATATGAGATCCATCTCTAAAAACATACAGGAGCTCTGGACAAAAAATCAACTCTTTAGCAAATCAGGTTTCTATGGTATCATGTGGAAAATAAAGAAAGCAGAGTGACAGTCCCACCACCCCTCTCTGAGGCGTCCTTTCCATTTGGCCCTAGTTGTACCTGGCTGGCATGTTGAAATGGAGATGATGGATGGGTTGGTTTACCACACGCACATCTTTTCGTCTTTTTTTTTTTTTTTTTTTTTTAACTTTAAAGCAAGCCGCAATACAACAAATCACACTCAATCCAATGTAACAATATGTACAGGTCTTTTTTTTTCTGGCATTTTGGAACAATAATAATAAGCACTTGACCAGCTATGCTACCTGGGGTTTGCAGGCAGAATGATATAGTTTTACTGCAGGCATGTTTATCAGTTTAGGTGTGCAGAATTAATCATTTGATTATTTTTAGTTGTGTGCCGTCTTTTTTTTTTTTAACTCATGATTTTTTTAATGAAGAGACATAAGATGACTGCCGCTGTTTCTCCAACAACCATAACTGTTGTTAAAAGTTATTGGAAACCTCCCGATTATTGTCATATGTACAGCAGATTGAATGGTACGGCAAACACGCTGGTTACACACTTTCTTATGCACCCAAAACGAGAATAAATAAAAACCGATCAGAAACTCAAATGAGTCAAAAAGATCTCTGGACTACGGAGCCAGGCAGCGTATGAACCAACCCTCCTCACATCCACAGTACAACCAAGTCCATCCGAAAACCTCTGCAGCTTCCTCCCTCTCTTCTCCGTCACCCTTGCCCTTTCCCTCTCTTCATCTCCTTTAACTGTACCCCCGACACTCGAGCTATGATTTTTACCCAAGTTTCCCCCTCTCTCTCTCTCTCTCTCTCTGACTCTCTCTTCCTCCTCTGTTCTCCCTCCCAGCCGAGCGCCCTCAGATGTAGGGCAGGATGCCGTAGACAAACAGGGCCATGACGGCGGCGCTAAACAGGCCGGCCACAGGCACCGTGACGAACCACGCCAGGAAGATGTTCCTGAAGAGGCGCCAGTCCACCGCTTTCTGGGAGCGGATCCAACCCACGGCCACGACTGAGCCCACCTGGAGGCCGCAGCCAGGAGGGAAGAAAGAAAACAATCAGCGGCAGCACAGAACAAAATGTTTAAAGTGACAAAGTCAAAGACGCTGTGAAGAGCTGCAGGTTGTTCAGGCTTTTCTTATGGTCTGGTGGAAGTGATACAGTATGTTTGTGGCATTTAACACAATAATAGTAAATGGTGGAGGAAGTACTCTACAGCTGTCAGACAAATGCAGTGGAGTAAAATGTACAATATTTCCCTCTGAAATTAAGTAGAGTAGAAGTATACAGTAGCAGTGATAATAGCTGAGCAGACCAAAAAGGATACGCAGATAAGTGAACAAAAAGTGATAAACAACATTAGCATCCGCACAGAAAAGCCTGTGCACAACCATCAGCTCTTCAAGACCAGCTCGGTCCAAAATGTCTGTTAGTTAGAGCAAGCGATTGTTGAAGTTACTTCTAACTAAATTACATTTTTGGGGGTAGAAGTCTGAAATCAGCAGTTCTGGTGTATTAAAAATCTTTAAATCTAAAAAAAAAACAATAAGAGCACATTTTGAGAGTTTTCTCTGCTAATTATTTATTCTTTCTGCTCATGTCAGACGTCCACCAATGAACTCTTCTCTCACCTTTATTCATGTAATCACATCAGAACAGCGCTGAGTAAGAATCAACTTTGGAGCAGACACCTCAGTGTGTTGGAGTGGCATGTGCAGTGACTGGTTTCAGCTCTGTTTGTGACGCTGCAGGTGGGCAGGGAGTTAAACTGTGCCTGCTCTTATACGGACAGAGAAACATGAGACACCTTCCAACTAAATGTGGAAGGTTGGGTCAACAGAGACCAGCGGTGTTTGTTGTCGATAGGTCGGTTACACTTCTGCTAAAGTTCACAAAAATCAGGGAAGGGGATGTTAGTCAAGTAGGCCAAGTGTCTACTCCTTAGAAGTTACTCAGATTCTCCGTCATTCGGATAATTAGCATTATTCTAAAAGCAGTCCTTCAAAAGGCCGCGTGGAACAATGTCTAACTATATCTTTGTGGTCAGGATGTCTGTTTACAGCTGACTACAGTATTTCAGGCACGCAGCAGCAGCAGCAGCAGCAAAGCCTGAACTCAGTGTGACCTCAGTGTTTGTGCTGCTGACTGCCTTTAGAGCTTTTGAAACAACGAGTCATTGTACATAATCATCCCACAGTGCCCCACACACCAGGGCTGGGCATCGATTCACTTTGATCTGCACATAAGTAAAGAAGCCAAATACATAAAGAACTGAGACCAAACCAAATGGACGCCCATCACTGGTCACACACACTCGCTCTCACAGCCACCGGGGAGATGTTTACAGATGTTGTTGGACACTTTCTGAAACCTTCAGTGTCACTTTTAATAATCCATAAAATGGAGAACAAATGCCTTAAAATGAAAAACTATTACAGGTTCATGAATGTCTTTAAAAATGCTGATTTCGTCCAACATCATCTGTGGATCCCCCCCCGGACACAATCAATAAATTGATCAAATCACCACCACAATTATATACCTCTAACCATCAGTAGATTTAGCATTTTGGCATAGCAGTTGATTATCTGAGGTTTTAGGGAAGAGAGAAGGGTATTTGGAGGTGAGAAGTGAAAATGAAAAATGGCTGGCGATGTTGATGTTTAGACAAATTGATCATCAGCAAGTAAATACCAGTTTTGAGTCTTGTGCAGTTTCCCTTCAGCAGATATTTTTGAACTACTTATCTATGTATAAACACAGATGCAGTTCTTATGCAGTAAAATCTTATTTTTTTAGACTTGTGTCACTGAGATGATTTAATATTTTCAGTAAGATGCATGCGTTACACTTAACTTTCTTGACCAATACAGGCTAACAATTTGAAGGTAAAATATTTTGGGAAGTACACTTATTCGCTTTCTGTCCGTTAAATATAAGGCTACCAGTCAGCAGCTAGTTAGCTTAGCTTAAAAGGGGGAAACAGCCAGCCTGGCTCTGTCCAACAAAATCTGCCGACCAGCACCTCTAAAGCTTGCGAATTAACGTGTTATATCTAGTTTGTTTAATTCATACAAAAGCAGAAATGTAACAATGACAATTCTCCGTTTTATGGGGGTTATGTGCTGCACTATCTCTCAGCTGGGAGCAGTAACTTCCACTGGTTGCGTGGCAACTGCTCAGAGCCAATAAAGAGTCCTGCATATAACCCCCCGTAAAAAGGCAAAGTTGTTTTTATATATCAGTTATGTGCGGATTAAACAAATTAGATACAACATGTTAAAGTGGCTAGCCATTTCCCTTGGTTTCCAGTCTTTGTGCTAAGCTATGCTAACCGGCTCCTGGCTATAGCTTCATATTTAACAGACAGATGAGAAGATTGATACAACCCTCATGCCTAACACTCAAATAGGCGCATTTCCCAAAATGTCTATTCTTTTAAATATCTTTCCTAATGTTGCACCAACACAAGCTTAAGTCTGACCTTTCCATAATCACAATTCTGTCACAAATTAGTCTGACAATACAAAAATGTCACACGTCTAATCTAATTAACAACACAGAATGTGGCTAAAAAATATTTAAAAAATGGAAATTAAAAGAAACCCTGTAAATATCAGATAAAACATCTGAGGATAATGCAGTTCTGTACCTATACTCTCTCTAAATTGAATAAGCTTGCATCAAATTTCATCACATTTTTCAAAAAAACTTGGAGGGTTTTCTGCTGGAGGAAAACTGCACGAGAGGTCAAAACAGCAACTTCAGGAGTTGTGATTGGCTATGGCGATTGACAGCTACAGGTGAAGCGATGAAGTGGAGCTCTGAGAAGGCTCTCTAGGCTTCACGACCAATGACTCCAATACCTTGCAGTGGGTGGAGCTTATTGGGATGCCCACATTTGATGCAACAAGCACTGTTAGCGCACTCATTACTTCAATGCAAAATCCGCTGTGAAGACAGATGAGTGGAGAGACAGAAAGATGGAGAGGGAGAGGTAAAAAAGAGGAAAACAAGTGTGACAAGTGGGGTCAGGGGAGGAGGCTGGTGGTAGGGGTGGGGGTGGGGGGAGTCTGCTTGCAGCCAAGTACAGGAGGGTGCAGGACTCCACACACTAAACCATGCCAGTGCTGAAAGGGCAAAATGGAAAAGTTGGTGGAAATGAAACAGAGGATGAGACAACATGTTGATGGGGAGCGGGCAGGAGAGGGTTGGGGCTGGAGGGGTCCGCTAAGTATTCCAGCCTGGATCCGATGTTCCTGAAAAGAACAGGGGAGAGGGGCTGCACACTGCTGCCCGAGGCTGTCTGCAGCGGGCTGGACATGGCTCGGATCCTTTGCCTTTAAATGCAGTGAAAAGTTTATGACAATTTGGGCCTTTTTTTCATGGTACTGGCAACCATCTCTAAAAGTAATGCTACTGTACTCAAAGTTAATTGCGAAGGCCTGGAAAAATTGTGACACTGAAGTCAGAGGCTCTTCAGCCAAATGAATCCATTAACCCAATTTAAAATCGTGTTTCCTTGACAGACCAGACACTTAATGATAATCACATGCATATTGATAGATTATACGTATGATAGAGAATATTCCATCTTAACTGCAAAGGGCACTGATATTCCATAATAGCATGTTTTTAGGAGAATATAATCATATTAATAACTAATTAAAAGCATAGATTAAATTATGTTTTATTTGAAAAATAAGCACAAGAGGCTATTTTCCGTCCTAAGTAGTGCCGACAGATTTTCACCAACCTCCAGCAGTAAGGCAGGACAGGATGTACGTTGCCTGAGAGGCAAAAACCATGGCAAAAAATCAATCCCTGCTGCTCGTAAAGCCTACTGCTGTGAGCGCACAGTAAAAATTAGAGGCGGCATTAGTGTATCAGCATTTTAACCAGCACCTCGTTTCTCTCCTCTGGATTCTGGCAGCTGGACAGTCAAAGGACACTGTTCAGAGAGATTTTAGTTGGGAAATTCTAAAAAAAATAAGGGACAGAAACTGTATTTTGAAAAGTAACGTGGACATGTTCCTCCCACCTTGTTTAACAACCTGTCTGCTGTTGTTGTTTCTTGCCCAGTCTGACTTTGTTGTAGCAATGTCACCATGTTCCCAGATCTCAGTAATTACTTAAGCTTGCACAACGTTATCATAAATGACAGAAATTATGGCTAAAACGAATAAATAAGACCCAAGTTGTAAGAAAGCGTAATTATTTCTTTCTGCCACAATAATGTGAACTTTGCTGTCTCTGATAAAATACATTCTATAAGGGCATAAGAGATGGACACAGATTGTCTGGCATCATCAAAACATGGAAAACTATTTCCAGCCCGGTGCCCTGGGAGGCAGTGTGAGCTCCCTGTCCCCTGGAAACGCCTGGAGGGGAGTTGAGAGGCCAGCTGGAGGGCCGCTCAGTCATACCTTGCAGTGTGTGGTACTGACAGGGATTCCGATATTGGAAGCCAACACGACTGTGAGTGCAGAAGCCAGTTCAATAGTGAATCCACTGTGGAGGAAGGAGGGGAGGAGAGAGGAGGGGGAGGGGGGCAAAGAGACATCCTTCATTGTAATGGCTGGGATGTGCTGCTGATGGCACGCTCTGACCATATTCCAGAATCCACATTAATCTTAACAGAACATTCAACAGCTCTTTAAAGTATGCTTGACACACACACACAAGGGAAAAAAACATGGTAATCACACTCTTTCTCTCTGAAACACACACTCACACAATAAGGACAGCATTTCTAAGTCCTAAATGTTGGTAGGTAATAGGTAAAAAAAAAAAGAGTAAGGGCATTGTGAGAGTGTGTTTCCCCCCACCCAACACATAAAGTAACTGGCCATTTGCTTGGGATGGAAAACAAGGGATTGAGATAAAGTTATAAATACAGAGGGATAGATAGAGAGAGAGAGAGAGAGAGAGAGAGAGAGAGAGAGAGAGAGAGAGAGAGAGAGAGAGAGAGAGAGAGAGAAATGACGAGAAACTGGATGAATGAATGAATGAAATAAAAAATAGCAGCCAATAAAACTCTCAGCAGCATTGACGTAAGGCTCTGGGGACAGACACAGCGTTGAAATTTAATTGGCCAAAGTGACACAACATGTCACTCCAGCCGCCGCTGTGGCACTCATGAACAACAGGGGCCAATCTCTTTCACAGCAGTGCTCTAATTATTTGACTTGAGACCGTCTTAAACACAAACCCAGCTGTAAATGGGCGCTCATCCTAACTATGTGTGTAGAAATGACTGCAGAGGTGTGGGATGTGCTGGTGGCTGAGGGGTTTGAGACGCCGACCACGCCACTGCAACGCTGGGTTGGGGATCTTTGTTGCATGTCGTCCCCCCATTTCTCTCTCTACGCTCTATTTCCTGTCAAATGTCCTCTGAATGCTCTCTAGCAAAGTCAAAAGAAATGCCCCAAAAGTGTTGCATAGGACTGCGTCCCTCATTAATGCACTCATGTTTCATTTCTAGAGCTGCGATACCTGCTCTTGAATTTCCAACAGGCCTTTTTCACAGCAGACATTTTGACTCGTCATAGCAGGAAAAGCTCAGGTGTCGCTAATAACATTACCGATGGCTCTGTTCTATTCAGGTGTCTCAGTAAGCTGTGACACACAATATCAGGACCCTGAAACTGAAGCAGATAAATGGAATTCAGCCATCATTTTATTATTTACACCTGTGCTTTTCCTACTGTGACATGTCAAAATGTCTTCTGTGAAAAAGGGTAGAAAGAGAATAGGAAGTCTTTCCGAAGACATATCTTGTCATCGTCCAAGTCCGCTACACAAAAGCAACCATTCACTGCACCTCTAACGGCAGCTGTAAACATTTGTGTAGCTGGCCAATATAAGTGTGCCACACAGGATCAGCTCATCACAAAAGAGACAGGATCGCCAAGCTCTGCCAGTGGGACAAACAAGATCTGCAGCATTCAATCTCTGTAGTGGTTCAACAGAAGCCAGACCGATGAAAATTCAGTTTTTACTGCTGTGATGCACTGCAGTGTTCAAGTGTTCACTGTGCCTGCTCAAACATATGCTCTGCCAGTATAGACACAGAACTTCATCTACACACACATACACACTTTCCTGTCCTTGCCCCAAACAAACTTCTTTGTCAGATTGATGCATGGAAACAGACACTGGAGGAAAGAGAGCCTTTAGAACAGAGAACCAGAGCAAATTTGTCTTTGAGTCCTGGCAACAGACTAAGATGGTGATGGAAAGAGGGAGATTAAGAAAGAAAGAAGGCACACAGAGAGCGAGGGGGGACAAAAAAAAAGAGAGGAAGAAGAAGAAAGATGGGAAAATAATGAGATGGAGTGAGCGGGACTTTAGAGAAGAGAGAGAAAGATTTAGAGGTGAGACGCCAGTAAAAAACAAGACAGAAAGATGTGTGAGGAGACGAAAACTGGAAGGAATGAAGAAAAGGATAAAGTGAGGACAAGGAGAAGAAGAGGAGGGTTAACCGCACACACAGAGATTTAGAGGAGAGGGTAAGAAGGAATATGAAAAAAAAAAGAGGAGGACAGAGGGGGAAAAAAAAGTGCAAGAGAAGGAGTCAGGCTGGCGTCCCTCTCTGCGGGTTGGAGAAGAGAGGCCAGGGTTCCCACTGTGGCTTTGCCCCTCCCTCACCCTCCCTGCTCTACTTCTCTTCATCCAGAATGCCAAACAACTTCCTGAAACCCTGTGTGATGTTCCTGCCAGGCAACAGAGTACACACACACACACACATACACACACACACACACACACACATCCACCCACACACACACTCTCTCCCCCTCTCAAATAAATTGCTGGAACAATTAGACCTTAATATGCAAGCATGCACGCACGCATACAGTACATTCACCACACAATGACCTGCAGGCACAGAGCCTGGCTTCTTTAAGCTGACACGACACACACAAACATCCTTGAGGTATGCACGCACGCACACACTTATTACGCTAACATGTGGGAGGACGAGAGGACAGCAAGAGAAAGAGAGATCGATCTCAAGGACAGAGGAGCAGCAGTCAGCGGTTAAGGATGCGTGATGGCCGCTGCTTAGGTTGTGGGATGATGTGAGCCCTTGGGCATTGTGTTGTGGTACAAAAGACTTTTATTTATTTATTAATAATTATATAATAAGTCAAAGGTCAGAAGAAAAAAAGAGAGTGTATCATTCTTACTTCATTCCCTATGAACATCTACCAAAGCAGTAAAGAATTAGTTCCAGCAAAGTTTAAGTTCAAGTAGGAGTTTACTGTCAAAATGTGTAAAGATTTTTAAGAATTTTTTTTTTATTTCAATTCGGTTTGAAAAGACAGAATTCCACTTTTGTACTTATTTAAGTACGTATTCAAATATACAAATCTTTACATTTAAGTAGTGATATCAACTGAGATCAGTCTGCCCTCTTGATGAGAAATATAAATATAACTCACACATATGCCTTTACAGATGTAACCAGCATAGAAAATACAAATAAAACACTGTTCTTGTGTAATAAAAATGTGTTTTGCCTGCAGCGCCAGCTCAGTTTGGGAAGTAGAGAGTGGTTAATCAGTGCATGCTCGAGACAAACACCCTTGATTAGTCAGACCAGTTTACTGTACCTGTGAACAGGCAGCACTTGAGGCAACAGAGCAGGCACTCTAAACGTGATTGCGCTGCCTTAGCTTTTATGCATTTTTACTGTCAGTTGAACTGCAATTACTTTTTCGATAACATTTAACAGCCTTATTAAAGACATTGTGTGCACATAAACACTTACCGAGGAAGCCGTGGCGCCGGATGGGCTTGTGTGTGTCAGCATGTCGAGGCTTTTTGGAGCAAGCATGTTGGAAAGTTCATGTCTACCACAAAAACTGTTTCTTTCTCACCCATTTCCATATATACAGACACAAACACAAAACACACCCTTCCACCCACTCTCCCATGCGGTGGCTTTCTCACCTTGAGGGGGTGATGGGAGTCAGGTCTTTCCCCATGGTCTGGATGACGCGGCGGCCCCAAACCCACAGGCCAGCGCAGATGCCTATGCCACCGTAAAACAGCAGCCAGACGGGAGTGGCAGCGTCCTGCATCACGCCGCCCTGGTCATAGATCATCCACAGCGCCACCAGGGGCCCGATGGCATTACTGCAAAGGTGAGAAAATAGATTAGAACCACAGACGTCTCTTCTTGGATTTAAGCTTAAGACAGAACATCAAGGACAAAATTATTTCTCTAAAGCTTATTTCTCTATTTGTTGTTACAGAGACATTACTTGTATGCAATTTAGTAGAGCAAAAAGCTTCTGAAATAACAAAATATATGATGAGGTACTAGAGGAGTGCATTGAATAAATGGGATGTTGTATGTCCTGTAAGCAGCAGGAGGCAGCACCTGACATCGTTGCCCCCGTGGGCAAAGGAGCCAAAGCAGGCGGTGAGGATCTGCAGGAAGTGGAAAAGCAGGAACACCTCAGGCTTATCCTTCTCCTCGTGATCCTCCTCGGCCAAGTCGTCCAGAGGCACTGGAGCTGGAGCCCCCTCTTCCTCCACCCCCTCCAGTTCTGTGGCCAGCTTCATCTCCACCCCACCCTCCTCTGCCTCGATCTCAGCTTCCGCCACAGCGTTACAGTACGATGAGTAGCTATCGTAGCGTACCCTCTTTTTGGAGTAGGACACGCTGTTGCTCCTGCCGCCTCCTTCTCCTACTAGCTTTTCGCTGTCCTCGCGTGACTCTGTGCGGATGAGCGGCTGGACGGGCATGCCGCATATAGCTGCTGTGTAGCAGGTGTAGCTGTTGTTGCGGCGCAGCAGGCGGTAATTGTTGTCTGCCGGGCCGGCGTTGGAGCCTGAGCGGTCGTTGTCATCCATGCGGCCCAGGTGGATTTTGTGAAGCAGGTCTTTATACAGACCTGAGTCCTTGTGCACTGTGTGGTACACCTGGCCATCGCTGCGAATGTGGCCATCAAAGCTGAAGCTGCCGTTGGAGACGGGTGACTTAAGGCAGCCGTTGGTCATAGAGTGGGTCCGGCCTGAAGGGGAGATGAAGAAGTGGGTGTTGATGCTCAACGTTTACGATATTCAAAACAGCTACCAAGGACTATCCAATAGCAGCACAAGTTTCTTCATACAGAAACTGAGAAGGTTTATCAAAGAGAGAAGAAGACTCTAGAAATCCTGGATTTCTAAATTGGGCACATTAAGCCCACCAGGGATAATGAGGAACAAGACTTGAAGTCATTTCTGAAATGGGGTTGGAAAATCCTATTTTGTACTGGAAATTTGAAACAATCTTATCCAATTTTTACCCATTGATGGGTGGAGAATTAATCATTCAAGAGTTTGGAGTTTTTGGTGCTTTTTTTTTCTTTTTTTTTACTTTTTTGCTAAGCCTTAGTTTTTGTTTCTTCCTGATATCCTGACCTCAGCTGCTCCGAAGATTACACAATGAACACAGTGTCCAGTCATTGTTTTTGTCCCTGGAGAACAGATATAGTGATCTACTGGCACAAATCAAAAATAACATTCCAGTTTTACCATACACTCTGCCGTTCGGTAGGACAGAGCCTCCATTAGCCAGGTTAGCGAGCTCTCCACTGGAGTCGCGGGTGCTCCGTTCACTGCTGCCACCAGTGAGCGGCAGCACGGCCTCATCTGTGCCCTTGGCCCCTGGTAGCTCCTTAAAGACGGGGCTCTCCTCCTCCTCTTCAGGTATCTTGTCTAGGCTCTCATCAGAGATCCTGGACAGAGCCTGCTCCTTCTTTAGACGACCTGGAGGACAGACGGATGGTTTAGTTAAGAAAGTGTCCTGGAAAGACGGGGGCTTGTAGACTAATAATGAGGAGTATACCACAACTGTATTTACATGTCTTACAGGTTTATATTCTAATATGGCTGAGTGATCATTTACAGTATGGCAGTGAAACATGGAAAAATCAAATACTGGTAGAAAAGCCTGAGGTGTTACAGGCAAGTTATCCGGATGATTTCCAAATGGGGCGAGCTGGTGAAATCAGGACAGGAGTTTCACAAGTGAATCAGTAATTTGGCCCATATATCATATTTTTTCCAATATTTTTTTTTCATGCATGTATGTGTTGAAACTGTATTGTTACTCTGCACGAATATCAATAATAATCGATTGGTTTTAGGTCAGAAAAAGAGAAACAACATTCCACAAACACAAGTACAGCCATCAGCTGATCCAAACTAATCCCAGATAGACTTGATGACCCCTACTCCTCAAAACACCCCTCAGTACAAACACACAAACTCAGCCATCGCCTGTTTCATTTTGACAGATGCAGTAATATCCAGATTGGGGCCGATAATATCACCTATAATCCTCACAGGCATTCAGAGGTCCTGACACGTTAAGCAACAGGTCAAGTCGGCCTCACTTGTGTGCAGGGTCGAAAATAATCGTGCTAATTTAAGATTCAATGTGGATATTATGGCTTCAAAAACAGCACTGTTGTGATCACTTTGGACCACAACACATGAAGTCTATAAAACCAGTGAAAATGTTTCAAATCAACCTTGATTTTTATTTTCATTCAGTGCAAAGCATCATCAGGTCTATCCATTTGGAAATGTTACTGGCATCTGAGATCAAAGAGTTTGTAGTTGCAGTCTTTGGATTGTTGCAATAAACAGAAGTTCTTATTTATCATTATGACATTAAGTTGGATTTAACAGACTGGCTGCCTTGTTTATGTCCACCGCTCTCTCAGATATTCCACCTACTGCTCTTTCCACTGTTTTATTTAATGTGTCATGTGTTTTATAGCGTTGCATGCTTTGCTGAAGGCTGATTTTCCCATTAGGGAAACCATTCCTAACCTTGATTTGAAAGCTTTCTACACTGCAGGCTATGATCTTAACCCCTTGCATCTGGCCAAGTAGCTACTCCCCTGAAGTACTACACAGAGTTCACTGGGTTTTTTTGGTGGCTTCAGTGGCTCTGGCAGAGGCCAACGAGAAAAACACATCCGCTGGCATCCCTTGTTTTGGTTTCAGAGCACAGAGTGTGCAAACATGGGCTTGAAGCTCTGTTGTCGGGCCCGGGTCTGAGTGCTGGGCTTTCAGACGGCGTGAGAAAGACTGGAGACACACACACATACAAAGAGATACCTACTTGCTATTTTCCTCCTCATCCAGGGACAGACGAATATCCAGACCAGACCTGCACAGACCAGCGACTCAGCTAAAGTGATGAGAAAGATGGCCCATATCGGTAGCATCTCTAACCCAAGCACTGCAAATAATAAACACACACAAGTATAAGAAAATAACATCTTGCAAGTAGTTTCGACTTATACTCTTGTCACACCTTCTGCAGGAATTTTGAGGAAGCAAATGACATTGGCACTATCGCCCGTTAAGACCAAGTTGATAATTTGATGATACATTGGTGTCAGACTAAATAAACGGAGACAATATCTCTATTAGGAATAACTGCCGCCCAGCACTTACAGGGGGCTCCAGTGTACATGATGGAGAATGTGTTGATCCCAATTGTGGTGGCATAGAAGAGGGGCAGCGCTCGCAGGCCATTCGGGACGGAGTCATCCTGTGTAGCAAACACACACACACACACACACACACACACACACACACACACACACACACACACACACACACACACACACACACACTTACTTTTAGTACAGTTTCTGATCTGATGATAAAAGAGCTAAAACTCATGCTTGAGTGATAAGTCCTTTTTATTGTTTATCAATTTTTAGTTTCATTTCATGGTGATATGATGTGATCACACTGTCATTGTTTAACAAAATGCAGCAAATAATGATTCCAAGCAAATTTGTTAAAATAACTTGATAATGAGACAATAGAAAAGGCATTTTTCACTTTTTTCCCCATGAAATTCATGTAAAAGGGTCCCTGAGGAAGACAACGAGCAGTTGACTTCTCAATATCTATACATCACTCTAAAAAAGCTACTGACGTATAAAAATGCACAATAGGCTGAGATGTACTTAAGTTAGATCTGTCATAACGGTCACTATTTGTTTCAGAGAAAATGATCAGAATTGTGCCAACAACTACTCTCTGATCAGCCTCTCTGCAGTGTCTTTGTATGTGCTTTTGTTGCGATGACGATGCTAAACATACAGTATGTTACATATGCACATTTAAATAAAACCACAACTTCCTATTGAGGTCAGAAGTTCAGCTCAGGCGAATTCAAAGGCGTGGGAATAGTAAAAACAGATGATGAGGTAGATATCAAACAATTCCCTCTTGCGCAATGTGTGGTTTATGAGGAGTTTGATGTGCAATATGACCTGACCTACCCAGGTAAAAGTCTCACAACAACAAAATAAAGCCTCGTCTTTATTGTGCATTTTGTAAAAATAACAAATCTCAAAACAGCACAGATTTAATAGAAAGTTTAATTATTCCGACTCAGCTGATTCGAACAGCCTGCAGAGACAGATGAACTCATCCTGAATTTGACCCGGCTATCCAGTAACTCCGGTCCAAATGACAAATCCTCCTATGACTCATTCATACATAATCCTGCAGTCGTGACCTCAGGATGATCTACAACACTTTTCTCTTCCTGGTCCGCCAGAGATTGCCTGTTACATAACAACAGCTCTGCAGGTGTTGCCAAATCAAATGGATTTTTATCCATGCTGAAGTTCTTCGGACAAGTTTGTGTGTACACGAGTACGTGTGTGTCTAAATTCTAGTATTTAAACTCGTGGAGCTACGGCTCACTCTGACAGTGAGAATGTGACAAGAGACTCAAACTACATAGAAAATAAAATCATAGAAATGATGTACACTGACACCACTGGCAACAATCCACAGTTTTATGACAATGGACAGTCATAAAACATTGTTCATGGTCAGTTTAAGATGTTATTGAACCAGAAATAACGAAAAATAAACCTAGAAATTCAATGAGGAGGGGTTGCGCTTATTTGTGTTTGTGTGTTACTATACTACAACAGTAGAGTAATGTGAGCCCACCTTGGTGAGGATGAAGTGTCTGATGAGCATGAAGAGGAGGCCAGACATGAGTCCAGAGAGTAAGGGGGAGATGAACCACGATGCCACTGGAGAGGAAGGAGAAAATGTCATCAGAAGAGAGCAGCAACACACTTTCTAAAAGACTAAAATCACTCATCGACACAGTATCATCAGGCAGCAATGACTGAGTCTTACAGTCTTTTTGTTCCTGTGACGGCTCATCTTCTGTTCTTCATTTACCTCAATTAGTCATTTTCCTACACTTCCCCGAATGGCTTTCAACTCTTAAGGAACAGGTATGAACATGTTAAATTAAGCTGTGGCTCACACAGCAGGTGAGGGAAGCAATACCCACAGTTTCTTTCTCTAGCTGAGATAAAGTGAGAGTTTATTGTCCTGTGACTGCACTGCATGCCGGTCTATTGAGACACCTAATGGTGGAGAAATCGGTGACTCTGCCCCCCCTAAAATAGATTGCCTGCTGTGTAAAATAGTCGAGGGAGTCATCTTCGCTGACAACAAAATCTGATGATTACTGTTTATGTTTTACAGTGCTAAATAACCTTTCTGAAGGCAAACTGCAGATGTACTGGAAATATCATTTACTTTATATTCTGCCAGTTTTCAATGGGTACACCATGGATATACATATGCAGGCATGAGGATATACAGTAAGCATTGCAAACACACACAGCCCCTAGCCATTACCAATCCTGACAAGCTGCATCCATTGCACGCCCTTGGTGCCAATGGCCACCAAGGAGAAGCCAATGGTCGCGCCAACAATGCAGTGAGTCCCAGAGACTGGCAGTTTGAGGAAGGAGGCGATTAGCTGCCAGACTGCTGACCCTGTGATCAAAAGAGACACACACACACATCGCAGACATTTTTTCCATCAGAAATGTAGTTCTGCAATAAAGCGACATACAAGCTGTAAACTAAATAGCACATAAATTAATTGCATCATTGTGTCATTTTTGTGCTCAAGTAGTGAGATTGCGCTACTGATTGAAGGCTCAAATATTGTTTGAAAATCCAAATTATTGCTTTAGGTTTGTATTGTATTGTTTGTAAAGGTTAGCACAAATAAACCTGTAAGTTTCAAACTGCCGACACATTATCCTCCATCAACACGGACTAGTTTTCAAAACGTTTTTAAATAATACCAGCACACGTAGAGTATAAACAGCAACATAAAAAAGGCCTTAGATCTAAAAGTGCTTTTAACATATGGGGGATTATAGATCTTTGATGAAGGGATATTTTGAGATTCACTGATAGCAAAAATTAAAATGACAAAAATCCCATAGGGTCTCTTAACACAATGTTTTCCCACAGGTACATTTATTGTTGTTATTCTCGGGTGACAGAGTCCATTATTTGAATAATGAAACCTGATTTTTTTTCAAAGTCCTAAACTAGACGTCAACATAAAATATAAACTGTTTTGTGCCGTTTCTGTGAACTCCAGTAAAACATTAAACCTGCTGGACACAATATAGGTATTTTCCTGCTTTAATCAAATCGAGAAGTTAAAACTCATTCTAATTCTGTATAAACAACACACCGTTGAAAAACATTTCCTGTTTGAGATGAAGAAAAAGTGTTTAGTGTTTCCCCACACCTGAATTTTCAGCGACACGGGAATCCCCCGTTGCATAATATCGCTTTATTTATCACCGTTTCCCAGCAGTCACTCTGTCATTAACGTGGCATTGTCTCAACGGGGGCCCCATTGTTTTCTGTTCTGTGCCATTCATTTACTGAGGTAATCTAATGTTGCTGTGTAAAGCTACTGTTGACACTCAACAAGTCCTGCTTGTTCTTCACTGTAAATGAGTTTTAATGTGAGGACAGTAGAAAGCCTTTTTGTGAAGCAACCCGGGAGATGTTTACAACGCTGCAAGGCTGGTTAGCATTACCAAAACTTCACATCATGAAGGTTCATTTTAAGTAGATTACACGTTTTTAGTATTTTGTTAGGAAGTTGTTTTGGAACTTTGCAAGGACAAAACTAATTTCATAACATCTCTCATGAATCCAATAAAGCAAAGTGGTTCGGAAAACAAGCGCAGATGTTCTTCAAATGTACAACTATGAACTTTTACCAATTAGAGTGCAAAAAAACTAGGTGCCTGAAATACATTCAAACTGCAATGTGGCTGCAGCATGGACTCTGATTCTGTACATGGTATCAGGAGTCTCCATTTACATTAACAAATTATTATTAAACATGAATATGAGAAGGAATGGCAGAGCCTGTTCCACAATAACTGAAATACATTATATATTTTCTCTGGATCCAGCTTCTCAAATGTGAGGATTTTCTGCTTTCCAGTTTTGTATCGCTGTAAATAGAATAACTTTGGACTGTTGTTCAGACAAAACAAGCAATAACAAGACGTCACTTTAGGCTGTATGAAGTTGTTACAGTCTTAATATCCATCTATGACCCCCTCATCCTGGTTCTCCCCTAATGTCATGGGAGTTAGGAGTTAGAGGTTGAGGGTCTCTCATCATCCTGTAACTAATTTCCAAAATGTCAACAGCAAATGTTTGTGTACTGCAGTAATCAGGGACGTTTCTCTCGATGTATTCTGCAACTATTGATTATTTCATTTTATTAACAAATTAATCGGTCAATTATTCTTACAGTCCATGGTGACATATAGTCTTATTTTGCTCAACCAACAGTCAAAAAAGACATTTAGTTTACAATGATATAAACCAGAGAAAAGCAGCAAATCCTCATATTGAAGAACCAGTAAACAGCTTATTTTTGACTTACTGACTTAAACATTAATCGATAAGTTATGTTTCTCTTGGCTAATTGTTTCAGATGGAACGTATTCATTCTTCATTAGTGCGACTGACAGTTCTTTCTTGAATGTCATAAAACAAATCATTATTATTATTATTATTATTATTATTATTAATATACCTTTTCCCACCAGTCTGTTTCACTTAATGATGCAGCCAAGAAGCAGCAATAGTTCAGCAGTACTTTGGTCAAAAGTAAGAAATAAGCAGCAACTACATGACTCACTGTATCAGGGCTGCAGCCAACATTTAATTACATTATTGATTCATCTGCCTGTTGGTTTTTTATTAACCCACTAATCGTTTTGTCGATGAAATGTTGTAAAATTGTGAAAAATGGCCTCCATGATTTCAAGGTAGCAACTTCTAAATTCCTTGTTTTGTCCAACTAACAGTCCAGTTCAGTTACCATCATATGATAAAGAAGAGCAACTGTGAATCTGAAGCTGACGACTGAAAAGATGAATCAATTGTCAAAATAGTTGCTGATTAAATTTCTGTTAACTGACTACTCGACTAATCATTTCAGTGCTCTACACTGGATGTAAAATTCAGTCCAACTTACCGACCATGGCGCTGACCTCCCCTGCCATGAGTACGGGCACCGTCTCGTTGTACAGGTTGACATCTATGATGCCCTTCCGAATCGTCTCACCCACTTTGGCCCCCAGCAGCATTGAACCCAGCGTCTCAAAGATAGATGCCAGGATGCAGGCCTGCTTCAATGTGACCACACCGGACCCCACTGCTGTGCCGAAGGAATTGGCCACATCATTGGCGCCAACTGAAAAGGCCAGTATGAAGGCAATGATGAAGCCAACGATGACCATCCACAGATACGGTTCCAGATCCATCTTGATTTGATTTCACCAGAAGAAAAATCCAAGCGGAGAAAAACAAACTAGCTTAAATATTCTAAAAAAAAAAAAAAAATGTAAAAAAGTGCTCTGTGCGTTTTTTAGTGGAGGACTTGGTAAGCCCACTCCTTTTGTTCGTCCCCTGGTGATAAAGAGTTCGAGGGGAGAAGCACAGCCGCTAACTAAGCGTTTGGAGTTCAGTCCAAAGATTGGAGACTAGTGATGGCGGGTGCAGGGAGCATTCCATAGCTTAGAGTGAGACAGCCGGTCTGCACGTTCCTTCACCTGCCAGAGAAACAAGAGAAAAGAGACACAGAAACAGATTAGTGTCATAAACCATGATTACTCTTTTTCAACAGCAGCTACCTTCTGACAACACCTCCCTGTGACGTCCTTTAGAAAACCTAAAACACAGGAGGGGAGGGACCAAGAGAGAGAGGAGGAGAGATTATGAGAGCAGAAGAATGAAGGCAGAAAAAAAAACACAACAACAACCAAAAACTGGATTCAGGATGGATGATGACGACGCAGAACTGGCTTGGATGGAAAGGGGAGAGTGCACTCCAGTAGGGAAAGCTGACGACATCTCAGATAGCCACAATAGGAAATAACAGTCTGCACTTCAAAGAAATCAAATCAGACCGTTCCAGAGGGCCTGCTGACAGCGCTGAGACTATAAAAAGACCACAGTGTCCAGAGTGAGATGTGAGCAATGTTAACGCAGACTATTAACACCTTATCCCCACACAACATGGCAGCTGACTTCCCTTTGCCACAAATCCATGCAGCCTTTGACAGGAATATATAATTTCCATATTAGACCACAGACTATCTCAAATCTCAACTCACTTTCATGTCTGACACAGCGATGCCGAAACTGATATTATGCAAAATTATCAAAGGTATCAAATGTTTTACATCACGATATCGTAGCACTTCCTGAAATGTCTGGAATCAAGTTGATCTTATTGAAATGTGAATGAAATGTTAACTTACAGTAGAGACAGTTTCGCTGACATCCTGGTGGATGTTTGCATGTCAAATTACGTTACCATTCAAATCTTTGCTCTTTCAGCCTCAGCATGACTGCCACGGTGCTCGCTGGGTGACAGTCAAAGGTACACACAAGTTTTGTAACAAGCTTTGGTGTCCAAACAAAATTGAAGGCTTTGCTGCAGTATAAAATGAAATAAAATAACTGCATGGATTTATGTTAAGACTGCAATGCAGTAAGAACACCAGCAGTGATGTTTTATTGCTGATAAGAGGTGCGGACAGTTCACAAACCTGCACTATTGGGGGTCAGATAAGTAAACTGATACAGTTGAGAACATGTTACTTCTCTGTATTCTCGAGTCTTTAAAAAAAAAAAAATAGCCCTCTTTCAGCATTTTACTTTTCAATGACAATGTAACACTTAAAAATCTTGGACAGTCTCAATCTAACAAACTTGTAATTTTAACATGATTCCACAAATGTTAAAATAAATCACGTCTCTACACTGGCAGATAACATTGTTCATTTATTAAGCAAAAATACCAAACATTCTCTTGTTTCAGCTTCACCGACATGAAGATTTGCTGCTTTTCTCAGTTTTATATCATTATAAACTGAAAATATTCAGGTTTTGGACTTGGTTATACAAAATAAGACAATTTGAACTTTGTGTAGAGGAAGCTATTAACTGATTAATCAAGAAAATAATCCATATATTACTGAATAATGAGAATAATTGTTAGTTGCAGCCCTACTAAAATAGCGTCTTTAGAGCTGTGGTTGTGGTGAGGTGAGGTGATCCGGTTATTCTGCTGTAAGAGCGCCGGGCTCTGCACTTGTTGAGTTCATCTGTTAGAAAGTTGATCCACTAGAACAACAGGCAAACTGCCTCCCATGTCCCTGTAAAGTTCCACCAGGCTTATTTACATCCCAACAATGACAACATGCTTTAGAAACGGCTGATGAGGCCACCAACACTGAAGCCTCTGGTGGTCTTTTGAGAAACCTCTACACCACAAATGACTTGGTCTGGGTTCCTTCTCCTCTTTTTCTTTTGTCTCTGCCACATAATCAAAGTCATTTCATAGGGGTTAATGGCAGAACATTTCCTTCTATGGTTAAGCCAATTGTTAATGGGGAGCATTAAATGTAAACAGCTTGAAGGGCAGACTAGTGCATTCTCTCGGCATGAACTGACTGCGTGCTCCTCATCGCGTGGGGGCAGGCAGCTCCTTTCTGAATAGCCTGCAGCAAGTTATGGCTCCCTCCTCCCGACCAAGAGCTCCATCTGGAACAGTTGAGGTCACGTACTGCTATCCTTTATCCTTTGTTGAACCACAACACACACATAAAAAGATGATAATAATTTGTCTCTTGATCAGGTCAGCGCAAGACCTCCCTGAATCAGGACCTAATACCTTAAGTGACACTGAAAATTATCACATAGTTAATGGTTGAAAATCTAAGAAAGAATCTGACATGTTTCATTTTCCTCAGACCCCAGGCCAGTTATTTTTTATATAGAGGGAAAGAGAGCTCAGAGGTTGCCAAATCTCAAAGAGACTGAGTAAAAAAATTATGTGATACTTCACAGATCCCTGAGGGGAAATTCTCTTTCTCACCTTCTCCAGAGAGAGATCAGAGCGAAGGATCAGAGCGAGGGATCAGTATCCCTGGACTTAAAGAGTCTTCAGACGCAGGTTTGAGACTCTGGGGTTGAAAATCGATAAACTGAAGTCATGAACTCACATCTGTCCAGACAACTGCTACTGAAAGGTTAACAAAGTTAATAATTCATGACCAAACATAACAATAGGTAGGATCTTCTATCTGAAGCTCTGAAATTCAACTGATTCCTTAAGGGCTTCATGTAACGTATAATTGGCTTTTGAGACTATATTTATTAAGTTACCCATAATTTCTACACCTGAATTCATCATTTGAATCATTATTGAATACGTTAACAATTTCATTTAATATCCTTCGTCTTTAATACTTCACTTAATACTTTAAAGTACTGTATAAATATGTTTTACAGTCAATTTATAGACCAAGTAGCAGACTTTGAAGGACTAACACAAAACGTTGTGTAAATGTTTAACCCGGGGAACACCTCTGCCACAGGAGGACCACACAGTCAAACATGGCCCTCCACCAAGCAAAACCAGAGATGCCACAGAGGAAACAGTCTGTGCAACGGTCAAACACGTCGCAGGAGAAAGCAGAAAGCACATCGCTCAAGTATTAGAAGGCGGATAGGAAAGATGAGCATGAGTGACTCGAGTGTGGGCGTGTACACAAGTACCAGGCCTTTTTAATCAGGTCTAAAATTTTCTAAACAGGGAAACTCAACATGACAGCTGCAGCTGACGCTTGGTACATTCTGAAGACCTCGTCCTGCTGGAATACATGAACACCAGCTCACATACCGCCACTCCCAGTTGTGCACATAAAAGCTATTTTCTCCAGGGCTAAAACTTGTACAATAGAGGAGTCTAGTAGTGACCTGTGTAGTCCTCTTATTGACTGCTGTGCTACAGAGGAGAGTCAAACAGTTCCTCAGTCCGATAAGAATGTAAAAAAATCAACTTGTGTAAGGGGAATGTTAAAGATATAAGATATAGTCAGTATATTCAGTGAAACCCAAAATGACTGCCTGAGGGCCCAGAGACCAATCAGACAATCTATCAGTGTTTTTGGAAATCTTATTTGCTTTCTTGCTAAGAGTTAGACGAGCAGATTGAGCCACCACTCTCATGACCGCATCGTAAATGTGAAACTACAGCCAGCAGTTGGTTAGCTTAGCTTAGCATAAAGACTGGAAACAGGGGGAAACAGTTAGCCCAGCTCTGTCCAAAGCATGAGAGTGCTATCCATCTTCACATCTAACTCTGGGCAACGAAGTGAATATTTCCCAAGATGTCAAACTATTTCTTTAACATGCATGTTTTCCAGGATGGCAGGAAACCAAAGCACCTGCAGGAAACTCTAAACTTATGTTCACATTGCAAAATTCAACATAAATAATGAATTTCACAACCTTCTGTCTTGACCCCTGCTCTCTCATGACACACAACTACGGTAAGTAGGTGCACCTCCTCCAAATGTGGTGACTGCAGAGACGGAGCAAGTACTTAAGTTTGGACATCCCTGTCATCTGCAGATACCTCAACACCAACCTATGGACATTACCCAGACTACCAAATATAGACACAAGCAGGCTGCATGCATATCCAGACTGTGAGGCAGTGTCAGTGTAAGGCTGGTACTTTGTAACCTCAGTGAGGAATCGTCCAAACTCCAAAACAAAAACCTGTCTGCTGCTCTCAACATCTGGTGCGTTAGCTGCGAGATTTGAAAACACATCAAAATGTCTATTGCAGTTTTAACACAGCCTGGGAATATGTATACATGCTCACAGATGAAGAGGTATGTGACCATATGTCCTTGAAAAGGACCCTGCCATGACTTGCCACATGCATTGATTTGTGCAGAACACACAAGCCAGAGATTCAGTTTCAGATTAAAAAATAAACTGAATTTATGTGAAATGGATTTTTTGCAAATAGATTGGCTAAATGTATGTTAGAGGAGTCCTCACATCTCGGGCTACACAGTCAAGTTGGGTGACTTTTGAGTGTTTTCACTGCTCCGATGAATGATTCATCAAGACCTTGAGACTTGAGTTGCCCACAAGGATGACGTTGAAGCCTTTACAGCTTGTTTCGCGGCTGCCGGCTGAGGCTATCTACTGGACCAATTCCACAATCTTTTGTACCTATTAATCATTTAGACTCCAAAATAGTAGTCCTCTTCATTTCTCCATACCAGTAATAGTCTACTAAACATTTTATTTTACAAGTTACTTTTTGTAATTTACCTTCAAGTATTTCACCCCAAAACATAATTGAAACAACTGCTCAGGCAAGGTTGCCACTAAAAAAGCAAGCAGTGGCGGCAGTACTATAATGCAGATTTACCGGCGGTGATCATAATTGCTTTTTGCTACCTGGGTAGGAATGCAGTACATGATTATGTTTCTGTTTTTCTGATCATTGGGATGCGGAAAAACCAACAGGAAATGAAATGGTAAAATGCTGAATTTAATTTGGAAATCTGGCAGCAATGGTTACTTGCTCAGAGGGTAGAAATTGCTTGTCGGCTCTATCAAACTATTAAAGAGAGAGATGTTTGAGATGATATGCGGGCAACTCGCTCGCATGGGGATAAAGTATTCTTTAAATAGTTTACGTATAGTTATCATTTAGAAATGCACATGTTGGACGTCAGCTGCTTTCATAACCAAAAAAAGGAATTTCACAGTTCATTTCCAACACACCAAGATGATGGACCCACAGGGGCAGCAGCTCAGGTTAATTTGTCTTTATCTGTCCGGAGGCTTCTGGTTCACAATAGTCTTTATTGTGAATTAAACTCTTGACCAAACTAATGTTGATAATGAATAGATCAGTGTGTAACATACAGTACTGCTTCCCTTTTCAGCTCAGGTGAATCATTTATAACATCCTGCACAAAGTGTGTCACGACTGCTGTCCAAGGTGCTGAACATGAGACCACCAGGGATGCGGGAGCTGTCCGAGGTGATTGCTGTTGTTCACACTTTGATATACTTCATGACAGGAGATTAAGAAGCTCATCTAGCAATATTTTAGTGTGGATACCTTGGATTAAACTAAGTAATTTCAGATGTTTATAACAAGATTTTAAATGACAATTGATTATGATATTGTTTTTGTGTTTTTTTTTGTTTTTATTTTCAATCAAATTTCAGAACTCTGTGCTCCACGAGGGAATGTCAATACCTCTCTTGGGACTCCAGAATTTATAATGATGATTATAATGATTTATAATATTTAGGTGAAGTTTTCCTTTTTAGAAGCATATACGGTAATGGTCTTTTTGAATGTTACATATCTCATTATTCCCACCATTTTTTACTACAAATCAGTTTTTTGAGATTATCTAATTTAGCTAATTTCTTGGTGTTCATAAAATACAAACTTTACTATCTGGGGGTGGCTGTAGCTCAGGAGGTAGGGCAGATTGTGCTCTATTCGTTGGCGTTTACATCCCTGGCTCCTCCTGTCCACATGTTGATGTGTATTTGAGCCCCAAATTGCTCCCAATGGGCAGGTCAGCACCTTGCATGGCAGCCGTGTGTGTGTGCGTGAGGCAAATTGTAAAGCACTTACCATCTCATACTCAGCTTGAAATAAACTGCCGTACCATAAAATCTAAAAAAGCCACCCTAAATAAAAACACTTGAAAGTGACTCTGTGAGGCAACATGCTCTTGAGGATCATTTCTGGCAGACACATTTTCTTCCTGTGTCAGGTGGTAAAACAGTACACATAATGAGGACAGTGCCACAAAGAAACACAACAGCAGGAAACAAGACTAAATTAGGTCTACATGTCGTCTATGCTGGAATATTTAGTATGGTGTCTAGAGGACAAATTGGAAAAAAAGGGAAATTGTTCAATACATGTGGAGAATATTAACATTTTTTTGACAATTAACTGAAGAGAATTTCAACTATCCAGCTACATCACAATGTGAGTTGAGCATTTTACCTGTTACAGCATTGACCTCTGGAAGCATATGTTGTGTGACTATAAAGGGAAACCTGTGCTGTGTGCAAACTACCTACTGTGATTACTTCTCTGACTGTCGTTGCTGTACAATGCTCATTAATCTGCCTGAGATGCCACTGCACCACAGCTGGCGCAAAACACTGTGTCACGAGCTACAGTCTGCATTGACACGCGGCTGCACTATCCACGCACTGATTCAACCCCCCTCGCTCCTCTCATCAACTAACCCTTCTTCTCCAGGCACATGCTGAAAGGACCAGAACTAGAACATACATGCAGCGTCAGATGATGACTCACAGCAGCATCCTACCAGTGCTGGCTAATTGTTACACCTGAAGCATACGCAACTGCAGTCCCTGCCTCCAAGGACACAGGATGCTCACATCCACCAGATGGCTTATAAAGTTAAAAAACAGAGAGATATGGTTAAGACAAAAAAAACAGGCAGGCACGTAGGCAGACCTGAAAGCTTCGAAATCAACTCCACTCACCTTCATGTCTCCTCACATCAGTGGAAGTGAAAGTGGTGGAGATGAATGAATGTCAAAATTACAGTATTGGGTAGAAATACAGACAGAGAGAAATGGTAGGTTGAAAAGGCAAAAAAAAAAAAGGACCGGGAATAAAAACGAGAGTGAGCATGTGATTGACGGGAAATAAAATTATGAGGAGAGAGTGGAAGAGAACAGCTGATGACGGGAGGAGGAGAGGAGGAGTGAAAGGAAGGAGGGAAGGAGCAGGAGAGACTTAGTGAGAAATCAGCAGGTTGTGGTGGTGTTGCAGGAGAGAGAAGGAGAGAGCAAGCTAACAAGAGAGAGCGACAGTGAGAGAGAGAGAGAGAGAGAGAGAGCGCAGCGCAGCGCAGCCAGCCGAGTCTAGACTGCCTCTTAAAGGAAAGTATCCGCATTCAGAGCACACGCCAGCCAATGACAAATGTCGGAGAGGCCAGGGTGTACCGCTGACTGGCTGTCTGTGTGCAGAGAGGATGGACAGATGGAGAGGAGGCAGCCAATGATTGCGGAGGAGGGAGATGAGAGGGAGAGGAGGTGAGCCTGTGCGTGGATGTATTTTACAGCCAGAGAAAAGCATGCACGTCGGATCAAGGGCATTCAGAGCGCTAGCATTCCCTTGGTTACTCCGGTCAGAGCACAATACATATAATATGAACATTTTGGCACCTAAACACTGATGCACATGTTCAGAGGGATAGCAGCACTGTGACAAACTGAAGGAATGAGCTCTGGGTTACGCAATCAATCTACGATGCTTGTTACTGCAAGTGTTCAGTATGATGAAATGAGCAGTTTGGGACATTTTTCTTGGTAATCCAAAGGCTGATCACACCAGAACACACACTATCACAACACTGTTATTGATCACTTTCTCTGCCACAATTGTCCCTTTCAAAAGACATGCTGAACAGTATGTCTTTATGTGATTTGGTTTCAGCCGGCAGAGACGGGGGGGCTCGACACAATGAAGAGTGCGGACCAGAGTCACTGCAGGCTCATTGCTGACAAAACACAAAGCAGAGTCCACGTCTCTTCAGCAGTTCCTCCACACTCACTGATAATGCTACAAGAAGAGAAATCATACACACAAACTACCTCACATATACTAGCAAACTACTCTATGAGAGATAAGGAGAAGCAAATGAGCTTTCTGGAAGGTTCTAAACTTTGATTGCGGCTCAATACTTTGGGCTTTTTAAATGGTTATGGCATCTTTATAGATGTTTTACAAAGTTTACTAGGCTCAACCACAAACTACCTGCCTCACACAAATCTGTCCCACAGTTTGTTGCTTGACCCACACACAATCTTTGCACTGTTTTAACCGTACACTTAAAAACACTCATTACTCACGTACACCATTGGAGCTAAGGCAATGTCTGGTGCCACTGGGCAGTTCAGGTCCTTTTCCCTTCGTTCTCACATACTGTGCAAGGACTAGAATAGGGCGATAAATTCATTTGTCCAGTACTGTTCAGTGGTCTGATCTTGTGTTTTTGAGTTCCTGTGGTTTCTCCTCTATCGTCTCTCACTCATTCTCTCCCTTTCTGTCCCCCAACTGGCCATGCCTGCTAAAAAGCCTATCTGCGTCAGCTGCACCTGCTGCCTCTGACTCTGTGCTTCGCAGCAGGGAGGCGCTGTCTCCTAGAACCAAAACACACACATACACACACACACACTCTGTGCAGTGTTGAGATCAGTCAGGCTGCATGGGCAGGAGGGGGGTCGTTTAAGAATGACAACAACAGCGCGCATGACTGCAAAGTGCATGTCGCTCTCAACACCATGTTCAAAGGCTCCTCATACACATTTCCATAAATCCTCTAACTCATTCTATTTTTCCTCCACTGCCGCGGGTCTGCATTGCAGCACTAAGTCAGGTTGTCAAGAAGCAAGTCACTCTGATAATCCTTCAGATTGCTTCTGACGGCCATTACAAGCGCACAGGCAATCTGTCAAGAATGAAAGTGGGCCTGCAGCTAAATCAATAGTTTTCAGTCGACTCTTTTGGCAGATTTACCCTGGTAGAGTGATCATCTTACTGTCCTCGGCATCACTAAAGTCCCAAGGAAGCAGTGAAACATCTGAGAGCAAAATCCCTCCTTTGAAACAAAATTGCCTCTTAACTTCATGCTTTATGAATATTTATTTTCCCTTCAAAGTTTATTTAGGTTTGACACAAGAACTGACAGCATGTGATGCCTTTATAAGTTGCAAATGTGATTTTGGGCGCTGCTTTCATGTAGAATTCAAATTCATGGAGAACATCTGAATATACTGTTAACACGCTGTTGATTAAATAGATCCACTGCACAACGTACCACTTAAGAGTACTTCGCCGATTTACTGTAGCATTGCACTCCTATAACGCTGAGTAAAAAAATCAATGCAGCATTTATTCCACACATTCTTCTGTCTAGTCGAAGCAGAGTTCTTTCTAACCCCACACCCCCAGATTTATTTTATTTTCATACTTGTAGTCTTCTGTCCCAACCAACACTCAAATTTGTAACGCTTCATTCAACTGTTTTTTACATATTCAGTATTCCCTGAGACCTGTACACAGACTTCGAGGTGTAAAATCTGTGTACTTCCCCTTTAAGTATTAAATTATATTCCTAGCATACCAATTTATTTCCCGCTGAACACATTCAATATTTCATCACTATTTCTAATGAGACCTCTGTCACATGCTGTCTATGATGTGTAAGACTTTGCCACTCCACCGTCTTCAGTATTTCTTCTGTGGATTAATATGGCAGGTGGCGAGCTACCGTCTTCAATCCAGTTCAAAGGATGATAAAAATCAGAGAAATGTCAGTCTCACTCTCCATAGACTGAACAAGTATCTGAGCCTTTAGCAACACTAAAGCAGGCCGTGTTACAACAGCAAACAATTGAGCTCCCTTCTGGCTTTCAGTGTTGAGTAAGCCTTATGTTTAAATACTCTTTTAAGGTCAGCTCTCTCTGGTTTCAGGGGAGACTGTCCACGGGTTTGACTCCCTCACCCTCAAATGGCAAAGTGACTGAAGCGACTCCTCCCTATTTGAGTGTCTGTACAACTGTTGTAAGTAACTGAGACAGACACGCTGTACTGTCTGTACACTGTTTGTGTTTATAGTGGTTTAAAAGGGTCCATAAAAGGACACTAATCTACATGAAACATACACAGATGTAATTGATTAAACACATAAAAGACATGGCAATTTATATTATTTCAACAAGTAGTCCTTTCTCTTGTAAGCTAATAAATCTGGGATTTGATATGATTCTCTATAAATGTCCAGCTGAGCATACACACACACACAGCATGAAAACCACTGCTAAAATAGCAGCAACACAAAGGATGCCGAGCCCAAAATAAAGCTTTTAGGCTGGCAGAAACTATTAGTCATCTCTGAGAATAAACCATGCTCACAACAGGGATCCTAATTGACCAATCAAAATGTGCCTAAAAGACGAATATGGAGCCAACTACTTTATTACCAACAGTAAGGGGCCTGGTTTTGTTGGCTAGCCTTTACATCGTAGGTTACGACACAACCTACCAACAGTTGTGGCTTTTTGAAGTTGCCGTCCAGCTTTCTTCTCTTTCTGCCACCCGTTTCCATGTTCCTGAGTGTAGGAGTCATCTTTCTCTTGACCCTCTCTCTGTTTTCGTCTGCTCTCTCACCCCCTCCAACGCTCAGCTTTAGCCGGACAGTTCCAGTTCTCTTACGCGAATCGGCATAGGTACCCAAAAGCGAAGTGTGTCCCCTTCACCCCTGTCCTTCCTCCTCTGCTTACCCCTCCCGATCTCTCCTCATCTTAGGTGTGGAAACGCAGAAATGTTGACCTGGCTTGCAAAGCACTGCCAGGACCTCCAACCTACCCACCTCTTTCTCGACTGCTGAGACTGGTAATCTACTGTTGGCACACTCTGTGGTATTAAAATGTGTTACTGGGGCAAAGTGGGTGCCGGTATTAGTCAGTGCTGAAAACGCAGCACAAAAAGGGCAAGAGACTCGGTGAGAAAAGAGACGTACAAACATGATTAGTGATGTCTCTTATGTCCACACTAATGGGGATTAATGCATCTTGTCGTCTCCGTTTTGGCCTTCGGTCGGCACCTCGCTGCTGACTGACCAATGAAGTCTTAATGACAGTGTTCTCCAAAGTAACTTATAAAACCTTATAAAATTTATTCATCCCCTTGTACTATTTCATGTTTTACTGTCTTAAAATATTGAATCAGAGCAGATTTAATGTGGCTTTTGACACTAATTAAACAGAAAAGGGCCATTTAACGTCAATGTGAAAACAGATAGAAAGTGATCTAAATTTATTACAATTATAAATACATTTCCAGGTACTGTGCCGTGCATTTTGAAAATGATCACAATGATTGAAAAGACTAGAGCCTAATCCATTGATACAAAAAAAAAGCTTATACACCAGCTGTGGATATTCAAGTGTAGTGTGAAAAGGCCTGTTTGCTTCTATTAACTCTGTGTTTAACTACAGTATGACAGATATTTGTGGCCTTGGATGGTTGTGTCCCCACATGTGAGGTTAAAAGACAGAAAGAGAGAGAGAGAGGCAGACAAAGAGAGAGACAGGGAAAGAGGGAGAACGCCCCCCCCCCCTAAGCTGGATCTAGTGGCCTGTGCCCTCCTGCTCTTAATCCTGGCTTCCAGCACATGACCCAGCTAACAGTATTATGGAGTGCTTTGATTAGACCTGCTGTTGTGCGCACGTAGTGGGAGATGTGGAGGTGGTGGGGGAACATGGGGTCCTTTGCTCTGCCACCACTTTGCAGGAATGCCAGGCCTCTGCACAGACATACATATGCACGCACACACTGAATTAACCGTATGTTCAACCTCAGTTAACAGCCGGCACACAGCGGAAGAAAAGACACAAGACTGGCCGGATTAGGCCTGCAAGTCAGTGAGTCAGCAGATTAACCCTGCACTGTTATTCTAGGTGAAAACTAAGAGTAATGCTCAAAAAAACGTGCTAGCATTAGCCGTGGCTGAGAGAGTTGCGAGAATGGCACTTATATCGGTCACAATAGGAAGGGGAATTTCACATGACGACTTCAGCAGTAGGCCGTAATCGCATCAAGGGGTCTCACAAGGGAGACGTTTATGAACTGATATAAAAAAAAAACAATCTCAAGACTTATTTGAAATGATAGAAAAACAACTAACTTAAAATAGGCTTGTATCAAAAGTATAAAAACTGTCAAACAAAAAAGTTGGCACTGAGTATGAATGTGTTTTTGTTTTTTTACTATATTAAAAGGCAATGTTTAGGTTTATCCTCACTGAAGCAAAGTGTACTGAAACTCAGTTATATTGGCTCTAGTATCAAAAGTGTGAATGACATGTTCAATATGTATTCATCACTCACTTTTGTAGAATTAACAACAATTTCTGTTGTGCTCTTACAATTATTATGAAAAAGTGGAGGGGAAATAGAGTTGGTTCGATTTGAAAACAATACTGTAGAGAGTAAACTGTTGGGGAATTCAGCACAGCGTGTCTTCACCACGGGAGATGAACAGTATGTTGTATTCCCTCTAGGGAATATATTTCTGTTATGTCCTTACAATGTACAACAATGTACAACAATGTACAACAATGAATTCTGCAGCAAAGGTGATCGTTTTAGCTGAGAGATTTCTGAACTACAGAAACTCAGTTTACCTCCCAAAACATTGATGAAGATAGAAACTGAACATTCCACAGGCAGGTTTCTGACAGTGAACACATTTGCACACCAACAAAATCACCATCTTGAATCCAGGACTGTCAACAGAGTAAAAATATCGCCTGGCAGGAGAGTTGGAGCCATGCTGCTACAACTGCTACTACTACTGCTGCTGAAGCATGAATGAGTTAATCTTAAAATCACTCAGTACACACTGTGTGACCAGTGTTATCTATCACATGTTTGCTGGTTGTGTTGCACACTTACAGCACATGGTGCACACACAGATTGTACTCTGCTCATTTTTTCATTTGTGTGGCAAGTTTGCAATTCAGGCTACACCCAGACGCACCACATGATACGACAACTAAATCTGGCAGTTTTTGTCCTCAAATACTCAATAAAAGTAGTACTTGTTATGTCATCAAAGTTGATAAATAGGAGAAGTTTGAAATGAATTCTCTTTACAGACTAAATGTCCATATTATTATTATTATAGTCCTGTCCCTCAACTGAAATGCTGGCCTACAAAACACCACCATTTCAGACTATTAAACAAAATGTTTTAATGCGGCTCTTGTACTGAGTCCAGGGAGAGATATTTTTGGGGACAGCATCGTTCGAGGCAGTGTGTGGCATGTGCTACTTTCTTTGTGTCTTGAGTGCCATCGCAGCATGCTCGACGCTGAAGGAAACTCATTGTGACAAGTGGTCTGCTGGTGTTCCGGTGATGGAGGGGAGATGGGGAGGAGGGTGGGTTTTTGCCTGGGTCACCTCTAATCCTGTTCGGATAAATCATTTTCTTGAGAATTTTCCACCCATCGCCTCAAATCAGAACATCATCCAGCCCCACCAGGAGGGGGCACAGTGAAGCTCAAATCCCCTTGTTTTTCTCAGAATTATAAAATGCATGGAGTCAAGCATTTCCACAGCTATAAATGCCCTTTAAAGTCTAAACACTCCATGCACTGCATTTGTCTCAGCAAGAGGTTACTGCTGTCTCTTTCAGTTTGTCTTACTGCATTTCCTGTAAGCCGTTACACTCACCAAGATGCACAGCTGCCTCTACTAAAGTCATCCACCATTTTAAATATACTTGTATATTTTATTTTCCCCCCGACATGACTTCATAACGACCCAGTCCTTGCCGTTGTATGAAACATAGCTCCATTATAGCAGAACTGAATGTGAAGAGATCACTTTGTGTCTCCAGCTAGATGCATCCTCCCCACTCCCAGTTTCAATTTGCCTCTTCACCGCCACACATAAGAACATAATGAGGAGCAAGATAAAGCTGCAGTAGAACAAACAGTTAGAGCTTCAGACTGTGGCAAACAAATCAGTGTGCTTAGCCTCTTCACAGACGATGGCGATTTGAGGAAATGAAATTTTCTGACCAATATTGTGATTGTGATTTAAATTCCTATTGGTGTCTATAAATTAAACTGCTCCTGTATTTGTGGATCTACATAAAGAATATGTGAGTGTAACAAGCATAACTTATTTCTACATCACTAAAATCAGATAAAATCATGCAGTTGTTTGTTGCAGAGGACCTCCCAGAGTTCAGTCAGTTAGCCAAAGGTCAACTTCTAAGTAAACCTGTAAAGTTTTCCATAGACAAATTGACCAATTTAGCATATTTATTGAAATAGAAATACCTGACATCACTCAGTAATGTTCAAATATAATCACGGCATTTGAAAATGGCTTTATATTGGTTGATAAGGTGCATATTACTTACAGTAATAATGACAAATTGCTGGTGAGTCACACTTGACAAAGTGTTGATAACTGACAACACGTTATGTTGACAGTTCTGCACTTACGCTGATTAAGCTAACTTTAACATTAGCTTGCAGAGCAGACTGCTTCACAACCCCAAATCCTGGAACCTCAGAGTATAACTGAGGTTCTGCAAAGAACTGTATTGTTTGGAGATTGAAATGGCGTTCGCCCCTGGGTGTCAGTTAGACAGTTGAATCTTCCTTCAATGATTTATTAAAACTTCCAGTGGTGCAGCACAGTTGACAGAGCCATGTTGATAGAAAGAAATAATATGACTGGATATATAGTCTGCATGTGACTGTGTGTGTAAACAAAACATGCATCCCATCATATATTTTTTGCAAGCCACAAACAGAAGCTTTTATGTGTAAAGATTTTGTTGACAGGTTTGTTGACTACAGCTTAGACTGAGGCTGGGTAAGCCTTCTCAGCATTACTGGGGTGGTGGGGGTCACTCACTGCAAAGCCAAAGCGGGGCGGGAATGTGTGAAACATTATGAAGATGTCATCGCCTGTTCAGTGCAGGGAACCCTGGAGATTTTCAACAATATTTAATCTCTGTCTCCCATAGTTTACTGGCCTGACATTACTCTACGACAGCATCTTTGCTCAAGGACAGGACCTGTTTATTCTGCGCACACTCCACTTTCAGAGCTTTCCCCAAGGGTTCTTGTAGTACCAAAGTATTTTTGGTGCCAGTGCATTTTCCAGGCTCCGTTCCAAAATGGTTCTCATTTCTATGTTTGGATTATCATGGATCTAAAGAGGACCAATTAAACAATTTACCATTATTAAAAAGGTGGGCAATGAGACCTGTATTAGACCACTAATCATCACCTCCACTCAGTTTGAATACCCTGATTAATTATTCTTAAGGAAAACAATTGCCCCCTAATACTGCATTAGGCAGTCTCAGCTTGTTAGAGCGTAATGACATAATTCAGTGCAGTCATCACGTGATCACAATAGTATTTTCTCAACACTGTACAATTAAATGTCATGTAGGTGAAATCAAAGACATAATTTACTTCGAAATCCTGCAGCTTGAGGTACATTAGTTTTTTAATCATTGACACTATTGAAAAAAACATTCAGTAAAATAAAGATGGTAAATACGAATATTGTTTACATTTCGATTGTGTTATGGACCAGTTTGGTCAGTACCAGAGATGTTTCATAAAGTGTGAGATGTCACTTTTACTGATCACACCTGGGTCAATATCGCTTCTTAGATTTCTCCATAATGTAATCAAATATCTGCTCTAAACGTGGAAACCTCTGTAATTCTGTAAGTGAATTCTGTCATATAATATGTTGACACAGAGACACCATGATGACGGCATACCATCCCAGAAACCATGTACCATGAGATGGTGAGAATGTGTGGACAAGTTACTTCTACCCTATCAATCAAATTAAGTAATTATTGCAAGCATACCAGCAAGGATCTTCAATTACCTTACAGACAGTATGGACGTGCAGGAGAACGGGGGTGCTTAAGGGTTTTATTTCTGATTGTTTGATTGTTGGGGAGCTACCTAAACTGTCAAATGACATTACGTCACACTAAATATACAAACCCATTAGTGTAATTTGAGATGAATGATGACATTAAACTATTTAGAAAATCTGATTTTTAAATGGTTTAAGTAAGAAACCAAGCCAGAACTCAGAAAACTCTACAGCATCACTATCACCTGATCTCTTGGCATCCTGTCAACTGGCATGACAGATGTGTGTCAGCTAACAGTACATGTGTTTATTTTGAGTGTGTCAACTGAAAAATGCGTGTCAACTGAAAAATGTGCAAACGTTACTCGAGAAATGACAGATTCATGGCAACCAATCACAGCACATACCCTCATTTCACTCTTGAAAAGAACCATTTACATTTGTACACGCCGTAGTTCTACCTAGCCTGTCCTCACCCCACAAGGTGAGATACCACTGGACTTCATCTGACAAACGGCCCCCGCCTCCCAGCCTCGCTGCTTTCTGAGGTGTCACGTATCTACCACTCGCTCTGGTTGCTAAAGGCAGTAGGGAGTAGGAATGATTTGGCTAGAAATAGCAGTGTCACATGAGTGTGTGCAGTGACCAGTCAGCCAGCTGCTCATCCTTACATGGAGCCCTGCGCCATCCGTACAATCAAATGCAAACAGGCGGTAACATTATCAACACAACAGCGTGGACCAGCACAGATAGGTCGATCATTCATCTCCGAGATTCGTCACACCCTTCACCCCCTCCAGAGTAAAACAAGAGGGCTGAGTTAAAATGGACACGTGAGCTCACACCTGTACAAACATCAAGATTTCTATAAACTCAGAAGAACTTTCACAAGGACAAAAGGAACCCCTGAGCCCCCTTTCTCATGAGAGAAAATGAAAAACACAACGCCTTGTTTAACCAAGAAAATATTTTGTGTATATGTTCACACTGAAATTACAAAATTGTCTGCATCAAACTTTCAAATAAATGAAAGGGGACATTTGTCCAGACCAACTCCTTTTCAAACAGAATCTAAACATTAAAGAGAAAACTTTTATCTGTTCATCAGGATTAGGTTATCTTATTTTCACCAACCTCCCAAGTTAAGCATCAAAAAGGTGAGAGAAGCAATCCCCATTGCAATATTTAGTTGTTGAAAAATAATGTTAAAGATTTCTTTGGTCAATATTGTGCAGCCCTCCAACACATCCTTTCAATCCTTGAAAAAGGACTCGGGCTTTGGCAATTGTAGGTAACAGAGGCATCGATTTGTATCCACAAAGCACAAAAAAACAACAAAATGTGTCATTTACCTGATCTGACAGATCATCCCAAATGCCAAGAATAACTTCCCATTCTTCTCTCAATATTTCCTCAAGTGCGTTGCCATCAAAAAGTTTCCTGACCCCAGGCCTTAGTGACAGAATTATGACTCATTAAAGTCGAGCAAGACCCAGGTGCTCTGAACAAATGTACTTGAGTGAGAAGAACAGGAAAATAATGTCCATTCTACTTCCCATAAATAAAACCACAATGCCCCACAGTTCAGCAGTAAGCTTGTCATTAGCATAGTTAACACCAGGCCAGCACCCAAACAAGAGACGCTCTGTGTGACAACGCTTTGACACAGGCCCTGCCGCTTACAGAAGGCCACCAGAAACACTACAAAACGGCTCTCATGGCCCGAGTGGAGAGGACAAACGCAGCCAAAAACACACAATAGGTCAGAGAAAACGATGCAACTAGCATAAGCGGTCACACGCTAACTAAGGTAATAAATGGCTAATTGTTTACATGGAAGTTGGTATGAGTTTCCTTTTTATGGGAAGAATCTAGGGGTTTTTGTCTTTAAGGAGGCCATAACTTAAAGAATAGAGGTTTTCTTGTATGCGTCACCATCCCCAAAGGGTCTCCTGCTTCAAAGCAACCAAGACAGGAAAACTATGGCCGCCAGCGTGATTAAATAAATGAGTAAATGCTAATTATTTGTCAAGAAGACAGAAGAAACCTTCAAAAATACCACAAGCATTCTGTGAAGACATGTCGGTAAGAAAGCTGAGCATTATGGGCTATTAGAGCTCACTTTTGGGTCAAAGAAAAATGCAGGCCTACGTGACAGTGGTAACAGGAGGACAGACGAGCATTATGGGATGCCAACATTTTTATCGGTTGTAAGCTTGCCACGAGACAGGAATTCCCTGAAATCAGCTGCATACATATAAATGTGTACAAACCACAAATATTTAAGTGTATAAATGCAGACCCCAAGTATTTCTGTGTCCAGAAAATTTAGATCTGGTTAAATACTGAGACAAAATTGAACCAGTGGTTGTAAAGTAGTCTAATTAAGAGCTGGGATGGTTTTGATTATTTTCTCAAGCTTTAATGGTGCCCTGACCCTGAAGCAGAGCTGAAATTAAATCATCAAGAGACTCACGGAACTGTTTCTGAAAAACAAGTATTCTGAAGTTTGTACCATTTGTTTTTGGCATCTTTCTCCATCGCTGACAGCCAGCCGCTTGCTTAATGTGTGCTCTTCTCAGTCCCCTTTAATAACAACAATATCAACCCTCGCATGCTGACTTTTTCCTGCCCTCTTCTGTCCAGTGTGTTCATTTTGACCTTTCTTAATAAAAGATGAAAAGATACGTTATCGGCTCCAAGTGATCAGTGACATGCTTAATCAGGTATAGCAATAACATGGATTAAGCAATGCTGGTAACAAGCAGGCATGCAGCGCACACACATACACAGCAAGAAGATTCACACTCTTTCTGTGCTATCATGTGATGTTGCCATGGCGAAGGAGGGCTCAGACATAACAGTGTGATTGTGCTCCGAGGGCAAGGTGGGCCGATCAGAGAGACATACTGTTCTCTGACTGTGACACTGCCAGTTCTGGTGCCAACTGCCCTTCCGCCCACAGAGACGCAGACACACCCACTGGCAGAAGGGACAGCCTGCACAGAGCCCTACCGTCATGGAAACCAGACCCGACTCCAGTGCATTTTCCATACATTTCTTTTTCTTTCTTCCTCTCTCATGTCGATCTGCAAGATCAAGGTCATGTCTTCTTTTTTGTTAGAAAATGTGAATTCACCTCTAAATTCTAAATGTCCTTTCTATTTGGCAGCTGACTACTTCTTCTTTTAATACAAAACATAAATACAAAACATAAATCCACCCATAAAAAGGGTTAGTTGTGCTAGCAGCTTTTATGTTACACTGTAGGGCAACAACAAACCATTTTTTTGTTGTTGCTGATTAGTCTGTCAATCATTTATTTATTAATCAGCTAATTGTTTAGTCTAAACAAGACATGCCATGACACATCTTAGTTCAGCATGTTAGCACGCTAACATCTGCTGATAATAAACAATAAACACAAACTACACCTGAGGATGATGGGAAAGCCATAAGTTTCGCAGATATTTGGCCATATTCTGGGGTACCGGACAAATTCAAATTTTGACCTGATGATGGCGCTACAGGGAAAGTTAAGGGATCAGTAAGTTATTTCAATCCATCCTGAGGGTAACATGAATGTTTGTACCAAATTTCATGGCAATCCATCCAACAGTTGTCGAGACATTTCACTCAAAACCATAAATGTCAACTTCATGCTAAAGCAAAAGGAAAAAAGAATGGGAACAGAATGACACAGTCATAACTCTGATGCCTTTATTTCAACTAATGAAGATTAACATTTTGGCACTGTGCCCTCAGGATAAAATACAGCAGTCACCAGAGCGGCATTTATACCAACTGGGACAGGTGCTACAAATTAGGGCAATCACTTAAGAGGCCAATGTAAGGGAGGCCTAAGAACAAACACACTGCCGCTAGAGGAAAAGTCAGGGGATCAACAGAGTCATTAGAATTCATCCTCTGGGGATCATGAAAGTCTGTACAAAATTTCATCTTAATCCATCTGATAATTATTGAGATTTTTCAGTCTGGACCAAAGTGGTGGACTGACTGGCCGACTGAATGACATTGCCATTCCTCGGGCCATGTCACCAACATGGCTAAAAATGGCAACAAAATAGTGAAAATCTCCACCACAGTTTCTGAGCGCCCAAGGTGAGGTCCTCAAATTGTCCACAGCTAGAGCTTTAAATTGGCCAATATTAGCATATTGCAGATATATTGATATTGGCGCGTAGGTCCGCTGATAAGTAAGACTGCCAAAAATATGTTTGAGGTTACTTAGAAACTGTGTCTCCATTATCTAGTTTGTCCACATATTTCTAAAACACAGATATCAGTATTGGCCTCAAAGATCCAGTATCAGTTGAGCTATATCTAAGATATAAAATAAAGAGAGGCAGCAAATTGTCATACTTGAAAATCCAGAACCAGCAAAGATCAGCCATTTTTTGTGTGATTACATTTCTTAAACAACTAATCAAAATTTGAGTTGCTGATAAATCTAGCTTTGGACTACACATCTGCAATCATGCATCAGACCTTGTAACTCAATCCTGTCCCCATTTGTCTAATAGAGAAAACATTAGCATATAAAGCCTTTGAGAAAGGGTACACCAGGCATAGAAGGAGGCTGTGAAGTAATGTGGTGTGACCTGCCTGCTCACGGAAGACATTATTGTTACGCAGCGAGAGGCCTAAGGTGAATTTAACATTGACCTGGAACAAAGGGTGGAGTCATAGATGGCAGAAAGTTCTTCGAAACTATAAACTTCAAGTTCCACGTGTGCTGAGAAAACACACCTGCATGAAAACTGGTCTGACTCTGCTCTCTCAGCATCTTGTTGAACATGAAAACATTACACAATGTACACATACTTCTTCCATGCCTGTAAACAGCTCCTCGCTCCCCTCCTCCACAGACAGGCAAGCTTCAACACAGAACTTCCAAAACAAGCTTAAGATGCCTGACTTAACTGCTGTTTAAATATGCACTGTTATGTGTCTGTTATGAAGCATTTGGATTTATAGGTTAGCATGAAAGAGCGACTATTGACGCTGTGGTCTAAGCTGTGGCTGCACCCTGGCAATTTAGTGTGAATCACTCTGCCTCGATTGGTTTTTTTTTCCAAAAGGATTACACTGACAATGGGCAGGTCAAAGTACAGTCAAAATATAAATTGAATCTGTCCCTAAGGTTTCTGTGAACCCACCTTAACTCCACAAGAAATTTAATTAAGGCTCAGTCAGAAGGAGGGCAATAACAGTAATATTCGTTTTCCCTCTCTGCCAAAGCTGTCTGATGAGACAGCATCACTGCGGCGAGACTTGCTGGGATCCAACACAGAAGTTTAACATAAATGTTTCTTGGAAAACGGGTTCCTTTAGCAAATTAGATGGCTTCAGATGCAAATCAGGAGATTAAACTGTGTGGATGCAAGAACTTTAAATTTTTATAAATCCCTGCATGCTTGGAGGCCATTTCTAGGCAACTACAACCTGGCTACTTTTCAAGAGTTCTACAAATAATGTGTCGAAGGTATAAAACTGGGCGAAGAGTGCTAGGAGCTGCAAAATAAATTCCTGTGCTATTTCATTATTGCTTAAGCACTATTCATGGATAGGTAGGTATGGTTTTAAACAATGTAGGGGATGGGAGAGGCTGGCGACATGGTTCTTATCACAGAAGCTGGTCAACAGAAACCCTAGACAGTGCACTCATATGTTCACATAAAGCATAAAAGTGTGTAAAAGTAGGGAAGTCATTAATCTGCATCTTATCGTAACGCGCTTGCATATCTGTCCTGTAACCTTTATGGCTAGACAAGATACAGCAATCAGTGTATCAGAGTGTTTATGAGCCCCTGCTGTGTAAAAGCACCAATGTTACATTTTCTCTGCAAAGCTTTTATGAAAGAAAACAACTCGAAGAAAACATGTGAGGTAGCGGCAGATCCCAGCATTCTTCTTCTTTCTCACTCTTTCTTATCAAAATATGCAGATTAATCATTAACTCACAAACCCCATTCTGGCAGCTTGAATGCTATGTACTTCCACTGCCTATGTGTTCCATAGGATAAGACGTTCTAGCGTGGGGTATGTGTAATATAAAGAATATGACATGAAGACTGAATATGACATATTATAGTTAAAATAACAGGAACACATGACAATATAATACCATCCATAACAAAGGCCACACAATACATGTTTACATTTTATGCTACTTTATACTTCTACTCCACCACACAGAGGGAAATGTTGTACTTTGACAATATACATTTATTTGAAAGATGTACTATTATTAGTAGTAGTAGTAAGTAGTTAGAATTAGCTCTACCAGCTATAACAGTATTATGCTGCTTACACATTAATACATCAATAATAATAAAACTCACAGTAGGCATTTGTCTGAATAGAGTACTTTTGATACTTTAAGTGCATCTCGCTTAGAGTACATACTTTGACTTCAGTAACATTTCAATACAGAGCTGTTACTTGTAATAGAACTTTTTACAGTGCAATATTTCCACTTTTCAGTAAAAGTTCTTGTTTTGAAGGGTGCTCCAGCCTCCTATGTTGACTGTGACTAGTGTTTGTGATTTTTCTTGTTGGCAAATTGTTATCTATCATGGTGTCAAAGGAAAAACCTGGTGGGGCTTCCGTAGCAGGGACACACTGTATGTCACAATAATTGTCTGGCTTACCATCACAGATGTATCTGTAGGTGAATAGATCATGTTTATTTCCCTGTGCTGTCTGAATCAATTAGACCATCCACAGTTACATGTCAAGGTAGACAAACCAGCGCAGTGACAATAACAACCTAAAGTGACCTGAGGCACTTCTGAAATATTTGGATAAAGGCTGATCCCAACGTCTTACTGTCATTGAGCAATGGAGCGGTAGTGGCACTGCACAGTGCGCATGCCCAGTTGTCGACCCGCCTTGTCGTCAAACAGTGTCTGCTCGGCGCACGAAAAGCTCAACAGAGTGAAATGAACTCGCGTGATTAACAGCCAAGTGATTAGACGATTGTTGAAACCAGCGCTCAGGGCCAAGTCCTCGCCTTGGCTTGGCTCGTCCAGTTTCCCACACTGGTTCAGACCGGTGGACAGGCCACCAGACTGTGTATCTGAATTGGTGCTATTGTGATATCGGATGTGGAGTCACACACGTGTAGCAGCTCCATTCACTGATTTAGTTGCGCGCGACCGGTGGCAACAATATAACGAGCACGCAAAAACAAAATGTGGCCACTTGTGGTCAACTGCAACATTTACAGTGATTCCTGTCAAAGCTACATGGATACAAGTCAGAGGACTGCGTGGTTGTGAGCTGCAGCAGCTGATTTAAATACACAGACATGTCTACTTACTTACCAGGCCCGTTCCTCCGTACACGCAGCCCGCACGACCGCTCACCACAAAGAAATGCGCAGGGAAAGTGGCTAAACAAGACAAAAACCCCGTCGAAGGGGAAAACACACACGGGCAGCGTTTTTTTTTTTGCCAGACAAAATGTACTTACCAACGAAATAGGACACCACAAGGGGGGAAATGTGCCGTTCCTCTCTACGCCTCCACGCCTCTATCTGCCTGTATTTTCCAAGAACCGTTCTCCGTGGGTTGCGTCGAAAATGTCACGGATTCCAGCAGTGGCTGTCGTCCCCCCGGAATGGTTGCCCTCGACTCGGCCGACTCATTCGACCATGTTGCCCTGAACGTTGCCTGCTGCTCTCATCCGGGCGTTTAGAGATTGAGCCGTCGTCTCAACAGCGCTCAGGATGACAGCTATGGGATGGGAGGGTAGCGTGAGACAGGGAAAGAGAAAGAGAGAGAGAGCGAGAGAGAGAGTAGTGGTCAATCTGTTGAGGGCAAGAGGACACTATAAATGGGGAGAGGGAAAAAACATATACATTAATGCCATTAATATGTTTAGGGATATATCGCTAGATGAACAAATTAAAAATGTATTAAAGCATGTACACTGTCTGTTCTCAAGGGCGCATTTATTTTAAATCTGATTTTTGTTATTCAGAATATATTCCGGTGGTCACCATATTTTACCAACAGATCTGGTTAAGAGCAAACACATTGTCCTGCTCCCTGCCCACAGTCTGCTTTCATTGTGGATTATTTTTATTTACGGTTGAGAGGGAAAGGACCCGTGCCGAGCAGAGGAATCCGTCTTGGCCAGTCTGTACATTTTGGTGGGAAAATAAATCGCTTATTTAACCAGAATTCCCCCTGACCTCCCCTTTATTTTGTACGCCTCAAAGGGGAAATTGTGGGTTGCGTGTGAACGTTACGATCACTGGGTCGATGGTAATGTTTAATCCGTCAAAATGTTGCCTATCTATTATGGCTGTGGCCACGTGCGCAAGGCATAAATGTGTTACGTAACCGGCCCAGCCAGTCAACAACAGTGAGTGGGAGAGAGAAAGGAGGGGTCGTTTGGAGGGTAATTAAACCAGCCTCAACTATATGAATTTACAGTAGAGAGAGATGTGTTACTTTCATTTAAATGTATGGAATAATTCACCTCAAATGTTTTAAGTTTTCACCTTAAAATTCCCCGTGTGGCTTCACGGTTTGACTGATGACAGAGGAGCACTGTGTGTGATGTGACATGTAATTTCCCTTTTGAATTGTATAAATGCTGTGTCTTGTTAAGACTTGACTCTGCTTCCCTCAGCCAGGGTGGAACAACTGACTCGTACCGACTCTCTATACAGAGTTTCACCCACGCCTAGCTGGGCCTACATCGGACTCAACAACCATATAAATGTTCTCAACCTACACAAGGCCACAACGTATTACCAGACAACACCAAACTGTCTTTAGCCTGTTGGCCAACTTCCTGCTCTCCTAACAACAAATCCAACTGGACTTTTCCTGTCATCATAATATAATGTTTTTAATGCTCACCCCATGTATAGCAATTTATATATTCAAATGTTATTATTGGGTTTTCAAGCAATTATATGTAATATATAATATCATTTCAAAGCCCCAAGTTTCCACATCCCACCCACCCCATCCCCTGAAGGACTGGCCAAAAAAAGGACTCTGCAAGACCAAAATTGTACAAAGTTATCTGTTACAGGCGTTGAGCTAGATTTATAGACATTTTCATAGCAGTCTAGTAATAGTTGCCATACTTTATGGACGTAATTATTGATATATTAATTAATCATGCCTGAGTATTGTATTTAAGATTTTCAAACTTCAGATGAACCATCACCTTATCTAGCCAGAGGCTATGTATAGCAGGAGGGCAGTGGTGGAAAGTAACTAAGTACTTATGTGTATTTTACTTAGAGTATTTACATTTTATGCTATTTATGCTATACATCTACTCCGCTACATTTATTTGACAGTTAAAATTTTTACATAAAAAAAAACACATGACATGCTTATATGATATAATGCAATACTAACAATTTACCCAATAGTATACAAAGTATCTGAAATTGGTTCCACATTGACAAACATTACAACATTAAAATGATCTTACATGTATTTGTTAGTAATAAAAACAGAATAATATAATATTCTATAACAACATAACACAGTGAAAGGGTCCATTCTGCATAATGAGTACTTTTGATTTACTTTTGACTTTAATTACATTTAGCTGATAATACTTTTGTTACTTTTACTTAAGTAACAACTTGGTTTCTGGGTCTATGACCTATGTATGGAAAGGTAGAATTGTTTATTTTTTCTCAATAAAGATGTCAAAATTACTTCTAGAAAATATATTGAATTGGATTAAACACGTGGAGGTTGTATATGGATTATCTCAATGGATGATCCCAGGTCTTATCTGTGATCTTCTCACTAAAATTGGCCTCCCATTTTTTAAAGATGATCCAATTTTATGAAAAGAGCAGTTTCATTGCAGAGTTTATTCTCTTCACTCAAGTGTGGCAAGCTTGAAGAAGTAACCTTTTCTTTCACAGCAGCATTTGTCAGCCAAACACTTAAGGGTCAACGTCTTGTGCTTCAGATGTACTGTCTGCTCTTTAACAGTCACACAACAAATATCGCAGCTTCATCACAGTTACAGGAAATTGATCCTCTTTGTTCCTGCTTTCCTGGAGTCTTCTCATATCACATTGAGCTCCAGCTGGCAGCTGTATTATTTATTGTACAGTCTGTGTTATAATAAACATCTGAAATATTTCAAATGTTGTTTTACAGCAGATTGCATGCATGTTACGACGTTCTCAGTGACAAATGTACACTATGATTATTGTTCACCTGTTATGTCAACATCTTCAACTGGAATGCATCATCATCATCGACAGCGAGTTAATCTATAGATCTGCAAACAGGGCATGTATGTAAAAGCCATTAATTAAGTAAACTGCAGCTTAGCTTTTGTCACACAGGACAATGCATACATTCTCTTTTAGTCTCGTGTCCAGGCAAGCCTAGCTGGGAGCAGTGTTAACCACATTTTCTGAATACACTCCCACCACTCAAACAAACCTTTACTCTAAATGTGTCATATGTACTATAATCTTTAGGGCTTCGTGAAAGCAACACGTTTCTGCAGTGATACGAACAGCTACAACCAAACATGATTCAGAACTATGTGATACGCACATGTTTTTACAGTCTTTGTGTTTTGAGCTTCATGCATGAATACTTGAATCTTTTCTCAGTTGTTTATTTTATTATGCAAGTTTTCTTTTCTTCACTCTCTTTCTAAAATGCCTTTCTTTGCACATTTTCCTTTAACTTTTCAACACCCATATGCTGGAATCCAATTACATAACCCACACTACTGTGAGCTAGATTGTTTAGTCCTTACTTCAACAGTTACCAGAGTGTTAGTTTAGGTATATACCTCGCTTAAAAAGGTGACTGTAAAGATCACTGGCTCATGACACAGAGCAACACAAGCAGTCACAAGTTGTGTTTCTGGCCACCTGATGAATGTAAATCCAATATTCACTCTCTTTTTTTGGCTCCCCTTTCATGTTTATCACAAATGGAGCCCTTTTCACATTTAGACAATAACTAAATTCATATCTAAAATAAATAGTTGGGTTAAAATAGCATTTAATATGTAATTAATTCATAAATTGTGTGGGAATATGGGGTTTTCAGACATTTCAAGTGTGAAAGTTTTGATGTATAAAATGTTATATCACATGTCAAATGTCCCATAACCACATACTCCATTAAGGGAATTCATTGTGAGAGTTTACACTGAAAACATTAATTTTGTAATTTGTAGGAGACAGGCTTGTATAAGTGACATGTTTTCCCATGTCCCCGTATTGTTTTTATCATTGTTTATTGCCCCTATTTTCTTATCAGTCTGCAAGCTTTGGGCCATAACGCAGGTTCCTTTTCTTTAAGTTTAGACTGTTGAATCATTTGCTTTACATGTTCTCCCAGGAACTACTGGATACGTGTAACAGCCCATTGTGCAGCTCCCTTCTGGGCCTTTAGGGACTGTAAGTGTCCATCTTTTGATGATTATACCACGATCAACGTGGGCTAAAGGATGAACATCCGCTCAGATACTTAACACACATGTGATTTGTACATTATATTCTAGGTGGTTACCTGATGCTCACTCCCCTTTCTAAAATCTCATGCATTTTAAATGGACCCAAGACAATTCAGTTAAATGCGTCAAATATTTGCTGCCATCTTGTGGCAAAACAGGACATAGCTGTGCCACTCACTGCTTTCATTTTTGGTTATCACTAAACTTAATATTTATATGACTAAACTTTGATTTACTCTTAAATCTGCTGCCATAAAATAGAAACCCAAATAAAAGAGAAAGAATCTAAATGTCACTGAAGACATACTGTAACTGATATAATGTATAACAGTATGTATACAAACCCTCCAATACAAGCCATAGACTTTCATGAAATGTGATCGTAGCAAAATGCATCTTCAAAGTTTGTTATATGTGTATATATACAGTATATACTAATTAAAACACTATATCTTGATTGTAACGGTGTAAAAAATACAATTTGTGGTTTTACAGGGGGCTTTGTACCAGGCTCAGTGACTTTCTGAGCTTCAGAGATGCCGCAGATTTTGTTGCCTTTGGACAGAACCAGGTTAGTGTTTCGGGTGTAAATGTTAAGCTAAGCTAATCGGCTGCTGGTGGTACCTTCCTATTTACCATACAGACATGAGAGTGACATGGATCGCCTCATCTAACTCAGCAAGACAGCGAATCAGAATATTCCCCAAAAATGTCCTATTCCTTTAACTTTCACAGTTTTTTGTATACTGACACTGTGGCAAACCCTTACCAGAAAATATTTTCCTTTCTTTCCCACACAAAATGGTATATTCATGATCGCCTGAACAGATGGACAAACAGTTCATTAATCTAATTCTTTTTCACTTTAACTGTGAGTAAATGTACTTGAATGTAGCCTACTTAAGAATATCCTTAGTTATGTTGTCAACATTGGTTATATGTGGTCTATGTTTGCTGTAACAGCTGTGTACCTACTGCAGCTCTTCTTTTATGAATATATTCTATTTCATTAAATGTACATAATGTATAATAAACAATCAGCTGTTCCCTCAACATGTTCCTTCTTCCTCATGAGCAAAGGTATGTTCAGCATGTGCAGTATGGACAGTAGAGCCCATCATTCATCAGCTGTATTGTCAAGCCTTACTGCCCTGCCCCCCCTTTCTCCCTCTCGTGCACGCACACACGCACGTCGCACACACGCTCTACGACACACACACAAACATGGCGGCCTCTGTTTCACCGCTACGCTCCTCCTTCAGGATTTGTAGCCCGTTAACGTTACACCATCACTGCTGCCGGGCCAAACTGCGGATGCACAGAAAATGCGAGAGTCAAAGGAGACATCTACACCAGTCGGCGACGAGGTAAATGGCACCACGCTTAAAACACCGCTGTCTTTTTCTTTTAATGTACGGTGTTACTTTGCCGAGGAGGGATGAGCGACGCTTCGGCGCCGGTGGAGGCGTGCGTACCGTCACGTGTCCGAAGATGGTGATTGACAGCAGGTTTCACCGTTCGTGGTAGAGAGGGCAGGTTTAGCGGACATCCCTTTAGCTGGGAGGTCAATTGCAGGTCTGAATAAACCAAACCGACAACGCTGTCAACGAACGTGTCACTATTATATAACTCGCCGCAGTTTCGCCGGTTGTAGCTTAACGTTTAGGTGGCTGCTGCTGCCGCTGCCGCTGCTAGAGGACGGTTAGCCACAGTTAAGCCGTTATGGTGAACCACCGGTGCTAATAATGTCGCTCATACCGCAGTGACTTCTCACCGCTTCTCACACACTCATTAACCGCCACAATTTAAAAAATAAAATCATCATTATTCCACTCGGAAGACAAGAGCAGAGTTAATTCGTCGCTATGGTTACTAACCGTTAGTCGTTTCCGTTGCGGCTCCAAAGCCAACGGTTGCATTTTTATTAAAAGATAAATGGCTAGACCGTGTCTGACTAGGGGCACCAAATAGCATTGGTGCCATTTTCACACAATTTTACTTGAAATCAAAAATACTTGACCTTAGTTGTCACCTAAATTTGTAGCAGCATACACCAAAAAACAAAAAACACCAGGTGTACTACGCCTCTGAAGTGTTGCTGTTAAACTAGTTTGCTTTGTTAAAAACTGCAAATTAACGTTTAAAAACGCCTTAAAAGGTACCTTAAATGCTAGATGAGTTAGGGCATCACAAAAGAGATGACAATTCATCCAGATGGAATATTTCACTTAAAACCACAACTTTCAACCTCATGGTGGCGCTAGATGAAAAGCCAGGAGATCACCAAAGTTTGTAGGATTCATCCTCTGAGGACCACGACCACATTTCATGGTAATCCATTTAATAGTTATTGAGATATTCCTAGTCTGGACCAAAGTGGTGGACGGAGCGACTCGGCCATCCCTTGCGCCATGATTAAAAATGTGTTCAGTTGATGTGCAAGTGTGCATCTCTTTCTACACGCGTTGTGATCTACTGTATACTATACACAAGGGCAGCGCCCAGGTTGACATCTTCAAATTGCAAGATATTCAATCCACTATAACAGAATACCAGAATATTTTCACATTTGAGAAGCTGGGACCAGTTAATTTTGGGCATTTTTGCTTGACAATGACTCAGATTAATCAATTATTAAAATTGTTGCTGATAAAATTTCTGTCAATCAACAAACTGATTAATCATCTAGTCGTCACAGATTTATTTGGAATAATGTGTGATAAATATTTTTGGCTTTAGGTCTGTTTTGCAACCCGTGATGTCGTGTGTGTTGTATGTGCATTAATTCACGTCTTTACGATTTACCTCTCCAGGCATGCTGCTGTGGTGATTTCGGGGACAGAGTTGGCTCGTCAGCTCCACAGAGAAATCCAGCGTGATGTGGAAGAGCTGGTAGCTCAGGGCAACATGAGACCCCACCTAGGAGTGGTCTTAGTGGGGGACGACCCAGCCAGTCGTACCTATGTTAAGAACAAGACCCGGGCAGCCAGCATCCTGGGTCAGATATGAGCATTACATGCATTCCTGAACACTGTAGGCATAATATGTATCATGCAGATCAACAAACATACTTTAACAAAGATCTACCTATTGTGTTTTACATTTTTAGGCATGCATGGACATATGGATCAACACATTTTTCATAAGCAAAATGAATGTTAAAACTGTAAACTAACATGCACATGGCAACATTTTGAATGTGGACTGTGTGTGATGTGTATGTGCTCTCCAGGTATTTCCAGTGACACAGTGGTGCGGCCGAGCTCGGTCTCCCAGGAGGAGTTGCTGGAGCTGATTGACAAGATGAACCGTGACTGGAGGGTCAGCGGCCTGTTGGTGCAGCTGCCACTTCCCGGTAAACACAGGCGCCGCAGCTGCACATGAGTTTTCCTCACCGATGTCAAAGTTAAACAAATGAGCTGGTCTGTACAGTTCAATTTGCATTGATCGCATCCAAATAAGTCTTTCCTAACATGCGAAAAATCATTGTGGAAGCTGTGTGAAAATTGAATGATGGTGGCCTTTAGTTAAATAAGTAAATTTCCATTATAGTAAATTATAGTATAGTATTTGTTCCTTACACTTTTTTACATTTTTTTAAACTTGAATTGTAATTATACGTTATATAATTGAGTATCTGTTCTACTCCCTCCCCTCGTCAGAGCACATCAATGAGCGAGCAGTATGTAATGCCATCGCTCCAGAGAAGGATGTGGATGGCTTCCATATTGTGAACATCGGTAAGCTGTGTCTGGACCAGAGATCCATGGTGCCTGCCACACCTGCAGCAGTCTGGGAGATCATCAAAAGAGCAGGTAAACCACAAAATCCTCTTTGTAGCTTCATGACACATTTTATAACTACATTTTTCCTACTGTGTTTGTGCCCTGGTTTTCATGGTGTTTGTATTGTTTTTTTTTTAATGTTGCGTTTTTGCCCAGTATGATCAGTAGGGGGCTTTGAAGATCTATTGAATTGAATGAAGTTGAATTTCAATATTTCTCAAGGTCGTGTTCAGTGCAACTTGTTTTTTCATGATCATTATTTTATGGTATTATTCATTAAAATGTTTCATCAATCTTAATATTACTTAGTAGCAGCAGATTTACAGTAAATTGCTTTCCACCCAAAGTGCCAGCGGCATTGTCATCCCTGTTAGAGTAATTTGGCTCTGTAACTCACACTGTGCTCATATTTTACTCATCAAACCTCAGCACGTTTGATCTTCAATTACAACATTTTTAAAAGTCATCTCAGGAGACGAAGGGTGGAGCATGTCTGTCTTTCATGTCTGTACCACAAGATGGCGCCTAACAATAATTTTCCCACTTACACCTCAAATCTGTCCACTGTGTAAATGCACTGGACCAAACTTACATCACAAGTAAGCGTGTAAATATTGTGGAAATTAAGAACTTAGGCCGAATGTGAGGTGATTTAGATTCTGACTGTACATGCAAAAATTAAAGAAATGCTACATGGAAAAAAAAATTATAATGTGAGAAAACTGGTTTCCATGTGAAGTAACTCCTTTGTTGCTTTACTCATCAAACCAGGTAGAGGGTGCTGTTGTTCATGTACAAGCAGAGCTAAACCTTCAATCAAAATGGAAAAGTTTTTACATAGTCTGGCAGTAAAAGTTTAGATGGCTTTGTACCCCCTTCCAGAAAGCAGGGAGAAAGAGTCAGTGAGAGTGTGGGGAGTGTCCTTGACAATGTTGGAGGCTTTTTGTATGCAGTGTTGATGATGGTGATGGTGTTAATGATAAGTGCCCTCTATGGAGGAGCAGGAGACCCTGATGGCTGTTTTCACTATCAGCTATCAGAGAATTTTTGCTTTTCCCATACGAGACAGTGTTGAAGCGGCTTAGTCCCTGTTGTCCCTTTTTAAGAATATGTTGAGGATGGGAGGGTGAAGGTTTTTCTCTCTCACTCAGTCTCCGCACTACATGGACACACTGGGCTTTTTGGACAAGGAGGAGTAGAGGCAGTGTTGACTGTCAAGCTAAGATAGTTTGTGATGTTCCCTCCAGCAAAGCAAATCCTGCAGTGTAATCTACTTGTCCATCTGAATGCTCAGGGTGTTTCAAAGACTCCAGGCAGTATGCATAGTAATGAAATTAGGTGCCTAAGGTAGGATATCCTACCACACCTGAAAAAAGAGATTAAAGCATTGGGAAAAAAATCAAGTTTCATAGACTTTTTGTCAATTGACAACACGAATGGACAACATTCATATATTTGATATGAACTTTATCAACTGCGGTGTCTGTCTAATATACACATACCTGTCCCCCAGCTATCAATCACTTTAATGGCTTTTGTGTCAGCCGACAATAGATGTAGTAATTGTCACAGACATTGTGGAGCCAGTTTGTGGTGCAACTGGCAGAATAACCTCCCACCATGTGTCTATGTGATCAGTCAAAGGTGAAGTACTGCTCCAGGCTCTCTTAATGATATTTTTATTAATTTAATTTTGTGTTTATCAAACAATTTTGCTCCTTGCACACCTTTGTCTCAGCTGAGCAGTGCAGTCAGTCATGCATCAGTTATTAAACCTATTTTCCCCTGAAAAATGTGTCTGTGCAGGTATTGAGACGGTGGGAAAGAATGTGCTGGTCGCTGGTCGCTCCAAAAATGTTGGAATGCCCATCGCAATGTTGCTGCACACTGATCGCAACCATGAACGCCCCGGGGGTAAGTGTGTGTGTGTGTGTGTGTGTGTGTGTCTGCAGATATGCATGTGTATGTTTATCTGTCTGTGCAGATGAGTCAGCATAGTGATATTATTGGATTGCTGCTGATATTGGCAAATTATATTGCACCATCTTGGCTTTCCCTGAAAGATATTTGGTGCAGCTTTTGTCAGGACTGGCTGCTCACCTTTTTAATCAAACATTAAATGCTGATGCACGTCCTGCCGGAAGAATTCAAAGAGGAAAAAAAACAGGGAGCGTGAAGAAAAAGTCCGAACAGGGCGGGACTTTTGGCATCGTGCATTGCTAGCAGACGGATCAACTGTCCTTATAAGGGTGTAGGAAGAAGGGAAAGGCAATGCATGGAATTTGCTGTTTAGATTAAGCAACAACATATGTTTGACCCATCGAAGTACAGCAGTATTACAGGTCAGATCAACACAAAGGTGTAAACAACTCAGTAGCAGCTGTGTGCAAACCAAATGTTCTGCTTATATACCTAATGCTATAGCCAGCAGCTGGTTAGCTTAGCTTGGGTATGTAATGCTTCTGATACATGCCATTTTACTGAACTGGAAACTCGTGAAACGCAAGTGAAAGAATGTCAAAATATAACCCAGGTACATCTTAAAAGATGTTGGATTGAACAAAACAATTTTTGTGTAACAGAATTTTGTGCATGTTGGAAACTTACTGGCTGTTACGCTCTACTATTCCTTCCCATTAGGTATGTGACCTGGAGGCTTGATGTGCTCCGACTTGCCTTTCCTTCCCTTTCATTCTTATCTTAGTAGAAGCCCTCCCTGTGCGATTTCCTTCCCGCTCCACACCTGTCCTCCTGGTCACAGTTATGACTATGCAGGACGTCACATCTCTTAAAGATTTAGGATTACTTTCCCAATGTTGCTTCTCCTCATTAATTATTCACTATGTCGTGTCATTACCCCACCACCACCTGCCATGCAGTGCACTGGAGAATGCATCACTGTTTAAATGTAGAATGTAATTATGTAGAAATATATATACACTACCGGTCAAAAGTTTTAGAACACCCCAATTTTTCCAGTTTTTTATTGAAATTCAAGCAGTTCAAGTCCAATGAATAGCTTGAAATGGTACAAAGGTAAGTGGTGAACTTCCAGAGGTTAAAAAAAAGGTAAGGTTACCCAAAACTGAAAAATAATGTACATTTCAGAATTATACAAAAAGGCCTTTTTCAGGGAACAAGAAATGGGTTAACAACTTAAAGCTGTTCTGCAGCAATGGAGGTTGATCAAGCCTTGAAAGTTGGTGCTACCAATTCCTACAGGTGTCCCAACTTTTCTTGATTACTTACAACCCCCTCTGTCTGCATAAAAGTAGTGTTGGAACACACTGTGGTACCATACCCTCGTGAGCATTATTTGAACAGTATTGTACTGCAGAAAGTAGTGTGTTGCTATAAAAATGGCGAGGAAAAGGCAATTAACAATGGAAGAGAGACAGACCATCATAACACTTAAAAATGTAGGTCTTTCCTACAGAGATATTGCAAAGAAAGTCAAGGTGTCAGTGAGTACAGTTTCCTTCACCATCAAAAGGCACTCAGAAACTGGGGGAAACTCTGACAGGAAGAGATCTGGCAGACCCAAAGCCACAACAGAATCAGAAGACAAGTTTCTGGGAGTCAACAGCTTGCACGATAGGCGGCTCACAGGCTTCAAGCACAGCTTTATAGTGGTCGTAGTAAGCAAGTCTCAGTTTCAACTGTGAAGATAAGACTTCGAGTTACGGGTTTGACAGGTCGAGTTGCAGTAAGAAAGCCATTGCTAAGACGTCAGAATAAGAAAAAGAGGCTTGCCTGGGCCATGAAACACCGCCAATGGACTACTGAAGACTGGAAGAAGGTGTTATGGACTGATGAATCAAAATCTGAAATCTTCGGTTCATCACACAGGATTTTTGTACGCTGTCGAGTAGGCGAAAGGATGGTTCCTCAGTGTGTGACATCAACTGTCAACATGGAGAAGGAAGCGTGATGGTCTGGGGCTGTTTGCTGGATCCAGGGTCGGTGACTTGTACAGAGTGAGAGGCACACTGAACCAAAACGGCTACCACAGCATTCTGCAGCGCCATGCAGTATCCTCTGGTATGCGCCTAGTTGGTCAGGGGTTCATCCTACAGCAAGATAATGACCCAAAACATAAGTCCAAGCTATGCCAGAACTACCTTAGGAAAAAAGAACAAGATGGTAAGCTTGAAAACATGGAGTGGCCAGCACAGTCTCCAGACTTAAACCTCATCGAGCTGGTTTGGGATGAACTGGACAGAAGAGTGAAAGCAAAGCAATCTACAAGTGCCACACATTGATGGGAACTTCTGCAACAGAGTTGGGCAGTACTTTCTGAAGAATATTTGATTTCCATTGTAGAAAGAATGCCACAAGTGTGTTCAGCTGTTATATCTGCCAAAGGTGGCTACTTTGATGAGTCAAAAGTTTAGAATACATTTTGGTTTATAAATTGATTCGATGATTTCTTTTTTAACTTCAATTGTTTATTTGTTCTATGCTTTCATTTCAGAGTACAATGAGACATTAAACTGCATGATTTTCAATAAAAAACTGGAAAAATTGGGGTGTTCTAAAACTTTTGACTGATAGTGTATATATATATTTTTTCTTTCTCTAATCTTGGTCTTACCGCTAGTGCTACTGAGCCATACAGGGAGATTTAGTTTTTAGGTTTTGAGATATCCTCATCTGAAACCACCAACTCGATACAATGGAGGTGAATGGAATTTTGTTTGTCCTGCTCGCAGCACTAAGAAATTGCATGCCCTGAGCAAAAACTGCTTTCTTCTACTTTTCCAAGCTTGTAAAAACTCTGACACGTTTCTTTTTCATACTGCAGCATGCTTCTCTGACTATTTAGTGTCGAGTGAATTTACAGTGTTATCTGTCAGTCCCATTTATTTTTTGCGACATTTCAAACGTTTACTTAAAATTTGCTAGTGTCACATATGAAATTGAATTCACCCACATTGTATGTGGCAGAAATTTCAGTTACATATATATCTCATATCTCCAAACCTTTGCCCATGAAACCAAAATATTTTGCTATTTTTATTATTTTTGCTCGATTTTGGTGAATTGACCCAAAAAAAGTCCTGTTTCCTCTCAGGTGATGCCACGGTGACCATTGCCCACAGATGCACACCGAAGGAACAACTGAAGGAGCTAACCAGCCTGGCTGATGTCATTATCGCAGCTGCAGGTAATTACACCCCAGACACCATTAAGACACATGTATTTTATTTTACAGTTTAAAAACTGATTACCAAGAGGAGAAAAGTCTTTCAAATTGATTAATACAAAATCATGCATAGGATTTCACAAAATTTCAGTTCGTCTCAGGGCTGCAACTAACAATTATTTTCAGTATCTATTAATCTGCTGATTCATTTCTCAATGAATTGTTTGGCCTGTAAAATGTCGGAAAATAATGACTGTTTGACATGTATGCAAAACAAAAGCCCTTTGTTTAACAATTCAATGATTATTAAAATATTTGCTGATTACATTTTTTTATCTAATTATGTTATTGGTGCACTAAAATGATGCCCGTTGACCAATATATTGCACTGTATTGTAACATGGAGCATTAGTTTGGGATTTGGAAGTGCATTCATGTGGGTTTTTATATATTTAATCCATAATAGGCTATTTCTGTTCATATCAGTTCAAGACAATTTTGAGTGGAGTCAATTAAGTTAACATAAATAATTTTTAAATCAGATTTTTGCCTTTTGATTTTGTAAAAACTAATTTCTCTCATTTTCTCGTGAGGTTGCAGTTTGACAGTCTGTGTCTAACAGGAAGCCCTGCAGTGTCCATTTTAATAGTCCAATGTATTATAAGCACAATTGCAATGAAGACGTTAGGTCAAAGGTGAACCATGTGGTCACTGCAAAATCAAATGGACATTTACAACACACAGTGTAAGTAAGAAATGTATAGTTCATCTTTGTTTTCACTTTCAAATAACTGGATATTGTTTAATTGTAGAGGATTAGTGTACACTCCTTGAACCGGTTTTCTGATGCCAAGTGGTTATATTGAAACTTCCACTGAGGGAATTATGTGTCCTGGTAACGCAACGAGCAGGAACGATTGTGAAAGTGCTCACCAGCCCTTACTTGAAGTGATCTCGCCTGAATCCAAACAATCAAAACTTAAGTTTCAGTATTTTACCTGTTACTCTGCTCCAAGTGTGGTCACGGATTACAGCTTTCTTGAAGAACAATAGTGATCTGTAGGAGCTGGAATGTGAGACAATCCATCAATGCAGGGCAGGACTATCTGTCGAAAGTCTCTTTAGTAATTGTATATGCCTTAGGGGGTGCCATGTTGTACTTTCTTTGTAATAACTAGGCTTTTCCCTGATGACTAAAAGCAGCTCTCTGGGAAGGGCACCTCATTTTCTTTTCATCCAACCGTTTTTACTTTTGGAAATAACATAATATATATAATATAATATAATATAATATAATAATATGATTACGAGAACCCCAGCCATCCAGTGTACAACTATCAAAAACTCATGTCACTTGGGAATTAGCATGTGTTTGGGTTTAGTGTTGTTGAAAATGAAGTTTGTGTTGGGGATTTAATAGTTGTGGAACTTGTAATTGCAGTTCCTTCTCTTGTCACTGAGTTTCTCTGATGTCTGTGTGCTGTACTGTACATGAGCAGTGGTATTTTCTAAAGTTAGATCTGGTTCTTAATTGTTCTTTGACTCAGACTTAATCCCATTGTAGCTGTAATTGCAGCCTGAGGAGTTCAAATTGACAGCTTTCTGGCAGCCAACTTGAAAGTGGAGTGGTTATCAACATAAATATACAATTCTCAATTATTTCCTTCCTTGTAGACAGTCAGCTGAGGTATCAACGCGTGAGGCAAAGTGTTGTCACGTTATTCCACTTGAACCTGTGATTAAAAGGAAGGAACGAAAAGACAGCTCTCCGTTCAGTGACTTTGTTATGATCTTAATGGAACCTGCAGAACCGTTATCTCTGTTCTGATGTGGGTTATGTCTTTTATTTTTCACAGAGAGGCCCCCAAGAAGATTAATAGAGCCATGATGTGTCCATGGGTTACCGTGCAGTAGCTGAAGTTCTCACACCCATGTGATGGTGTAATTAAAATAATTGTCCTTGAACCCCTCCTTGGTTTCTGTGCATAGGTGTTCCCAGGCTGATCACAGCCGATATGGTAAAAGAGGGCGCAGCAGTCATTGACGTGGGCATAAACCGTATCCTGGACCCGAAAACGGGGAAACTCCGACTCATCGGTGACGTGGACTTTGAAGGTAAATAAGAAAAAGGTTAAACAGACATATAGAGATATGTGTCAGTCATAGCTCTGGTTCTCGAAATACAAACAATGTAACTTGACCCATGTTTGACATCAACTGTTTGACTTGTTGTAGGAGTGAAGGAGAAGGCAGGTTTCATCACACCTGTTCCCGGAGGTGTGGGTCCGATGACAGTCGCCATGCTGATGAAGAACACTGTGACTGCTGCCAGAAACGCGCTGATGCATTAAACACACACATTATAAAGCCATTCGTTTTATTGAATGATATACAGTACAAACAGTGTATGCACACACACACACACACACACACACACACACACACACATACATCATTTAATTTAGGTTTACACACACATACACACACTTTTATTTTAAAATCCATGAGCTCAAGACTCCATACCTGCTGGAAAACTTACTTGATATGTACTTTGTTTATATTTTGAATTTGTTCATTTATTTATTTAAGTTATTTATTTCAGAGTTCACTTTTTAAGAATTTAGATTCATATTTTTTCTACTGAAGTCGTTTTGGTTCATTTTTTAACATCCAGATTCACTGGAAAAGGAATATTAAATAAAAAACAATGCTGTGCCAATACTATTATTTCTCAGTCTTTTTTCCTGATTCACAAATGCCTTTATCGACAATGTAGAGAGGGGCATGACATGCAACAAAGGTCCTCGGCTGAACTCGAACCATGGACATTATACTCATGTGGTAGCGGCTTCTCTTTAAAATAAAGGTCCTCTATCTCTACTGGTATGGTAATGCTGGTTGGTCGGTCCACTACTTTGGTCCAGTCCGAATACAATATGGTGCTGATATCCACAGTCCTCCAAGGATGACTCTTAATGACTTGACACCCTGACTTTTTCTCTAGTGACATCTTCTTGTGGTTGTAGTTGTTGCTGCTAAAGGTGGCACAACCAGTTATTAAGTTTAGGGGGCAATTACTTTTTCCCATATAGGTATTATAGGTGCTGGATAAAGGTTTTCCTTAATATATAAATTAAATTATCATTTTGTATTTTGTGTTCACTCAGGTTGTTTTTCTCTTATATATAATTTTTTTTATCTGAAACAATTAAGAGTGACAAATGTGCAAAAAAGGATCAGGAAAGGAGCAAAAACTGGACCTATGTCTTTATCTGATCTTTGCATATTCTCTTCACCTGTCATATTAGAGGCAGCCACAAAAAAGATCTTGTCAAAACCGTCCTTCTGTAATCACCCCTCTGAAGGAACTGAGGCTTTCACAACACCTGTAATCACCAATGAAGCAAATTCTTAAAACAGTGAAGGAGTGAAACCATCAATCTGCCAGAGGATTGCGTGGGTTCAAAAACATCCTAAGAAGAAAGCATATGTAAAGAGCTTCTGGGTAACCACATGCCCCCACCACCATCACCATCATCAACCTTTAGGCTTTGCCTCTGCATGCAGAGAGGCGGTGCAAATAAAGGAAATGATGCAAATACATTTTTGAAAGGAAATGCTTCTCATTTTTCAAAACGCCTCAGTTCATTGATTGGCATTTTCAGTGGTTGGGAGCGCAGTATATAAGCTCAGCAAAAGCCTGTACGTGATCACACTGCACAGGCAGAAGGAGTTGAGCTGAGACCATCAGACGTCACACTGACAGAAGACGAAAGATGTTTGCACAAAGACAGACGCACCTGGAGAAGGGTGAGTTTCTAGTTTACTCTTTGGTGTCAAATTCAAAATGAGTAAAATGAGGGGAGAAACCAATTTTTTGTTTTTTGTTTAATTTAGTGTGTTCGTCTTTTACTATTGAAATGTGTGTGTGTGTTGGTGATGTAAGCCTTTTTAGAAAAGTAGATAAAGGAATGATGTTATACCAAGTTGCAGACAGTCAAATCTAATCATCCAAATGAATATTTTCTGTTATTTCCCTCCATGTTTTCCAGCCCTCCACTCAGCACTGATGGCGCTGCTTCTCCTGACCACAGCAGCTCAATCTGCACTGCTGACTGACAGCCTGCAGACCACAGCAGCTCCTGATTTGTCAAACTCATCTCTGACCACACAGCTCAGCAACAGTAGGTGTCAATATAAAGACATAGATTTGAGGGCAGGTGTTCTCACTGATTTAGCTGAAATTTATGGAGACCCAAAGCTGCAAAAATGATATAATGTAATGTTTATCTTGTGTACACAGATTATTAACTTGTGTGCACAAGATTTAAGATTCATCTTGTGCAAATGAACACGATAACTATTGAAAAATATAATTTTTTTTTTAATCAAAAGCAACTGACTGAAAAATATAATCTCTCACTCAAAATATATATTTTCATTTTTATCAAACTAATCAATTAGTCAATAAGTTTGTTATGTTTAGTTTTTGTTTATTGTAATTTTGATTTTCAAATTGTTGTCTTATCATGTATCTATCATTTTTGCACCCTTGTTAATTGATTCATTCATTAATTATCACTTCCTGTATTTTTACATTAGTCAGTTGATTAATTTGTGGCACAAATCATGAAGCTACTCTCTCTCTCTGCAGGCACTATGGAGGAACCTCGGGTTCTGCGCTCACACAGCTCATGTGGAAGCGAACATGAAAACTACTGTGAAAACGGTGGAGAGTGCATGTACCCCCAAGACAACGACCAACCTTTTTGCATGTAAGACGTGCAAACACTTCTGTTAAAGCCTTGACTTTAGCTTCCCTGTGCATCCTGAATACGTTTTCGTTATGATCAGTAAAAACACTGCTTCAGATCTACCTGCACATGTTGGTTCGTGTTCACCTCTGGAATGCGCTTAACATATTTCTCGTCTCTGGTCTGCAGCTGCACGTCCAGGTACAGCGGGCTTCGCTGCCATTTCTTCATCGATCCCTCTCGCACTCTGCCTGAGTTAGAGCAACTGATTGCCATCAGTTTTGGGGTACTCATGCTCTTCTTCGTCCTGGCCATCATCATTTACTGCTTTGTCTATAAGAAGTGAGTAGCTTTCTGAAGCAGTTGGGGCATGTGGGAGTTACAGTATTATAGAATTAAAGCCTCAAAACTTTTGAGATGACTTTCTTTCAGTCTTGTGATTGATTAAATTATATGGTGTTACAGTTAGTTACTTTTTTGGCATTTGGTGTGATGTCTTGAATGGTTACCAAGAATAAGAAAATGACTTCTAATTCAGATGTTTTTTTTTTCCAGGTGTATAAAATCAACACCGCTGATAAAATCTGCACCATCTGAGTCATCAGTGTGACACCACCACTCACTCTTCATCATCGTCCTCATCGTTGTCTCCAGCCCAGTATTATTTCTCATTGGAACAACATAAACCATTACATTTCATCATGCTGTATAATCCACACCATTGATAATGATTTACAAAGCAATTAAGAGACTGTAAGGACTTTTCTTTCCTTTATTGAACTTCTCATTTGATGCATAAAGAAGGCCGCTATTCAGTTTGACGTCCTCAATCAATGAGCGCACGCTGCATTGTGAAATGACGAAATCTGGACGAGGAAAGACTAAACTGGTGGCGCCTTTTAAGTTAAACAGGGTCAGCTACTCATCACTTCATTGTCCTTTAAAGAATGAGGGTAAACAAATTACTATTTATTGTAATGTAGCAATTAACTTATTTAAAGTGTTCAATTTATTTAATTTCTTGTAATAAATGTGTACAAAATAGTATTCATGTGTTGCTTAAATTTCTGTGGGTTAAAGGTGAATAGACAAACAAACGTTATTATTAACTTATTAGAGATGCAATTTTTGTCAGTAATTAATTGTTTGTCTAATTGGGAGGCTCAAGGGGATATAGTAATTATCATTTTGGGATATAAACTGTAAAATAAATTGAAAAATTCAATAGTAACGTCCCTGATGTGACACATTAGGGCCATAGGTGGCCAAGTATTATTTAAAAATTGATATATGCTTGTTAGATTCCCATTTATTACTCCCTTGAAGGGATAATGCCCATTGATCCACAGACAAACTGCAGAAGAGCCAGCTAAAGGACAACATAAAACAGGTGTGTTCGAGGGAGGGCAGATGAAGCAATCATGTATTTTGATCTGCTAATACAACTAGTTAAAGTTAATGTTGAAGATGCATCTTGAATAAAATCAGTTTAAACAAACAGTAAAGACATGCACATGAAACACAGAGCACATATTAACATGCAGCAATTAAAAGCACATCAGTGAACAAGTAAACATGCAAGGACACATATGGCACAGAGGGATTGTATTATAAATAAATATGTAACGAGTAACCCTACGCGGGTTCATTAAAGTCTTTATATCTGAGAAGTCCAGTGTGTTTTTTAAATAACTTAACAATGAAGACTTATTACAGACCTTAAATATTCTTATTTTACTTATTTTATTTAAATCTAAATAATCAAGACTTTAAGTCCCTAAAAGAATATCACAGCCTACATTAGGTTTTATTCTCCAAATTTTAGGTTGAAACCATCTATCTGCAGTGGTAGAAAGTAACTAAGTACATTTACTCAATACTACACTTTTGTACAGTTTTGAAGTGTTTCCATTGTATGATACTTTATATACTTCATATCTACTCCACCACATTTCAGACGGAAGTATTATTAAAACATATAGGCTTGTAAAATCGAATTAATTGTCACAGGTTATTATAAACACTGTGGTAGAACTACTTTTTCTTAAGTAAAGGATCTACTGTCCTTCTGTTGTAGTAGAACATGTGAGTAAAGGCCGGACCTCCATCTGAGCTCCATGAAGTCCATCAGTAATAAAGGGATGACGGTGATAGAAGCAGCTCCTCCTTGTCTCCTGGAAAATCCTGTGCCTGCAGGGTCTCTTTTCATTGGGACCTTTGAAGTGTGAAGTTATCCAAACTGTCGTGATTTGAAGTTGTAGATTTGGATTGTAGGGATGACTGGATTCAGGTGTGGCCAAGTTATCTTTGCAAAAAACACGAAATGCCTTAAACCTAAACGGAGCAAAGAGAACAAACGAGAAAAGGCTGTAAATCCGCTGATACTGAACTAAAGATAACAACATTTACACTATTACTAAAGTGCAGATCTGAGGCCCTGATACCACGCGGTTAACTGAAAAAACGACGTTGCACAAAATGGAGATACTCTATTAATGTAGCCTGCCTTAAAACCAGAGGTGGAGAGTAACTAAGTACTTGTACTTTACTTGAGTATTTACATTTCATGCTACTTTATACTTCTACTCTACTACATTTCAGAGGGAAAGATTGTACTTTTTACTCCACCACGTTTATTCTTTAAACGTTTATTAACACCTTAGTTACTCGTTACTTTTCAGATTAAGACTTTACAAAACATCAATATCAGTTTATAAAATACAATTCATTGTTGTAGCTTAAACACACAACAGCATATAAAGTAGTTAAATAATGACATATATAATAATATATCAGTCGCAGCGGTACTTTTACTTTTGATACTGTAAGTGCATTTATCTGATTGTACTTCTGTACTTTTAGCCTATGTCACATTTTTTGCATTGTGGTATTGGTACTTTCACTTGAGTAAAGGGTCTGTAACGTCTCTCTCTGTTCATTAGTCTGTTGTCTTATTTTTTTATGTTCCATGTTGCACATTTCCTGTTTTATTTTGTAGTACTTACCTCTCCTCTCCTTTCAGACACTTCACTTCCTGCCCTTGTGTGTTTCCCTCTGCCTACTCCCTACTGGATCTATCTGCCTTGTCTGACTGCTTACCTGTGTACCGAACTCTGTGTCGTTACAGGATCTGAATACTCCTTCCGCCGCTGTCATTTTGTGCAACATCATACTTTTACTCCACCAAATTTTAATCCACTACTTTTATCTGACTGGTAATAACTTGTTCTTTTGCAGCTTGTAGTGTGGTGGAAGAAGTATTCAGACCCTTTACTCAAAGTAGTAGTACCACCACAGTGTACTCCAAATACTCCATTACATGTAAAAGCCCTGCACTTCAAAATGTACTTAAGTAAAAGTCAAAATGACCCCAACCAGTTATATAAAAATGCTAAGCAATTATAATGCTAATACATAATAATCCACTAATTTTTACTTTTGATACATGAAGTATAAATTGCAGATAATATTGCAGATAATAACCTATACATCAAATCCTGTATCTCCACTGAAACCATGAAAATACCTACGTTCAGGAGGACAAAGACATTGCAGCAGTTTTTACAGACTCGTTTGGATCAGCTGCAAATTAAAACCACATCAATTGAACCACATTTTAAATTTAGTACTTTTACTGTTGAAGCTTAGGTACATTTTGCTCTATTAGTACTTCACATGGGCTTTAACGTAGTCAAGGATCTGATTTCCTCTTCTAAAACTTAGTTAGTTAGTAGTTAGTTAGTCAAATGATCAGCCATCACCACATATGAGGCCTGTTTGTATCATATAAGGCCTGTTTGTATCAAGTCATTTCAGAGTGGACGTTTTGGGTCCAGGTGAAGGACCTTGCCACATACCTGTGTTAATGAGCTGACGCACATGCTGAGCTCAGAGCCTGAGGGATGCTGCAGGATGTTGGCAAATACAGCGTGAATGGAAGATTTGTTATTTGAAAGCATGTGTGGCTAGATAAAATCAATTTAAGTAATTTGCTTGTTGCTCAGGTTCATTCTTATCTATAAAAAGTTGTATAACAAACTTAAGAAGGAAACAATATATTCTAGCTTGTATAAACTGAGGAGTTCCCAGAAGTGGAGGACATACCATTACTACAATGTAAAAATACTCCATTACAAGTAAAAGTCCTGCATTTAAAATCCTACTTAAGTAAAAGTACTTAAGTATTATCAGCAAAATGTATCAAAAGTAAAATAGTGGGCCCCTGACATATTATTATAAATGGCATTATTAGATTGTTAATACTGATGCATTCATTCATAAGCAGCATTTTACTATTGTAGCTGGGTGAGATGAAGCTAGTTTTAAATACTTTAGTTATATAGTTTGGTAGTTAAGTCCAGTGATTCTTGAGATGATTAATGTGAGAGGAAAGGCGAAAAACAAAGTTCTGCTGCACAAATTAGTATTCATGCTTTTCACTTTTCTCTCATCTTTACCTGTTTTTGAGATATGGGATCATTTTACCTTATTGAGCATCAAGCAGGTATATCACAGGAACCACTTAGAAGTTTATTATTATTATTATTATTCATAAGGGCTCACAAGTCAAAAATGTTGTGAACCACTTGATAATAATCTGCAAAGTAACTGCAGCAGTAAAGTAATATAATAATAATATAATAATAATAATAATATTTCCCTCTGAAATGTAGAATGGAAAATACTCAAGTAAAGTACAAGAATCTCATGATCTCATATTTAAGTGCAGTACTTGAGTGAATGCACTTAATTACTTTCAAACACTGTGAGTACCACAAACACTGCAAGTCCTGGGAGGAATGTTGTAATATTTTTTCTTGAGGGTTTCTTTTGCCTTCTCCATTTTTCACAACTCATAGCAATCCATAAACAACTCCTAAAATAAACCGCTTCAGAGTTTTGTAATAATTCCATGCAACTTTAATTCCTCTCTTTGTTTATTTTGACTGTGTAGGCACATACTTATTAACTGGTCATCCATCATGATAGGAGTTTGCCACTGATAACCTCTTGATTATGTGGGTCATGTAAAGTAAGCTTGTTGCTGCCCTGCTCACCTTTACCATAGACTAAACATCTGTGTTAACCAGCTGACTGTTGCATGTTCAACTTTTCACACGTCAAAAAAACACAGATGTAATTCTCGTCCAAATGAATGCGATAAGGTGAGATGGGTATCAGGAATATATTGGTGCCAGACGCCAAATTAGAGTGAGTCATTGACTAATGATATAAATTGAACAGTGATTAATTAGTAATACAGAAGTGTTGCCTCGTCACCACTTCCAGCTCACTGTGTACTTTAAACCAATCAGCCACGTCAGAAACACCCAACAACCAGCCAGAGTGCTCTCACAGAAAACACAGAGGAAAATATCTCTGCAGCCATAACGACAGACGAGAGAGTGCGATTGCTTTCATAGCAGGTATAACCTGATTCATAACCAGACACATCTCGCATCCCGATTCATGTGTTTTTCTGTCCTGCCTGCAGGAATGTGGGCGTCTGCAAATTCTGTGCATTATAAAGTTTGTGCAGGCTGGTACAGGCCGGTACAGGCATACAGGCGTGTGGGGCAAGGCAACACCACAGCGCCCACTTGGCAAAGTTTACACAAAAAAAAAAAAATGGCAGGGGATCTGATGTTTCTCGCCAAAAATGTTTTTTCCCTCTCATATTTATGACTTTCAAATTTTTCCTTAATGCTATCGTGGTGTCTTATCTAAACACACTCAACAAACACAAATCCCTTTGGGGTGTTGCAGACTAAATGTATTTATCATGTCAAATTAAGGTTTCTGTCACCTGAAATGACAAATGAAATGAAGTGTTCATACGGGGAAAACACTTTTAAGTTATGAATTTAGAGCTTTTCCTCATCTTAAATATTAGTCATGTTATGTCAAAAACCTAATGTGAAAACATATCTTTCTACTCAAAACTGTCTATATTTTTCTGGCTTTTCTCTAATAAATCCATTTTTTGTGTGAAATATTATAATATAATATAATTATTATATAATTTTATCTTTTCAGGCCCCTAAAATTGTTCAAATTAAACAATTTGAGAAGGAAAAATTACCTTTTTAAACTGATCATAACACATTAAACCTGTGACAAGGGATCAAATGGCTGTTTTAAGGGGACAACAGCCAAAAAGGTTGGGACCCAGTGCTTTGTTGGAGTCCAGTAATAATCATTGTAATTAATGAGCCAAATCTCATGCTGCTCTGGCCATATGTGCTCACCAAGAGTGTCTCATCCAGACTGCAAACTGCAGACAGCGCCTCTCTACCTGCAGGTAATCACCCCGACAACCACTGTGATTTACTTTTATTTATAACAAATCACTTTATTTGTCAAGTATGATAAATGTGCTGAAATATTAGCGCAAACACATAATTCAACTGGAAGTACTCTCATAAGGGATATGATACTGATACTGTACCATGTATTTGTTTTTGGTGTAGCATGGCATGAAACTGTTGAAATAAGTATGTGTTGTAACCGTGATGCAGGCATTTAAGGAGCTTCTTTAACTCAGTCTAGTTGGCTCTTCGATTAATCTTATACGTCAGGAGGATTTGCTGCATTTCTCTGTTTTACATCATTATAAATTGAATATCTTTGGACTGGACAGAACAAGTCACCTGAAGACGTCACCTTGGGCTCTGGGAAATCATACTGGGCATTTTTCACAGTTTTCTGACATTTTATAGACAAAAAGATTAATTGATTTTTAGTTGCAGCCCTAAAGTGCTGACTTCCTGCTTTAATTTGAAGGTGTTGAAAATGAAGACTATGAATAAAAAGGGATGTGAGTTCAACACTGTTCCCCCAGTATCACCCTCAGACACCCTTAAAGCTTAAAGCCAACAATTTAGGCTCATCCATTTTTTTCATTTCACATCCATCAATGAAAAATATATTGACTCTGTGGGGCTAAAATGTGACACGTGTGTTTTTAAACTTTATTTATAATGCACCTTTAGAATCAAAGTTACAAAGTGCTTTACAATGGGGGGGGGGGGGGGGGATAAAATAAGGCATAAGAGTGCAATAAACAAACTTTTCACGCATAGTGGTCACTACAGTGGACAGCTATTCAAAAGCTGTTTTCTTGTATATGCATGGGTTTTAATGGTGTAGTTGCACATCAACCACCACAGTGGACGCTAGTGCGTCATCCCATACACTGCCACCCACTGGCCAGCCATTGTAAGCGCAACACAAATGTCTCAAAACCAAGATGGCCAACGGAAGGCCAGAAACGCTGAGCAGCTCAGGAATACCTTGCCAATCCTTCTATAGTAGGAGACCCTTGCAGGTAAATAAAATTTGGTAACATCAAGTAACAACTAAGGAGTAATACAATTGTTAAAATTTCCATTTTATTCATTGGTGTGTTAAATACATATTTCTTCAGTTGAAAACTCAAACGCATGCTGTCCATGCATGTGAAGAACTTTGTGTGAAATTAACATTTGAAAAAAATTAAGTTAAATTTTTTTTTTCATGCCTAAAGAGAAATAAAAACACTTCGTCAAAATCCTGACTGAGGCTGTCATAATTCATGCATGAAAGGGTTAATTAACTATAACGTAAGATTTAGAAAAGCATCAAATGGTCACATTCGAGAAGCTGGAACATCAAATGTTTGACAGAAAAATGACTTGAACACTTTATCGATTGTCGAAATAGTTGCAGATTAATTTTCAACTAATTGTTGCAGCTCTAAAACAAACGAGACGCATCAATAACGCGCCAACATTAATAAATATGTTGAACACTCATTCGTCCGAGAGGGCCGACAGAGTGCCACCCGGTGAACACGATGCAGAGTCTCCTATGAGAAGGTTTCCAGCAGCTGTCTTGTTGTTGGTGTTTCAGGGCAGGCAGGAGAGCGCCCTCATGTGGTGAAGCGGTCGACACAGAACTGCGACAGCACGTTTGACAAGTACTGCCTGAACAACGGCCAGTGCATGCTGCTGGTGGACATCAAGGAACACCACTGCAAGTACGATCTTGTGTGTGTGAGTGTGTGTGAGTGTGTGTCTGCTGCTGTTAATCATCACGTGTGATCGTGTGTGACTCGTCTCTTTGTGTTGCAGGTGTGAGAGGGGCTTCTACGGCCCCAGGTGTAGCAACCCGGAGCTCGTGGTTCAGCCAATGGGAGAAGAGCAGATAATTGTCACCATTTTCTGTGTCAGTCTGCTGATTGTAGGTCTGGCCGGAGCTCTGTACTTCTGCTGTAAATGGTAAGGCTTTAGTCTATGAATGAATGTGTGTGTTTGTTGTGTCTGACTTTATTCAAGTGCTATGAAATGATTGCACCTTCATGTTATTGCCTGTAAGCCAAAGATATGTTTAAAAAGAATGTTTCTACATACATTTTTTGCTGATGCATTTTGCTCTTGGTGGCATGCAAATTAAGCTAAATAAAGTATGATTATAGATTTTGAGGGTGACTCAGACACCGCCATGTGAAACCTGCAGGTGTACCTTGTATTTAACATCAAGCCCCTCATGACGAGTCTGCCCCAACATCCTGTTTCATGCAGAGACAAGTCAAACCACAGACGATGGTTCTTTGGACATTTAAACCCACCCTGAGGATTTTTTAAAGATGGTTGGACACAAAGTTAACGATTTTATTTGCGCCTTTTTAAATAGAACAAATTATGTTCTGCGTTATTTTTACAGGTATAAGAAAAACAAATTCCCACGTCAGCAGAAGCGGCAGGGTTACAAAGGAGTCCAGACTGCATAGAGTGACCCGCTGCATCTGCCACTGGAACCAGGATTTTCCCAATTTTTCTGAAAATGTTAACATGATTTTATCTGGTGAGCTTACGCTCAGTGGCCGGTTCACTGGATTGTTCCCACTCGCAGTGCTGTACGTCACACGGCTTTGCATCACTATATCAAGCAGACAGATCGGCACAAAGAGATTAAAATGTTCAAAAAGAAACAGCTTTGTGAGCGGTGCGATTGTTGTTTCCAGCTGCACTGGTTCTAGTGTTTCAGCACCTGCTACCCTCATGTCTGAAAAGATGAATGGTGAGACACACAAAAACCACAGCCACACTGATGGTGGGTCATGGAAAATTCAAGCAGAAATGTGAAAGTCTAAACAAATACAAAGGGTAAGAGTGCACCAACATGTGGAACATTTCTGACCACTCGTAGTGATTCATGCTTCATGTCTGTGAAGCAAGACGTAAACCTAGTCGTGTGCTTTTTAAACTTCTAAGACAACTAACTGACAGTAACCGCCATAATAATGATCGTTACCATTAAGCAATTGTGCTGTAGCATCTTCACGTTAGGGTCTCTTTGTTGCCAGTTAATGTGAGATTGATTTCATGATTTCAGAGAGCTCATTTTTGAGGTTCAGCGCGGTTGCAGACCTCATCACATCTTTTAAATCAGCCTCAGAGATCATAAAATAAAACCTATTTAAAATAAAAAAGATCGAGCCTTAACCATCTAGCTGCCTTCTGTCTGCTCCTTGTTTTTAATTTATATTTAACATTTCTGCCTGGTTTAGCGTGTATTTATTGTTGTTTTCTTTGTAGCTATGATGAATATTAAAAATATTCATGATTGCTGCCATTAAACTGGCCACTGAGTGTAACAGTTCTGTGTTTTATTATTTGTTAAGTTTCATTTTGATAATTTATTATAAAGTATTAATGTGTACACTGGAATCTTACAAAAACGAATACAACTTGATTTTTTTTACTCCTGTATGAATTTCTTTTCCTGTTTCAATGACTTTGGTCTTACTTCATATGCCACCGCTGTCTGAAGGGTACAGCTGAGAGTCTTCACATTCTTCTCAAGTCTTCTACAGTGTTCACATTTTTCTTCCGTGTGATCAATAGTTCTCCTGAAAGAAAACATCTCTCTTTACCCACCCATGAAAAAGACCCTCACAGACGATGATGCACAATGACTGTAACTTTATTTTACATGACATTTTTGTGATGGCAGCATTAGTGTAGCTGTTCCAGAAAAAACGTGTTTAATGAAATATAAATTAAAGCAACTCTGTAAATCTTTTCTGGGCTTCAGATTAAGTGTGAATTTTTGTTTACCAAGTATTAGTGTATTAGTACCAAGTGCATGTTTACCGGTGTTATGATACATTCAAAATGCAGTAAAACATTATACAGTAAGTCAAAGTGAATCATCTGATACATAAGATAAGTTTCCATGTGTAGGTTACTGTGACACAACGGACATTATGGCACGTGTAATTACTTAAATGAACAATAACAGCTGCATTTGAATCACAGTGTCAGGGCCCTGGTACTCTGCACACTGGCCCATTGACAATGGATGTGAGCCGTCATTAATGTCAATAGTGTTTTCCTGCTATGACAAGTTAAAATGTGTGCAGTGAAAAAGAAGTATAAAACCTTCTAAACAGAAGGAAACCTTTTATTAGCAGTAAATCTGATTCACTAAATTACCTTTTTGAATAAGACTCACACATGTTGGCAGCAGTGGGAAAGTGTAGCAACCTCCTCAGTCCAACTGCATCCAAACTAAATCTTATACCAGTCACCAGAAAATCAGGGGAACTTTGAAAAGAAATATTCCCTTCAAAGTTTGTGCAACTATTGTTAACTCCTGTTGTTTGCCACCAGATATTTTGTTAATAGCAAACATTTTTACTTCAACATTTCACATGAGAGTGGTGCACAGAAACTTCCTGCCAAACAAAAACCATGCCAGTTTGGCTTCTGATTTATGAAAAGAGAGGACTGCAAAGGATGTCTACGGACTTTGTAATTCTTTTACTTTAACTAAAACATGTCAAATATTTAAATGTGAAATTGCAAGGTCACGCTACACTTGCATAATGCTGCGAAATAGGTATGTTTGTAATATGGAAGTCATCCCTAACCCTAACCCTGACCCACGGAGGGCAGTGTCCGGTGTCGAGTTAATCAACAGCACCATTTTACTCTCTGAACCCTCATTAGTGCTTCAGCCAGAGTCAATGAGCCATTTTTAACACCTGACTGCATCTTTATGCACTCTGTATGCTAATGAACAGCAATGACCACACATAAACATTAACTCACCTGCAGGCGCTGCTCTGCTTAAGACATACTTAAAAACACATAAGCATGCTCTTACACACAAACACACCCTCTCAGCGGTGTCCGTTTTGTTCTAAATATAAAACCTGTGGATAAACATAGCCAAAATTCAGGAAATGCTGCTCTAATCTGCACGCTGTGCTCATTCTGTTAATACCTAATCATTGCATAAGTAATAGTAGGTTGCTCATGCAGTGAGTAATGTGGTCGGTGGAAGCCCTTTTAAGCCGCATCCTTGCGTGTCCTTTAACAAAACAAACACGTCCACGTGTACCACATATACATTTGTTTTGCAGCTGAAGTCTGATTCACGTTATATTTTCACTGTTATGTTTGGTAGCCACGCTAGCAGCATGACTGGTAACAGGATGGTAACGCAGGTCTGTTGGTCCACCACTTTGGTCCAGACTGAAATATCTCGACAGCTTCAGGATGGATTGCCATGAAATTTTGTACAGACGTTCAAGATCCCCAGAGGATGAATCCTAATGATGATCCTGTGATTTTTCCGCTAGGGATATCAGCAGGTTAAAGATCCCACTTACCCAGTGAAATATCTTAAAATCCACTACATGATTTGGTACAGACATTCATGGTTCCCAGAGGAGGAGTCCTACTGACTTTTCCTCCAGCATCATACCGAGGTTGACATTTATGGTTTAGAGGGGTACGTCTCAACAGATTGTTTGCCATAAAATTGGTTACAGAAGTTTTATATATTTTATTTTAATAACTCTGGTGATCTGCTTTCCTCTAGCACCATCCTCTTGTCAAAATCTCAATTTGTACTTTGGTTTGACAGTCTCATCAGCCATCAGCTGTACTTTATGTTTTAATGTTAGCATGCTTACACGCTAGACTAAGATAACACTAACTAGTGAAGATCAACACAAACGCAATCTTCAGGATAAAACACAGCACCTGGCATTTACATCAACTGACACTGGTGCTACAAATCACTTCAAATCAACTTAAGAGGCCAAACATAAGTCCACATAATCAAGACAATATAAACCAGAAAAATACAACAGCACTTTTCTGAAAGCCCTGCTGTGTTGTTCAGTGTTTGCAGGTGTGTATGTACACTTAAAGCTTTCATCTGAGTCTCAGGTTGTGCTTCACGCGGGCAATAATCCCTTTTCCAGAGATGAGGCGGTTTCATTGTGACAGCTACTGAGCTTGTAATTGTTGTGTGAAAAAGTATGATTCAGAGTTTTATCCAAATAGATACGGCTGCATTTGCGTGTCAGAAGGCTTTCATCCTTCATGCTGTTAGCTACCTAGCAGTGTGTTTACAGTGGGCGGCTGTTATGAGGCGCTCCTCTCCAGGCTTGTGTCAGACTTTCCACACGTTCATATCACGTATCCCCCAATGCCATTACACATAATCCAAACAATTTAATTCCACAGCCGTTATAAACAAAATGTGTCATGAGCCTCCGGCCGTTGCTGAGGCCGAGGAATGAGATGGAGAAGTTCCCAGCATTCCTAGCAGGTTTTTCTGAGATTCCACCGGAGCACGAATGATGGGACAGCCTCAGTCTACAGACACAACAACATAACCAACACACCCTTCTGTGCAGCATCCCCACCCAAGCCTTAAGGTCTCCTCATGGTTACAGTGTACTGAAATAGTAACACTGGGTATCATTTAATCAAACACAACAATTCAGGCACAGAAAGACACCCTGTTGAACAAAACATACAGGGAATGTGAAAGTAAGGTAACAGATGTGGTGCGTTTTAACCAGTGACTGAATAGTAATAGAGCTCAATAGTGAACAATAAGAGCGGATCTCAGCAAAATAGCTAAATTCAGAGGTGAATTTACTGTCACTTTGTTCATGACGTCACATGACCTGCTTCTCACCATTTGTCTATATTTGAACATGATCAATCACACACAATCATAAAAACTTATTTTATGATCCTTACTACTGCCATCATTGTCTGTATTTTCTTTCTATTGGCCATCTTTGTACCTTGAGTAAAGTGCAACCGTGACTGGTTTCAGTTTATTACAGACACAAGTGTGTGTGTGTGTGTGTGTGTGTGTGTGTGTGTATCGTTGTTGCCTAGTGAGAACCTCAAAGCTCATTAAACCCCCCCATAATACTGACAAATACTGATAAAATAAAATAAAATATGGCTATGATTATTTAATTAATGAATCTGACACTTTATAGACACAAGGTTTTCACCTGGTAACTGTGTTGTGTGTGTGTGTGTGTGTGTGTCACAAATGGATTTACACTGTAATTATGGCCTTATTCGTGACCATAGAGGGAGAAGTGCGGAAGCAATAACAGTTAAAGAAGCCGGAACGAGTGTTTCTGTGTGTGTTTTAATGGTGACGAGAAACACACACAGAACACATCAAACCTTTCTGTGGCTCAATCCCATTCAGACTTATTATTCCCCGACAGAAGCCTCGTCATGTGTGAGAACATGAGATGCGAAATGTGTTGCCCGAGGCAGATTAATCATTAGACACACACACACACACACACCTTTATTACATGAACTTCCCTTGCGTCTTCTGGGATGGAACTGTGTGTGCACATTTAAACACACACACACACACACACACACACACACACACACAATGCGTCTGTTGCTCTCTCTCTCTTCCTCTCTCTCTCACACACACACACACACACACACACACACACACACACACACACACACACACCCTTCTTTCTCCTTGGAGTTGAGAGGCAGGCGTTGGTCTATAAAAGCTGCACCCAGCGGAGGTAAAGAGAGCAAAGCACAACCTCTATCAGCGGGGGACAAACACACACTCCGACACACACACACACACACACACAGATTAGTGCAGGCCTGTCATACACACAACACTCTCTTCCTGGGATATGAACCCTCTCGTCCTCACCTGTCTCCTGTGCTTCGGTAAGTCTGGACTTCAATTATGTGTGTGTTTGTGTGTGTGTGTGTGTGTGTGCAGAGAGTGTAAATCAATGAAGTGGAAAGATGAGAAATGTAAAATGATATGAGTAAAGAGCGGGGGGCCAAAGGAGGAAAGAAATGTCTCTGCAAGTGAGGACTTGTCAGGCAGGAGAAAGGTATTCTGTGTGTTTTAGAGGAAATGATTTGTGTCAGAAATGCAGCACCTCTGGCTTTAAAACTCTATCAATAGACCAAATGATCACCTGCTCAAGTCATTGTACAATAGCGCCACATGCTGCGAAAGGTCAACATGTTTCAAATACTTTATTGATTGAGTCTTACTCATTCTGCATTCATGTACAGTGCGGTTCTGGATGTGGACTGGTTGTACTGGTTTCAGTGCTAATACAGTATGTGTCTAATTTGCAAGCTCGGATTGCTCTGAGTGTATTAAGATGAATGGATGAGTCAGATGTAAATGGTCCAAGATTTCTGAATACAATGCAAATAGAAAGTAACTAAGCAACCTTATGTTCCTGGTGACCATAGAAGAAGAATTGACTGCCAAGTCTTTTTCCTGGTTACCTTTTAAGCGGAAAAGGAAACTTCTTCGATAACTGTCATCAATTGAATCTCTTCAATGCAACAGTCTTAGATTGGTTTCTAGCTCTTAAAGAATAGAGTGTAGACATAAAACAACACATTAAAGTGCATCACATGACATACACTTTGACCCTAATTTCTCTTTACTGCTCATCATTTTTATATCTGTGTAGAATTGATGCGATCACTCACTCATTATTCTTTCTCTCTGTGTGTCCTGTTGGTTTTACAGTAGTCTGCAGTACTCTAAGTGCTCAGGGATTGGAGGTCACCTTCTCCACTGAACTTGCAGGAGTTACTGGGGGTCCGGCCTCCGGGGAGGGCCTCCAGAGTTCGCTGAGCAACGATGACGAGGTGGAAACAGACAAGGAACTTTCAGGAGGAGACAACGAAAGTGTCAGCATTCAAAGTACGACATCCGAAACAAACTCTTTTCTTCTTGACATTGATTTTTTTTATTCCACTTTAATTTCAGTACACACTCATATGTCACTGTTAATAGAATAACTATCTGCGATGGGTAAATCTATGTTTTCTGAATGCAATGGAGAAGTAAAGAAACAGAATTGGCTGATGATATTCTTTTATCTACAAAATACCAACTGAGGCCAGTTGGCCAAAAAGTTGTCAAGACCTTCTTTTTGAAAAGTGCAAAATAAAATATGTTTTATCTTTTAAATAGGTTTTTAAATAGTATGGAGCAAAAATTCAATCATGGATGCAGTTTCATAGGTTGCCTTTGTTGATCATACGAACATTAGCTTGACTTCTGAAATATTGAACATTATTTTGCTGTATTTTCCTGTAAGGAGACTCTCATCCAAACTTTTTTTTTTTTTATAAAGAATTGCAGAAGAAAAGACACTTTTCCTCTTAAATAGACTTTGAATAGTATAAACAAATTCAGTCAATGACAGATAAAGTTTTCAGGATGGCTGTGTTGATCATATAATAATTTTCTTGACTTAGAATCTTGATTTAGTTTTTTTTTAAAAACTTGTGAACAACAGTAATTTCAAATAGCTCCTTTTGTCATTTTCCAGGCTGGCTATAATTTTTGATGATATGATACCATAAACTTTAGTTACACATTCACTTACAAATTTCTCCCGAGTAAAGATGAGAAGAAAAATAAAGGCAGGGGCAAGAAGAGGAACAGGCAAAGGAGCAAAAGCACGACTCCTTTAAACCCCGAGCACACGTTCTTCACCAACGGATACACGTCGACTCTCAGCACCACAGAGAATCCCTGCACCTCCACCTACCTGGGCTACTGCATTCACGGTTACTGCAAGTACATAGAGGGCCTGCAGGAGCCAGTGTGCATGTGAGTACATGTGCATCAGTTCACTTTGTGGTTATATGTTTGCATGTTTGCGTGAATATAAGCTCCATGGTTAATGCAAGGCAAGTTGAAAATAGGATAGAATGAACTTTCACTAAATATGATAGCCCTCCTAAAAGAGAATCATCACAATTAATTTTTTCAGAACTTTCCAATGGTCATAGACTATGCTTAGATTAATATTTTAATCAATGTCGGATGTCACACCTCCTCACTGGCTGATCAATTTGTTCCGTTAACTCTTCACTCTGCAGTTGTATGAAGGGTTACGGCGGGGAGCGCTGTGGGATCCAAACTCTGGAGACGTTTAAAACCCGGTCCGATCAGAGCAACAATACTGAGCTGGTGCAGACGATCTTGGTGGTCATTGCTGTGGTCCTGTCAGTCATCAGCTGCACCGCCATCCTGCTCATGACCTGTGCTCAGTGAGTATAGAAGTGGCACACAGCCATCTACACACACGCAAAGACACACATTTTGATTTTAAAGCTGCACTAAAGACTTTCAGAAGGAACATTTGTGTTTGTGGGTGGGAAGCCAGTGAGGGATCTTGTGGTAAAACTGGTAAAAACTCCTTAATGACAGATGCCGGTAGGGACTTCATGTGTACCTCAATTGTACTATAAACCGAGATCATCATCCAACGGTGGTGCAGTACACACCAGAAATTCAGGGCAATTCAGAGGAAAAAATTAAAAACAAAATCATATGGAGTCTCGAAACTGACAAAATGTAGTAAAAGGTTATCAGCCAAGTCAAAAATATAACTGAATACTAAATAAATAATCTTGTTAGTTAAATAATTAAAATAGAGTGTAAAAATAAAAAAAAACAAACAATTATTATTATTTTAGTCATCTATTTAAAAAGGTGGCAAACTGTGTTTTCATGGTTAGGAAATTCTTTTGAGCAACAGTGACACATTTGTCCAGAAACAGCTGGATTCCTCCACATTATATGCTTTGGCTGTCTCACCCCTTTTGTATAAAACATCATGAACCCATGGGTTTGATTCGCACGAGTATGCTGTGTGCAGTTTTGTACAGGACAGAGTATTGAACTTAAAAAATGTTCAAACTTTTAATTAAAAACTCACAACACTGTATGTAACAGATCACAGTATACTGGTTATCAGTGTGACCTGCTTCTCTCTTCTGCTTTGGTATTACTTTTCACAATAGTTGGAACTATAATAAGACAAGACCTGATGCCAGTGGTTTGGCACAAAAGCCCTCTAATTCTTCCTTATTCTTTAACACTGTTATAGGGCAGATTATTGAAGTTTAAAGCGAATACGCATGAGGGCAACCATCCACACCCTGGCAAATCTCCACACAACACACATTACAATCCACACATCCTGTCCAGAAACACTTCTTGGCATTTGAACACAGTGACACATCAAAAAGCACATTAACACACCCAAACACAACCACACTATACAGGTATTGCTCACCACCTAGACAAAATGGACTCAAGGAGCTGTCGTGTCTCATTTTTACTTTTATCGTAGAATGGAACTGGTGATTTCATTTCATAAATTGTGTCACGTCAACGTGCATTACTCATGCTTTGTTTTAAACTAATATCTATTACTTACTGTAACGGTGCGACAAGTCTTTCCCTGTGTAATCACAGTTCCTTATCAATATGTAACCAAATTACAGCTAATAATTACCAGCTGTGCAATTAAAGCTTTATAGCCGCAGTTGGACAAAGCACTGAAGTGGGGAGGTGGAGAGAAAGTAGACCTTATTACTTTGAGAGCGAAACTACCTCCAATTTAATTTCTGATCAAAAAACGTCTAATGTTGTAACAGGGTTAATTTTAATAATCAATGCACTTTATGGGCTGTAATCTATAGAAATTACAGCCAAAACGCAACGAAAACATGCCTTGAATTTTATTTGTCTAGACTGGATCAAAGCCATGTAACTGCATTCTTGCCTTTCAAAATAACTTTACTGCGATCATCTGATAATCACCAGTGCTATAGTCGGCTTTTATTATATTATATGTTGAATGTCTTCTGTAGTTACAGGTCACATAAAAACTTCCTGGCATCCTACCTGGGAACTGGGACGGAGCAGGAGAAGCTACAGAAACCCATCGGTGACGTTGTGGTGTGAGGGCATCAAGTTACGATGAGGTAGGTGTCCCTGAGGTTTTGACCTACTTGTGTGTACACAAACACACACTCATGTACTTCTTACTGAGCAAATCAATTAAATTGTCATCGCTCAGCAACTACAAAGCTGTCAAGCTTTGGATTTCTTCTGTTAAAGCAGTGTACATGGGGGTCATACTGTACGTAGGCAATTAAGAGTTTTGATGGTTGTTTTCTATTTTACTTCACCATCCACTGTCTATTATTTCCCTGCTTTGTAGACTAGACACTAAAGACTCTTAAGTTTACATACTCGCAACCCCAGTCAAACTCGTTATTTGAGATAGCGTTATTTCGGCAAACACATCAATAAAAGTTTTTTCTCTTATAAAGTTAAAACTGAAACATACTGTTTGCAAATACAAACAATTAGGTATAAATTCAACCTCAGTCTTGCTTGTCCAAGTATGTAAGCTAAGCAGCTAAACAGTCTGATCTTAGATTTCTCCCTCATCATACTGGGACTAACTACTGTAGCTCTACACTGCAGTACAAGAATAGTGCTGTTCCTTTATTTCCAAGTCTTCTGTATGACCATCAGCTGGTGAAATGTTAACTTTTTGCTGCAGGTTTAGCCTCCGTCTTTTAGCGCAATATTATGAATGTAGCCATCAAGTTCATATTTAAACACTTTACAGAGTTTGAAAACAAGTCAGGTTGAAACATGAAAAAGTAAGTCTTTGATTTCAGTAAGATTTCAGTACGATTTCAGCTGACTAATGTTAGCTTAACTAGCTAGTTAGCTATAGCTGTTCAAATCTGTTAGCGTCAGTTCAGAGAAAAATCTATGTTCAGCGGATTAAAACGAGGAGCTTGCATTTGTCTAGTGAGCAGTCAGTCAGTCGCTGGGGCTCAAAATGGAAACCCAAACCTTCACCAAGCTGATGCTACGTCAATGCCATTTTTGCAAGCAATATGGCAATAAGCAATAAGGACCTGTTATCAGGAGCTCCTGTATTTCCGGTGGTGTATATTTTGGTGATGTATTTCTTCCAAAAGTCTTGCTTAAGTCCTAAGAGGGTGGTGTCTGCTCACGTGAGCCTTAAGCCAAACAGGAAAGAGTGGGCACAGAGAGTGACAGAGGAGCCCGTACGCCTGTTGTTGTTATTGAATACAGCGAGTTGCATCACGCCAAGAGGAATCCCCACTAAAGGAATTATTCTAGATTAGCCCGGGGGTGTCTCAGCCTGTCCCATCTCTGCACTGCATACCAGCGTAAAGAAAAACCACACGCTCCATCGTACACATTCGCCTGTGTGTCCAAATAATAACAGTACTGACACACTGACTGTACACGTGATGACCTTACTGTAAGAGCTCAGTTACTCCACTTACATGTGGTCAGATCTCACTGAGCAACACATGCACGCAAGCATGCAGACTTCACGTGTTTAGACTCAGACATTTTAGCCTTGAGACAAACAATGCGGCCGTGCTGCATTCTCCTCGTAGCCTACGTGTCACTTAATGTCCTCCCTGAGAGAAGCAAGTCTGGCTCACACATACAGTAAAGATTTACTTCATAACTGTGAGAACTCAACTTACAAGAAATAGATCTTTCAATTTATAACTTGTTGGCTCAAAAATGGGATCAGTGCCGTAGGCTAAAGTCTCACTCACGTTCATTGTGCTTATTGGTTTGCAGGCTTTCAATAGTTTTAAAGGAATATTTTTATTTTCATAGTTTTGGCCATCATTTCTATCAGTTATGATAAGATTGTACTCACCAAAGCAATTGCTGAGATATGGGAACTCAGTAACATTGCTACAACGAAGTCTGACGGGACAATGACTAGAGAGGAGTGGTTAAACAATTAGACAGGTTGTAAACGAGCCAACAGTTAAGGCAGATTATTAAATCACTTTTTAAATCACTATTATTTGGAGCTAAAACCCAAAAATGAACACACCCAAATTATTGCTAACAATCCAACCATGGCTCGTACAGTAGGTCAAAGTTGAACCAGGAAGTTGGTCTGTGAACTGTGTATTTTTCTACATAAATTTTAAGATGCTATAATCACATAAAACATCCGCAAATAGTGGCTTTAAAAACATAATCTGCATTATCTTACTTGACAGGAAGCGACCAAAAAGTGCCCATAGAAATGTAAATGATTGGCAATATAACTTATCTGTTGCATGGTTGATTTCGTATCAAACTGTTTTACTTTTACAGAAAATAATGTACATACTTATTGACTTTTGGTTTCTCTCCATCTTTTTTCAGCCAGCTGCACGACTCAAAGACGAAGGAGACGAGCGGAGTGAGGAGTGAGAAAGCAGTAGAGTGAATTGACTGCTTCATTAGATGCTGTGGAAAAAAAACACTGTCCAGAACTTGTTAGAATGTAATTTATTTAGTGTGATTATTTATTGCTAACGACTGTATGAGTGTTTGGATGTTGGACTATTGTTGTGATGTCTATTATGTGCGACTGTTGAGCATCCAGTCCTATGATGCTCTGTAGGTTTGGTTTTATTTATTGCACTGCTGTTGTTATAGGTCAGAGAAACGCTCTTCATCTCACTCTGGAAAAGGGATGGAATTTGATCACCAATAAAGTGTCTCAGTGTTATGTGAAAGTGTTATTTGTTTACATTCCCATCTGTGGATGCATCCCATATCTCCGCAGCCTGCTCACACAGACACCTCAGCCTTTTAGCCAAACACAGATTTAGCAGACGAGAATAACCCTGAGAGAAGCTTTCAGAAAGCTCCCTGGCATCACCGAGGAATTCAGAGAATCATGAGAGCAACACAAAAGCATGAGAGACTGGAAAGTCTTTTTAGGTTTGTTTGATAAATGAATTTATCGTTTTAGCACTTGACTCTTAGAGGATAAATCATCTTATTTTTAAAGAGAAATTGAAAGATGTATACTGTACACTGTCATTAAACCACTGTGTTGCTATGGCACTGCAGTGTTTTCAACAGTGGAGTGACGCTCAACGCTTTGTGAATGGTTAGACGACGCACTGTACACAGGTGGACTAGGAAAAGAAGCGGGGGCGTGTCTGGTCTGAGCTATGTCTAGGTAACTTGAAGTTATCTCCTAATACAAATACAAACAAAGACTTGAACATAATGAGATGGTTCAGGACAAAGGAGCCTAGAATAGACACAAAGAGGGAAACATAAATACAGTGAGACACAGGTGTGTTAAAGTGCAGCACAAAGGGAAATCAGGAGCAAGAAAAAAAAAAGCAAGAATAGGAAATATGCGATACAAACTTTAAGGCCATAACTATAAAAGGAAGATAATTAGATTTCAGCTTCTGCCTGCTCTTTTTATGGCACTGCAATTTGAAGGTATGAGGTTAACCTCACTTGACTCTATTCTTGGAACTGTATGGGAGAGAAATATTCAGGTCGGGCGGGTGTCACTGAACTACAGTCTACACACATACTGCAATGACGGATGCATATGCATAATGCATATTTTGGAAAAAGTAGCTTGTAGATTGTATAATGTGTTTGGTAGCAAAGTTTGTTTTTCTTTCTTGCGTTTCCCTTTTCCCTGTCCCCATAAGTAGCTTTAAAGTCATAAAAATCATCTTATTCCACACTGTCTGACAGTGTCATAAATATTTTGTATCGGCTTGTTTCAGCTCTTCGTTTGAGCTGTTTGATGGTTACACGTTTTATGGCTGCGTCATAATATGACAGACAGAAAATATTCTAGATGCATCATGTTATTTCCTCAGAATTATGTTGAACAAAGTTTATTTAAATGACTGGTCCACCAGCGGGTCAGTGAGGTTTAAGGGTAAATGTGAACAATAAAATGTGCCAAATGTAAACAGGTGGGTTATTTGACTCTGCAAAGGACATGATAATCAGATGCCATGGTAAAAATTTGAATTCAAAGGACAGTTTTGTACAATACAAAGTTTGGCTTCACTGAATGACTTTAAATGACTTGCCACCAGGAGGTTAGTGAGATTTCCTGTAAGGTTAAGAAAACTGTATAAGGTACAAATATGAAGCCTCAAGAGCAGAAGAATAACTTTTAGTCAGATATCTGAAAATAAATGTGGACGTTTCTTGTAAACAAACAAAAGTTATTTAGGTTTACCTTCAGTGTTAGAGCTCAGGGATACCCACAATGTGTTTTGGTGCATAACAAATGTATTGTTGTGTATGCATTTCCTTCCCCATAAAACTGTATTGTTTGCATCCATGTTTACTTGCAAGTCTTCTTCCTCTTCACTTTTACCTTCAAGGCAGGCCCCATCCACCCCCAAGTTTGAAACTGGGGAAATAGTTTGGCACATGACTCACAGTAAAGGGGAAATTGTGTTAATTAGTGACCTTTAGAGGTGCTGGTTGGCAGATTTTGTTAACATTTGACACAGGCTAGCCTTTTCCCCCTGTTTCCAGTCTTTGTGTTGAGCTAAGCTAACCAGCTGCTAGTTGTAGCCTTATATTTAATGGACAAAGGTAAAAGTGGTATCCATCTTCTCATCAAACTCCATTCCAAAATTACAATTACAAAATGTCAAAACTATTCTTTTAACAATCTGAACCTTTCCTCTCTTTATCCAAAATCAAATGTTGAAGAATGGAAGGTTGATTTATAATCTTATATTAGGGATAATTTGCACTGACTCACCTACCAGGATACAACAGTTTCCAGTCACCTTTATAATACAAGGTTTCACTCTGTGTTTGTAGCGTTGCGTCACCAGTGAGTGAAGGAAAAGGCGAGGCGAGGTGGGCAGCTCATCCAACACACACAGGTGATGCAAGCCCAGGTAAACATTTACTCTTGTGTGTGCGTGTGTGTGTGTGTGTGTGAGAGACGGTGATCTCCATGGCAGAAATGGATATTTAAACACACCAAAAACATTCATAAACACCCGTGCGTTCATCCATTTGACTAAATGAGTTGATAAGGGCGTGGTGAGCTCTGATAGTTTCGGTGGCACTGAGGTGGGCCTGTGAGCTTTTGTGGGTGACCATGGAAACAGAGTAAACACACAGGCAGATGGTTGGTCAGTGATAATTCACTTAGAGCTCAAATAAAGAACATGCTGGAATTTCCTGGGTGTGGTAACGTTTTTTTTTCCCTTCACCTTTACAAGGGAGCAGGTCAGTTGCCAAGGTAAGTATTTTTTATTTTCTTTTGTTTTTAATTCTAATTTCCAAATCACACAGGTTGTCAAGCAGACCTACCACTTTGGTCCAGACTGAAATCTCAACAACTATTGGATGGACTGCTGTGAAACTTTCTACAGAACTTCACGGTGATCCTCTGACCTTTCCTCCAGCGCCACCATGAGGTTCACGTTTGTGGTTTTGAGTGAAATAAACAGCTGTTGGATGGTTTGCTGTGATATTTGATTAAGACAATCATGTTCTCCTCCTGATGGCATCTGGTTCAAAACTTAAATTTGTCCTATACTTTGGTTAACAACCATATACCTGGAGAACTAATGACATTCCTGTCATGCTGAGATGTAGCTTAAACAAACGTTAGCATTCCAATACATCACAATAAGATATGTTAGCATTTAGCTCAAAGCACCACTGTGCATACAGCCTCACTGAGCATGGATGTAGACTCTTAGTTCTGTTTTCCCATATATTATGTAAATGGGATTAATAAGCATTAATCACACCCAATTCTGTTGAGAGGTACAAGGACATATGTATTAAAGTAACACATTTGACAAGAAATAGAGTTACTAAGTAGGATGTGATTTTGATGGAAAGAGCTATAATCCTACTTATATTTGTGGTTAAGGTATGTAACTTACTGATTACTTCATTTTCTCTAAAAGGTGATGTAGAGCAGTGTTTCGGGACCCCCACAAAGGTTTACCTCAAGATAAACCTGAAGGGTTGAAAGGGGATTAAGAGAAAGCATCACAATCACGTCTCCCTCAAAACTTTTGTTGATGTTTTTGGACTTTCCACTCTTCTTTTTTAACTTGTGAATTACTCGATAATTTTGCCTCTTCAGACATCTAAAAATAATTCAAAAACAAAGAAAAAATTACTGGCCAGAACATCTGGCTGGTTCATCTGGCCACAACAGATGTAACCTGTGAAAACATTTCTTTGTCTTAAGGGGTTACCAGTCAAGTATTGTAAATGTGGACCCCAGGAACAGTTCAGTGAACAAAGCATTTTTTTATTCATCTATCTCTTATCAACAGAAATTGTTTTTTTATTGAAGTCATTTTAGTCTTACTTTTAGCTGAGTGAAATTATGTTGACCACCAGCTGAGTTCTGTAAAACTACTGCACCACTAACTACTGCAGAGAGCACCACCTAGTGATGTAGCATGAGTGCCACATTACAGTAAGTTCCAGGACATAAAGGCTGCATAGATGTAATTAGCTGACTTCTGTGCAGCATGATAAACCCACAAGAATTTAAAGTGGGGAGCAAATATTGCAGAGAGACAAAAGGGCTCCTTCGGCTCACAGGAATGAAAGAGAGTGTATAAGATAAGAGAGACAAAGAAACTGATGAATAATCCTCCCAAAAATGTCGCTGAGCCAACTTTGATGACAATGGCAAACATTTCCTTTTACTGGAAGTGGGCATGTTTGGTGTATGTTCCCTGTTAATGTCTCCGTCAGTATTTGAATAAAGGCACTTGTGCAACATTGCGACATTTAGCACGTTTCCTGTATGGGGTCTTCAGATACGCCGTGTGAATTTGTCTTTTGTGGTCTGTCTTTTGATGCAGGAAGTGGTGAATCTCTCTGGTTGGCGGGTGGATTCACTTTGTCACTTTGATGTTTTGCCTTTATCTTAACAGAGATAGCTCTTTGAAAAAAAATAATAATTTGCCTGATTTTACTGCGGCAAAGTCATATTGCAGTCATCTAATTATGTCAGTTATTTGGAAGAAATAGAAATTATGATTTGACTTTAAAAACACATATTTGCGCTAAACAGCAAAATAAAAGCACAAAAACAGAGATTAGCGAAAATTTCAAGTCATATGAAAAGACCTTGTATGGATTCACATGTGCATCCACATATCCACCACAGCCACTGTGTTTTCTCTGTGGTGAAATATTACCAAACAACATTATAACAGTATATTTATATTATATCTATACCTATAATATAATTAAGTGAATGTAGCATAAAATGAGTACAAAGAAAGACATGGTTAACTTGAAGAATACAGAATAATCAACAGGAAGGGCTCATTCTATTTCAGACTTCTTCATTGTCTTTTTGATCCAGATGAGTTGTTTTTCTGAGAGAAACGCGTACACTCCAGGCTTTTTAAGTATGCCACACTTCCGCCCAAAAGACGTGACTCCAACCAGTGCTCCATTGCACAACAGTGGGCCTCCTGAATCCCCCTGGAGAGAGAATAAATACATGACATGTCATTTTTAGGCACATGCGTAGCAGTTAAGGTGATGATACGGTGGTGACAGGCTGTTTACTTCCCGCACAAAGCGCTCTTACCTGACAGGTATCAGCCCTGTTGTTACCCTCTGAACCAGCACATATCATGCCGCTAGTGATAACGGGCTTAAGGCTGTAATATTCTGGAGAGTTGCACTTCACTCTGTCTATCACAGTCACATTGACGGACATCAGGACGTCTGAAATTTGCTTGCCAGAGTTCTTTGTTTTCCCCCATCCAGCCACCAGACAGTTGGTGCCAGCTGCTGGTTCTTTGATGGCGTTACCCAACCCGAGACATTTCACCGTCTTGGTTTGCTTCACCGGTTTGTCAAGCTGAAATTTAAAAAAAGGAACATTACTTATTGATGCTTGTAATGGAAATGTTCATGTGTTATGCAAATATCTTAAATAACTGTCCAGATGACCTTATGCAGATGTCAGATAGCCGTTCTTCTTGGAACTTGTTTCTAACACTTGCTTAACCACAAGTAAAGAGGTCACACCACACGGCGAGACCTCTGCTCATGAAAAGAGGAACAACGGCTACGATGTCTATTACCTAACCGCAGCCTTTATAATGTCTTGTAAATATCTGCACATTCTTTCCAAGTCGCTGTTCGTATCTTTCATTGTTTGAGTGGCACAATACAAGGAAAGTATGTTTTCATGAATGCAGGCTTGTTATAAAATGCTGCTGCTAACAAAGCAGTCTGAAAATAGAAAAGACTGAAAGCTGACATCCTTTTTCGTGTGTATTTGTGCCTTTTCTTCTTTCTTTTTGTATTTGTCTGTTCATCGAGGCTGTAATTCACTACTGCTTACTGTGAAGTCACCTTACCTTGAGCAATCTGAGGTCATTGACCTTATCTGTTGCATCATAGCAGGGATGAGGAACACTGCGCTTCACCTTTCGGATCTGCCTGGAATCATTTTCCTTTTCTTTGATGGAGTGCACCCCCAGCAACACCTTCTTGAAGCTGCAAGAGCAAGAAACACAGACCAAAGTTCACAAAACACTGACGGTTAACAATAAACTAACAATACAACTTATTACATGTGCATTATCACATATGATATATATAATAAAGGCAGGATATGGCTTTCATTGAGACGCAGAGAAACATGAACAGCAGTTTTTTTTCCAGTGTCAATACGTGCTGAGACTTCAGTAGTAGTTGATAAGTGTTGAATTGAGAGTTTGCCCACTCACAGAGCTGATATGACTCTGTGGTAGCTGTTGAAAGTGGAAAACTGACTCTCATGGGTGTGGACTAATATAAAACTGTTGAGTTAATCTTCACTCTCCCAGAGTTCAATTTATACAGGCAGAATCTTGCATTTAAAGATCTGCTTTCTTATTCAATAGATTATTCGATTTTTCTTGATGACAACCCCGTCAGAAATCTGTCCATCACATATTCACATGTCTTTCTGTCTGAATACATTTTTCTAACCTAAATCTTGATAATCTTTCTACCATCAGAGCACTCTGGTTTGGCACTCTTGCAATGGCACAATGCCCGTCAAGGAACTTCTGTAGTATACTGACCTCAAAACACAAATAAATCAGTTGTAAAGCTGTCTCGTCAAACATTTTAGGAATGTATGTATCTTGTTCTTACTCAGTGCAGTGGGCAGCAGTCAGGACCCATGTTGGATTGATCAGTATCCCTCCACAGATCGATATTTTGTTCTCCAGCAGAGCCATGAAAGGCAGCGAGTGGGGCTGCACTTCTTTCCCCCCAATAATCTCAGAGCCATGACCTAAAACAGAACACACTCAGTTCATTCATTTAACTAAGTTTAAATAAGTTAATAAATGAGTAAATCATTATATTATATTACGTATTGCTGCTCCGGATACACTGTAATATTGAAAGTAGCAAGACATTGCATTCCGCATGTTTACATGAATGAGCAAGTAAATGACTGCTGTATTGTATAATTAATCAATAAAGTATTTCTGATTCTGATTCTGATTTTGATATATTACTCACTTGTCTGGACAATGAGGAGAACCATACAAGAGATCAAAACTGTGAAATCCTTCGCTGCGAACATTTCTTCTTATCTCTCTCTTTGATGTGAGGGAGAATGCACTGAAACCCACTTTGATGCACATACTTGTTTTTATGTGTTAAGCTCAAAGGATGTGGTCTGACCATGGAAATGCATGAGTCAGCAAAATGGACGCAAGCATGACATGAGAATCAGAGTGTACGATGTTCATTTAGAAGTCTGTGGTCATGGGTTTTGTCATTTGCCAGTAATCATAAGCATTTTCTTCACAGGCTACTTGATAGTGGCTTTGCTTTTACATGAAGCGGCTCACATCATCAGGGTGCAGACGTTTCAGTCAGGGTGGGCCCAGTATGAAACAGCTAAAACTGGGGGCTGTTGCCAAACCTTTCGGCAACGCATATGAGTGGTTTAAAATGTTTTTTAACAACGTCATCTCATGATTCAGAGGAAACCATGAGAAAATAAAAATTAATTAGCTCATGTGACACTAAACTACCTAGCTGCTATAGCAGTAGCTTCACATTTATGGTAAAGACATGAGTGGTAACAACTCTCTCCTCAACTAACTCTCTGACAGACAGCAAAGAAGCATATTTCCCAAAATGTGGACCTTTTGCGTTATTTTTCCTCAAATCAGCAAAAAATAGTCATCATGTCAACCATCTTACAGTATTTATTTATTCATATGACTCTTAGTTACAGAGCAGCCACTAAAGAAAGCAACAGGATGCTTACAGTTAATTTCTACTGTAGAATAAAATATTTTTCAACACCCAAAACAGAATATTATAATAGCTTGAATGCACCACAGATCGTATTTTACCTACAGGCCTCAGGCACATGAGAACGGCAAGATTTGAGGTCATAAATACTTTCTTTATGTAAAACTAACGTTATGTTTATTGCCTAAATCATCACTATGTGTTTTAGACTCATCTTAATTTTTCAAGCTGAGAAATATTTCATTTTGAATCAGAATACTGTAAATCTTATTCTCCTGATTTGAAATGCGAATGTTTGTTTTGGATCCAAAACATCTAAATAAATACCACCAAAGGCACATTTGACACATTAGGTATGAAATATCAACACTGTCTCCTAAAATATATGTTCATATGCTAGTAATTTGCAGCAGCAATACATTTCGAAAAATAAACTCAAATCAAATTCGACTTGATGTAGTCTGCATGCAATTAAATGCCCAAACTTGAAATACTCTATCAAACAAAACACTAAAAACAAACAAATAAAATACAAAAATAACATAAAGGTGCAAAATAAAAATAATGCCAAATACTGTTTTGTTAAGCTGTGTCTGCAAGCACATTATAGGGTCTGTTGTAACATCTGGCCAGGGACACCAGATAAAACTTACCCTTCTTAGTTAACTCTGGACCATTTCACATTCACTGACCCTTTTGAAACTAACTAACTGGATAATCCCTGTGTGAGGATTTATTTGTCATTTTGTGTCAAGAAAAAAAAATGCTGCTAATACTCATTTCTTCTTGCTGCTGATTCAACATCCATGTGAACAGCATGCATGACTCACATGAAGTTGCAGAATGGTGCAAACTTGACCTACAGTTTAACGATAAAGCTACATTTTAGAGAACATGTTTTAGCTTTTTTGAACCTACAGTACATCTTAATCTTGAGAGGAAGAGAGCCTCACAATACAGATCACACCATGTTCCCCAGCTTGAAGTAAACTTCCTATAATCATTCATGTGTCCACCGAAGACCATTTGCTCCATTAGCTTAGATTATAATTAGTGATGATATGACACTAGCATTACTTCAGTAATGAGAAACTGAAGTGGGAAGTGTTTTAGTGGAAAAATTGACAAGATGATAGTAAATATAACACAAAAATCATCATGCCATCATGAGCAAGTTTACCAGAGGATTAAATAGTTGTTTGTTTTTCTTCAATTTCTAACCGATTCCTCTGGTTTTCAAAGGGATCAGGTCCACAATTGTGTACTCAGTTGAGAGCTCCACTGGTGAGACGTCATGATCAGACTCCTTGAAATCGTCTGAGGGGAAAAAAAAGTGTGACACATGAAGTACACATGGAGGACAATTCAACATGCTTGTATGTTATAAAGAGTATTTTACTATATTAATTGTCTTACACAAGAGAGGAGACTTGCATTTTTTCAGGATACGATACAGAATCCACAGTAGAGGAGCCAGAGACACAAGCTTGAGCAACCTCAAATTGACAAGGATGACTTTGTTCTGCCTACTAGAGTCCACTAGTGAAGAGAAAACACAAATATTCATCACATTCAAATACATGAGTCCAATTTTAAAAATGAAAAAAATATTGATTATTTTTTTAATCAATAGATTGTTTAGTTTCAAATTCTCAGAGCCAAACATGTCTGAACAGATTAAATAATGATATGTCAGATAGAGAAAATCTGGACATTAAAATGTTGTTCGACAAATACAATGAAGCGATTATTACATTTGTTGGTGATATTGAATACATCGTAATGTAAGAAACACAAAGCATCCAAACATAAATTACATTTTAAGTCTTTCCAACCTGTTTTGACTTGTAAAGCCGTAGTGTTACTTTGAAGGATAATCTTCCCACCAGTAACACCATCAGGCCGAACAACGAAAGCAGAAATCTCTATGAAGTACTCTGTGGCCGAAGTTAAGTTGGAGATGTTGATGTTCATGAAGGCTGAGCCATCAGTGTAGGTGCAGAAGAGCGTATCACATGTGTTGGTGCATGTCGTCACGTTGTAACTGTGTGGTGTCATCTGCATAAAAGCAGAGACGTTCCAGCTGAGAACCACGTGATCAGAGCCCACCGAGTCCACCGTCACTGGCGGAGACTCTGGACCTGTGAGTGAGAGGGAAAATCAACAAGTCAGAGAAAAGTTTAAGGTCACCCTACATCTGCCTGTCCCACCAAGTCTGTTTCCCCTTGGAAAAGTTGCCCCCCGCGGTTGGGGTTAGGTTGTTGTTATTAGGCATCACAGAGATAACTGGTTGTGGTTAGGGCTCAGGTTGACTCCAAAATTATTATAATGCTGACCTCCCAAGGTGCAAACAGTGAGAATATTTACAAAAAGTCCAAAAAGATGAAAAGCACAAAAACGAAATACTACAATACTACAGATTACAAAAGAGAGTCCCTCAATAATTCAAAAAAAAAATACAATCCATATGCAATTTTGAAGTTCATTTCTGATACCTACTCCACCTGGGCTGAAGACAGCCCCTTTTAAACAGGTACCCTCCCATAGGCTTAATAACTACAGAAGAAAATACAATTAACAAATTTCTTACCAGATAAAGTATTTACAACTTATTAAACCTGAATATATTTTGAGCAAATATTATCTACAAATATTTTCATAAACATTTTCCTTCAACTAAAACAAGTGATTTGCAGCAAAAATGTATATTACCAACATGAAGTGCAGATCATGTGACCATGAAAGTGCGCGAGAACATTCGCCCCTGTTTTGCCAACTAAACTCATTGATTGGAGATGCCTGGGAATACAACGAATACAACGTTTGAATGAAAATAGAATAACCTTTGGTCGCACAACTGAAACGGTGAAGGAAAGAGGGATGATAGCGAAGTTTATTAGTGAGAATGCAAGGGAGCGAGGGAATGTGTATGTGTGTGTGTGTCTGATTGTCATGCTGCATCATGGCCACTACCCAAAAGGGAAAATAAAAGAAAGTTTAAAGCCGAGACTGACAGCAAGTAATGCTGTATGGCACCTTATTACCTTCTCTGGTGGCCACAAAGAGCTGACAACTGGCCTTTTTCACAGCAGACATTTTGACATGTCATATTAGGAAAAGCAAAAGACTTTCTGTTATATTAATGTCATATAGACCTTACCATATTTACCAGTTTCTAAACTGTACAATCAAGAAGCGTTACTCACCCTGACAGACGAACATGTGCGACTCATCACAGTAGCGAGCCAGCAGCTTCTTGTCATTCTCCAGCATTGCCTCCAAACTTGCACAGTGGCCTTCGTAGTTTCTCCTGTACCAGTGTTCATAGCTCAGCTCTTCACCGTTCACCCACTTCCAGCCGCTGAAGATGCTCTGACGCCGCAGGCCCAGCCAAAAGCTGCCTTTGTTGGCAGCAGTGGCATTGAGGAGATTGAAGTATTGTTCTTCTGTGCTCAGGACGGCGAGGTCCACATAGTGCCTCTGACAGAACTCCCGGGCTTTGGACCAGGACGTAGGTCTCTGGTCAAAGATGTAACGTGACACAATCTGGCCCACTGCTAAGTCAAGGCACACCACTGAGTCAGGGGATATTAACAGAGAGGAAAAAAGATGAGTTATTAACAGCTTCGGTACAGTACAGTAATCCAGCTGCGATCCTCATCAGTCTTTTAATTTGGAGTATCTGCAAACAAAATCCAATCCAACATTTGTTTTTGTTGATTTTTTCCTTCGAATTTCAGCTGAACAGCATACTGAGGCTACAATAATATTTAATAAAGATACAATAAAGTTAGTAAAGCCATTTAAATCAGAACAGCGGAACAGCTCTGCTTTAAGAAAGTCTCTTTGGAGGTTCCTCATAATATTTTGTATAGTGTGCTGTGGTATTTAGTATAATATCTGTGCAGAGAAGTGTCAGTGTGTATCCGTTGTGATAGGCCAGGAGTCAGACAGCCTCTCTTTATCTCCACTATGAACTAAACACTCAAGTTCAGCTACAGTTTTTGAACCAACAGCAGCACCTAAGAGTTCTGCCTCACCTTGAAAATGTGACTAAAAGAGACCACAATGACTACAAAGAGACGCAAAACAATGACAAACAGACTCAAAATGACTATAAAAACTCAGACTAGGGGTCTTACTCATATGTAGGAGGGATGGGGGGCATTTTACATGTATGTGCCCAGGGGCCTGTTGTCTCATACACTGTTGTCCTCATTCTGTTTTTAGCTTGTTAACATTGTGGTTAACATTAACAGTTGCTGTCAGACAAAACCAACACCTGCATTACATTTTTTTTTTCCAGAGCTGTTGCAGACAAATCATGCTATATGAATAAACAAGATCCTAGTAATGTATAAACTATATAACCTGTCAGCTGTTGCACTGTGCATTACGTTGTGCAGGTTTTCTCTAAATGATAAAATATAATGACAAATTACAACAATCCTTAAAAAAGTGCAATGTCAAAGGTTGACCAAAGTTAAGGAATACAGTTACCCAGAGTAGCCAGTCGCCGCAGAATCTGCGTCTCATAGGAAAACATACAGTAGACTTTGTGTTTCTGTTTGTGATGATTTTTTTCATTCCTTTTCCATCCAACAGCTGACTATGCAATATGTAACTCCCTCGTCTCTCCACATTGCCTGCCTGAAGCTCCCTCTGCTTGGGAAGTTTATAGAATCGGCTCACACTGTGGGAGTGGCCATGTTGACTGCTCACCTGTTTCATAAAAAAAAATCATCTTTACTTCCTGATCGTAGTGGTGAGCAGAAAACAAACCAAAGAGCTGAACACCAGGAAAGTTGTTCAGCTTTTATAGGAGGTACAAATACTGATATGTAGCTCCACCCTGAAGTCTATTTTAAGAGCTAGCAGTCTGGATGATGTTATTGTAGTTTGTGACTTTGAATCTAATAATGAGTTACTAGAACAATCCACAGCTTCTATAAATGCATGAAGAAGAGGAAAGATTCAAGGACAATGAAGCGTGGGTGACCTCATCTTTCGCCCTGTGATACCTGAGATAAATACTTGAAAACTGGTTTGGTTGTGAAAGAGAAGTGTTCACCAGAAGAACAAGTATCTCATTAGGGTTATCATTTATGCACTGCCTATCACAGGTATATCAGTGGTTAAGGGTCTGAAAAGTGAACTCTGAACACCCCCTGTAAGTGATATCTAGACGCTAAACAGCAGCAGTTAGGACACACTCTTGTTTAGCTCTTGTTTAGCCAGTTTATATTGACCTTATGCACCTTATGCACAGCGTTTCTGAGTATCTGTCATTGATGATGAATTACTCTCTCCTGTTCGTTGCAAAGCTTATAATTATCATCATCCTTAAATGATGATCAAAGTGGAAGTGGTTCAGGAGTTTCTCTTTCCTCTCTCCCCTCGTTTCCTGTCAACTCTCTATTGTAATCTCTCTAATAACGGCATAAAATGCTCCAAAAATTCTTTAAGAAACTCCACCACAGTTAAAATTTTAACATTACTAAGAGTCCACAGCCATGCTAGCAGCTCTGTGAGGCGGTACTTTGTCACAGCGATGCTTTGAGCTAAATGCTAACGTCAGGATGCTAACATGCTCACAATGACTTGCTAACATGCTGATGTTAAGCAGGTATAATGTTTACCATGTTCACCATTTTAATTCAGCATATTAGCAGGCTAACATATGCTAACGTCAGAGGACCGGCAAAGTTGTCACAGTTCATCCTGAGGGGGACATGAATGTCTATATCCAATTTTGTGGCAATCCATCTAATAGTTGTTGAGACATTTCACTCAAAACCACAAATGTCAGCCTCATGGTGGCCCTAGAGAAAAAAAGATGGTCATTAGGCTTCATCCTCTGGAGACTATGAATGTTTGTACAAAATATCATGGCAACCATCCAATAGTTGTTGAGATATTTCAGTCCGAACCAAAGTGGTGGACCGGCCAACCAACAAACAGACCAATATTGCCATCCCTCGAAACACAGCGCTAGCATAGTTGTGTGATTTGCAGGGATTAACCCCTATTTAGTTACAAATTCACAATTTTGAGTCCTGTAGTTTTATGGCCCATGCCCCTCACTTGCCAATCCATAAATCACTGTCATGGCATGTTATTATCTACTGTATATAATATGCCAATAAGACTTTGGATTAAAGGCTCTGGAGTATATAGTGAGTATTTTTGCCAGACGAGATACTGTATGTTATACTGTTGGAGGGATGACACACCTTGGTGTTTCTATTCTATTTTCTATTCTATTAATTTGTTTTCTGAAAAGTTGAGTTTTTCATATCACGATGAAATCATCTTGTATCTTGATAAAGTGTTGTGGTGTAGTCTGAGAAACAAATGTCTGTGGTCACGAAGTCTAAACCTCAGATGTTGACTCTTCCACAAGTCTGTCTGTGAACATGTTACCCATCAGACGTGTCTCTCTGTACGGAGGTCTTGGTTTCCTTTCCTTTTAAAGAGACGTCTTCACTGCAGATACTTTTCTGCAAAGTGTTCCCTCATGTCTTGTCTGGTGACATACTTGCAAGTGAGTGATCTTTCAGCGCACAGGTCTTTGCCAGCTCTGCATTCAATTGATGTGTAACTTTCGTGTGAATGCTGTCACTACCTAACTTCTAAAATAAACCCAAATCGCATGCACTCTATTATTTAACTGTAAAATAACGTCAAGTAGCAGTAGCAAAAACACATAAGCCTGATAAAGAGGGAGCCAGAACACAATTAAACTCTCTAGGCAAGAATAAAGCCCCCTGACTCAATTCAATTGTTCAAAGTGCCACATATAACAGTGTTTATTGGGTTACATATCTCAGGAGGTTACATTTAAAGTGTAGGCTAACATACATACATTTAAAACCCTACTGATTATATTCAAGGCTTTACAGAATCAGGCGCCAGAGCACATCAGGTAATTTTTAACAGCTTGCTGTCCAAAAAGGCCACTTAAATCCAGGTTAAAGTCAAGAGATGATCAAACTTTTGCTGGACTGGCTCCTTGGCTTTAGAGCTGTCCCCCAGTTAGTATTCAATCTACTGGCACTGTCTCAGCTTTTAAGTCATACCTTACAACTCACTCAATGTATTTGTTTGCGTAATACAGCTCTGTTGTGTTACCACCAGATTTTATGTTTGTTATTGTTTGTATGTTGTATGATATTTTCTGTACTATTTTCACTTGAATGCCCTGTTATCCATATTTCAAACACCAAAAAAGTTCAAACCTACCGCTAGAGAAAAAAAGAAAATAAGCAATATGCTGTATAGAATTTGAATACATTCTTAATGTGCTATCTTACCCCACAAGAGACAAAAAAAAGCCCTTTTGTTGTGGTGCATGAACTATCTCAGTTTCTCTGAGATAAGCTTGCTTGGCGTTGTGGTTAGTTCAGAGCAGAGGACAGGAAATGTGCATTCTCTACACAGAGGCATTACCAAGAAAGTGAGCCACAAGTTTTACGCAGGTCTGACCCAATCCCAACAACATTCATTGTCCATGTTGAGTGACGTTGATAATTACATGTCCCAGATGTGAAGGCGCTGGTCTGCTCCAGCAGAGAAAATCTGAGTACCGTCAGGGTTTAAGGTCAGGTGCAGGACTCGATGAGAATGACCTGAAAAAACATGATTAAACTTTGACAGAGGTGTCTCAATATTTAATTTCACAATTTTAATGGAATAATAAAGACTAACGTTGACATAGAATTTATATTGAGAAGGTATAAACACCTGAACATAATGCTGGCGGTCATTGTCTTTTATGGGTTCAGTTTCACTTGCATGTCACATCAAAATACAACATTTTAACAACACGTTACATGCAAATTTCAATGCAATGCTGCACATTCACTCAACGGCAAACCGCATACCAGATACATTACTCACTACTGACTGATTAGTGCAAAAGAACTAACAGAAAACAGGCAAGATGAACACACTGTCAGACTGAGGTGAAACAAAACAGCAATTCATCCTGATTCTCAGGCAAAAAATCACCACCAGAGTAACTGCAAGTTGTGAGTAAACGAATAACACACTTGCTGAACATTTAGAAAGT